>NW_028251941.1:600000-1134023 GCF_964263255.1 Lissotriton vulgaris
ATGGATTTTTTGGACTCTTCCAAAAATGATTCAAATTGTCATTTGGATCGGGCCTCATGTTAAATAACCACTTTTTAAACCCTCAAAGTGACCAAAATTGCCATTTTTACAGAGTTTTGCTTACTCAAAAGCTTCAAATTTTGACCAATTTCAGACACAGAAATGACTTTAAACACACTTATTTTAGTTGAAAAAGTAATAACTCACATCCAACCGTCATTTAAAGTCAAAAGATTAAATGTTAAAATTTCATCAATATTGACCATTTTTTCAACGTTCGACTGGTCCGGGGTCATCGTTTTTCATCAGAAAATTGATTTTTTGCACTCTACCAAAAATGATTCAGAATGTCATTTGGATCGGGACTCATGTTGAATAACCACTTTTTAAACCCTCACAGTGACCAAAATTGCCATTTTTACAGAGTTTTGCTTACTCAAAAGCTTCAAATTTTGACCAATTTCAGGCACAGAAATGACTTTAAACACACTTATTTTAGTTGAAAAAGTAATAACTCACATCCAACCGTCATTTAAAGTCAAAAGATTAAATGTTAAAATTTCATCAATATTGACCATTTTTTCAATGTTCGACTGGTCCGGGGTCATCGTTTTTCATCAGAAAATGGATTTTTTGGACTCTTCCAAAAATGATTCAAAATGTCATTTGGATCGGGCCTCATGTTGAATAACCACTTTTTAAACCCTCACAGTGACCAAAATTGCCATTTTTACAGAGTTTTGCTTACTCAAAATCTTCAAATTTGACCAATTTCAGGCACAGAAATGACTTTAAACACACTTATTTTAGTTGAAAAAGTAATAATTCATATCCAACGTCATTTAAAGTCAAAAGATTTAATGTTAAAATTTCAGCAATATTGACCATTTTTTCAACGTTCGACTGGTCCGGGGTCATCGTTTTTCATCAGAAAATGGATTTTTTGCACTCTACCAAAAATGATTCAGAATGTCATTTGGATCGGGCCTCATGTTGAATAACCACTTTTTAAACCCTCACAGTGACCAAAATTGCCATTTTTACAGAGTTTTGCTTACTCAAAATCTTCAATTTTGACCAATTTCAGGCACAGAAATGACTTTAAACACACTTATTTTAGTTGAAAAAGTAATAACTCACATCCAAACGTCATTTAAAGTCAAAAGATTAAATGTTAAAATTTCATCAATATTGACCATTTTTTCAATGTTCGACTGGTCCGGGGTCATCGTTTTTCATCAGAAAATGGATTTTTTGGACTCTTCCAAAAATGATTCAAATTGTCATTTGGATCGGGCCTCATGTTGAATAACCACTTTTTAAACCCTCAAAGTGACCAAAATTGCCATTTTTACAGAGTTTTGCTTACTCAAAAGCTTCAAATTTTGACCAATTTCAGGCACAGAAATGACTTTAAACACACTTATTTTAGTTGAAATAGTAATAATTCATATCCAACCGTCATTTAAAGTCAAAAGATTAAATGTTAAAATTTCATCAATATTGACCATTTTTTCAACGTTCGACTGGTCCGGGTCATCGTTTTTCATCAGAAAATTGATTTTTTGGACTCTTCCAAAAATGATTCAAATTGTCATTTGGATCGGGCCTCATGTTGAATAACCACTTTTTAAACCCTCACAGTGACCAAAATTGCCATTTTTACAGAGTTTTGCTTACTCAAAAGCTTCAAATTTTGACCAATTTCAGGCACAGAAATGACTTTAAACACACTTATTTTAGTTGAAAAGTAATAACTCACATCCAACCGTCATTTAAAGTCAAAAGATTAAATGTTAAAATTTCATCAATATTGACCATTTTTTCAACGTTCGACTGGTCCGGGGTCATCGTTTTTCATCAGAAAATTGATTTTTTGCACTCTACCAAAAATGATTCAGAATGTCATTTGGATCGGGCCTCATGTTGAATAACCACTTTTTAAACCCTCACAGTGACCAAAATTGCCATTTTTACAGAGTTTTGCTTACTCAAAATCTTCAATTTTGACCAATTTCAGGCAAAGAAATGACTTTAAACACACTTATTTTAGTTGAAAAAGTAATAACTCACATCCAACCGTCATTTAAAGTCAAAAGATTAAATGTTAAAATTTCATCAATATTGACCATTTTTTCAATGTTCGACTGGTCCGGGGTCATCGTTTTTCATCAGAAAATGGATTTTTTGGACTCTTCCAAAAATGATTCAAAATGTCATTTGGATCGGGCCTCATGTTGAATAACCACTTTTTAAACCCTCACAGTGACCAAAATTGCCATTTTTACAGAGTTTTGCGTACTCAAAATCTTTAAATTTGACCAATTTCAGGCACAGAAATGACTTTAAACACACTTATTTTAGTTGAAATAGTAATAATTCATATCCAACCGTCATTTAAAGTCAAAAGATTAAATGTTAAAATTTCATCAATATTGACCATTTTTTCAACGTTCGACTGGTCCGGGTCATCGTTTTTCATCAGAAAATTGATTTTTTGGACTCTACCAAAAATGATTCAAAATGTCATTTGGATCAGGCCTCATGTTGAATAACCACTTTTTAAACCCTCACAGTGACCAAAATTGCCATTTTTACAGAGATTTGCTTACTCAAAATCTTCGAATTTTTACCAATTTCAGGCACAGAAATGACTTTAAACACACTAATTTTAGTTGAAAAATTAATAACTCACATCCAACCGTCATTTAAAGTCAAAAGATTAAATGTTAAAATTTCATCAATATTGACCATTTTTTCAACGTTCGACTGGTCCGGGGTCATCGTTTTTCATCAGAAAATTGATTTTTTGGACTCTACCAAAAATGATTCAAAATGTCATTTGGATCGGGCCTCATGTTGAATAACCACTTTTTAAACCCTCACAGTGACCAAAATTGCCAGTTTTACAGAGTTTTGCTTACTCAAAATCTTCAATTTTGACCAATTTCAGGCACAGAAATGACTTTAAACACACTTATTTTAGTTGAAAAAGTAATAACTCACATCCAACCGTCATTTAAAGTCAAAAGATTAAATGTTAAAATTTCATCAATATTGACCATTTTTTCAATGTTCGACTGGTCCGGGGTCATCGTTTTTCATCAGAAAATGGATTTTTTGGACTCTTCCAAAAATGATTCAAATTGTCATTTGGATCGGGCCTCATGTTGAATAACCACTTTTTAAACTCTCAAAGTGACCAAAATTGCCATTTTTACAGAGTTTTGCTTACTCAAAAGCTTCAAATTTTGACCAATTTCAGGCACAGAAATGACTTTAAACACACTTATTTTAGTTGAAAAAGTAATAATTCATATCCAACTGTCATTTAAGTCAAAAGATTAAATGTTAAAATTTCAGCAATATTGACCATTTTTTCAACGTTCGACTGGTCCGGGGTAATCGTTTTTCATCAGAAAATTGATTTTTTGCACTCTACCAAAAATTATTCAGAATGTCATTTGGATCGGGCCTCATGTTGAATAACCACTTTTTAAACTCTCACAGTGACCAAAATTGCCATTTTTACAGAGTTTTGCTTACTCAAAATCTTCAATTTTGACCAATTTCAGGCACAGAAATGACTTTAAACACACTTATTTTAGTTGAAAAAGTAATAACTCACATCCAACCGTCATTTAAAGTCAAAAGATTAAATGTTAAAATTTCATCAATATTGACCATTTTTTCAATGTTCGACTGGTCCGGGGTCATCGTTTTTCATCAGAAAATGGATTTTTTGGACTCTTCCAAAAATGATTCAAATTGTCATTTGGATCGGGCCTCATGTTGAATAACCACTTTTTAAACCCTCAAAGTGACCAAAATTGCCATTTTTACAGAGTTTTGCTTACTCAAAAGCTTCAAATTTTGACCAATTTCAGACACAGAAATGACTTTAAACACACTTATTTTAGTTGAAAAAGTAATAACTCACATCCAACCGTCATTTAAAGTCAAAAGATTAAATGTTAAAATTTCATCAATATTGACCATTTTTTCAACGTTCGACTGGTCCGGGGTCATCGTTTTTCATCAGAAAATTGATTTTTTGCACTCTACCAAAAATGATTCAGAATGTCATTTGGATCGGGCCTCATGTTGAATAACCACTTTTTAAACCCTCACAGTGACCAAAATTGCCATTTTTACAGAGTTTTGCTTACTCAAAAGCTTCAAATTTTGACCAATTTCAGGCACAGAAATGACTTTAAACACACTTATTTTAGTTGAAAAAGTAATAACTCACATCCAACCGTCATTTAAAGTCAAAAGATTAAATGTTAAAATTTCATCAATATTGACCATTTTTTCAATGTTCGACTGGTCCGGGGTCATCGTTTTTCATCAGAAAATGGATTTTTTGGACTCTTCGAAAAATGATTCAAAATGTCATTTGGATCGGGCCTCATGTTGAATAACCACTTTTTAAACCCTCACAGTGACCAAAATTGCCATTTTTACAGAGTTTTGCTTACTCAAAATCTTCAAATTTGACCAATTTCAGGCACAGAAATGACTTTAAACACACTTATTTTAGTTGAAAAAGTAATAATTCATATCCAACGTCATTTAAAGTCAAAAGATTTAATGTTAAAATTTCAGCAATATTGACCATTTTTTCAACGTTCGACTGGTCCGGGGTCATCGTTTTTCATCAGAAAATGGATTTTTTGCACTCTACCAAAAATGATTCAGAATGTCATTTGGATCGGGCCTCATGTTGAATAACCACTTTTTAAACCCTCACAGTGACCAAAATTGCCATTTTTACAGAGATTTGCTTACTCAAAATCTTCGAATTTTTACCAATTTCAGGCACAGAAATGACTTTAAACACACTAATTTTAGTTGAAAAATTCATAACTCACATCCAACCGTCATTTAAAGTCAAAAGATTAAATGTTAAAATTTCATCAATATTGACCATTTTTTCAACGTTCGACTGGTCCGGGGTCATCGTTTTTCATCAGAAAATGGATTTTTTGGACTCTTCCAAAAATGATTCAAAATGTCATTTGGATCGGGCCTCATGTTGAATAACCACTTTTTAAACCCTCACAGTGACCAAAATTGCCATTTTTACAGAGTTTTGCTTACTCAAAAGCTTCAAATTTTGACCAATTTCAGACACAGAAATGACT
Organism: Lissotriton vulgaris; assembly: GCF_964263255.1. Classification (NCBI taxonomy): domain Eukaryota; kingdom Metazoa; phylum Chordata; class Amphibia; order Caudata; family Salamandridae; genus Lissotriton; species Lissotriton vulgaris. The sequence continues at coordinate 605,148 of NW_028251941.1, forward strand.
TTAAACACACTTATTTTAGTTGAAAAAGTAATAACTCACATCCAACCGTCATTTAAAGTCAAAAGATTAAATGTTAAAATTTCATCAATATTGACCATTTTTTCAACGTTCGACTGGTCCGGGGTCATCGTTTTTCATCAGAAAATTGATTTTTTGCACTCTACCAAAAATGATTCAGAATGTCATTTGGATCGGGCCTCATGTTGAATAACCACTTTTTAAACCCTCACAGTGACCAAAATTGCCATTTTTACAGAGTTTTGCTTACTCAAAAGCTTCAAATTTTGACCAATTTCAGGCACAGAAATGACTTTAAACACACTTATTTTAGTTGAAAAAGTAATAACTCACATCCAACCGTCATTTAAAGTCAAAAGATTAAATGTTAAAATTTCATCAATATTGACCATTTTTTCAATGTTCGACTGGTCCGGGGTCATCGTTTTTCATCAGAAAATGGATTTTTTGGACTCTTCCAAAAATGATTCAAAATGTCATTTGGATCGGGCCTCATGTTGAATAACCACTTTTTAAACCCTCACAGTGACCAAAATTGCCATTTTTACAGAGTTTTGCTTACTCAAAATCTTCAAATTTGACCAATTTCAGGCACAGAAATGACTTTAAACACACTTATTTTAGTTGAAAAAGTAATAATTCATATCCAACCGTCATTTAAAGTCAAAAGATTAAATGTTAAAATTTCATCAATATTGACCATTTTTTCAACGTTCGACTGGTCCGGGGTCATCGTTTTTCATCAGCAAATGGATTTTTTGGACTCTTCCAAAAATGATTCAAAATGTCATTTGGATCGGGCCTCATGTTCAATAACCACTTTTTAAACCCTCACAGTGACCAAAACTGCCATTTTTACAGAGTTTTGCTTACTCAAAAGCTTCAAATTTTGACCAATTTCAGGCACAGAAATGACTTTAAACACACTTATTTTAGTTGAAAAAGTAATAACTCACATCCAACCGTCATTTAAAGTCAAAAGATTAAATGTTAAAATTTCATCAATATTGACCATTTTTTCAACGTTCGACTGGTCCGGGGTCATCGTTTTTCATCAGAAAATTGATTTTTTGCACTCTACCAAAAATGATTCAGAATGTCATTTGGATCGGGCCTCATGTTAAATAACCACTTTTTAAACCCTCACAGTGACCAAAATTGCCATTTTTACAGAGTTTTGCTTACTCAAAAGCTTCAAATTTTGACCAATTTCAGGCACAGAAATGACTTTAAACACACTTATTTTAGTTGAAAAAGTAATAACTCACATCCAACCGTCATTTAAAGTCAAAAGATTAAATGTTAAAATTTCAGCAATATTGACCATTTTTTCAACGTTCGACTGGTCCGGGGTCATCGTTTTTCATCAAAAAATTGATTTTTTGCACTCTACCAAAAATGATTCAAAATGTCATTTGGATCGGGCCTCATGTTGAATAACCACTTTTTAAACCCTCACAGTGACCAAAATTGCCATTTTTACAGAGTTTTGCTTACTCAAAATCTTCAATTTTGACCAATTTCAGGCACAGAAATGACTTTAAACACACTTATTTTAGTTGAAAAAGTAATAACTCACATCCAACCGTCATTTAAAGTCAAAAGATTAAATGTTAAAATTTCATCAATATTGACCATTTTTTTAATGTTCGACTGGTCCGGGGTCATCGTTTTTCATCAGAAAATGGATTTTTTGGACTCTTCCAAAAATGATTCAATTTGTCATTTGGATCGGGCCTCATGTTGAATAACCACTTTTTAAACCCTCAAAGTGACCAAAATTGCCATTTTTACAGAGTTTTGCTTACTCAAAAGCTTCAAATTTTGACCAATTTCAGACACAGAAATGACTTTAAACACACTTATTTTAGTTGAAAAAGTAATAATTCATATCCAACCGTCATTTAAAGTCAAAAGATTTAATGTTAACATTTCAGCAATATTGACCATTTTTTCAACGTTCGACTGGTCCCGGGTCATCGTTTTTCATCAGAAAATTGATTTTTTGCACTCTACCAAAAATGATTCAGAATGTCATTTGGATCGGGCCTCATGTTGAATAACCACTTTTTAAACCCTCACAGTGACCAAAATTGCCATTTTTACAGTTTTGCTTACTCAAAATCTTCAATTTTGACCAATTTCAGGCACAGAAATGACTTTAAACACACTTATTTTAGTTGAAAAAGTAATAACTCACATCCAACCGTCATTTAAAGTCAAAAGATTAAATGTTAAAATTTCATCAATATTGACCATTTTTTCAATGTTCGACTGGTCCGGGGTCATCATTTTTCATCAGAAAATGGATTTTTTGTACTCTTCCAAAAATGATTCAAATTGTCATTTGGATCGGGCCTCATGTTGAATAACCACTTTTTAAACCCTCAAAGTGACCAAAATTGCCATTTTTACAGAGTTTTGCTTACTCAAAAGCTTCAAATTTTGACCAATTTCAGGCACAGAAATGACTTTAAACACACTTATTTTAGTTGAAATAGTAATAATTCATATCCAACCGTCATTTAAAGTCAAAAGATTAAATGTTAAAATTTCATCAATATTGACCATTTTTTCAACGTTCGACTGGTCCGGGTCATCGTTTTTCATCAGAAAATTGATTTTTTGGACTCTACCAAAAATGATTCAAAATGTCATTTGGATCAGGCCTCATGTTGAATAACCACTTTTTAAACCCTCACAGTGACCAAAATTGCAATTTTTACAGAGATTTGCTTACTCAAAATCTTCGAATTTTTACCAATTTCAGGCACAGAAATTACTTTAAACACACTAATTTTAGTTGAAAAATTAATAACTCACATCCAACCGTCATTTAAAGTCAAAAGATTAAATGTTAAAATTTCATCAATATTGACCATTTTTTCAACGTTCGACTGGTCCGGGGTCATCGTTTTTCATCAGAAAATGGATTTTTTGGACTCTTCCAAAAATGATTCAAAATGTCATTTGGATCGGGCCTCATGTTGAATAACCACTTTTTAAACCCCCACAGTGACCAAAATTGCCATTTTTACAGAGTTTTGCTTACTCATAAGCTTCAAATTTGACCAATTTCAGGCACAGAAATGACTTTAAACACACTTATTTTAGTTGAAAAAGTAATAACTCACATCCAACCGTCATTTAAAGTCAAAAGATTAAATGTTAAAATTTCATCAATATTGACCATTTTTTCAACGTTCGACTGGTCCGGGGTCATCGTTTTTCATCAGAAAATTGATTTTTTGCACTCTACCAAAAATAATTCAGAATGTCATTTGGATCGGGCCTCATGTTAAATAACCACTTTTTAAACCCTCACAGTGACCAAAATTGCCATTTTTACAGAGTTTTGCTTACTCAAAATCTTCAATTTTGACCAATTTCAGGCACAGAAATGACTTTAAACACACTTATTTTAGTTGAAAAAGTAATAACTCACATCCAACCGTCATTTAAAGTCAAAAGATTAAATGTTAAAATTTCATCAATATTGACCAATTTTTTCAATGTTCGACTGGTCCGGGGTCATCGTTTTTCATCAGAAAATGGATTTTTTGGACTCTTCCAAAAATGATTCAAATTGTCATTTGGATCGGGCCTCATGTTGAATAACCACTTTTTAAACCCTCAAAGTGACCAAAATTGCCATTTTTACAGAGTTTTGCTTACTCAAAAGCTTCAAATTTTGACCAATTTCAGACACAGAAATGACTTTAAACACACTTATTTTAGTTGAAAAAGTAATAACTCACATCCAACCGTCATTTAAAGTCAAAAGATTAAATGTTAAAATTTCATCAATATTGACCATTTTTTCAACGTTCGACTGGTCCGGGGTCATCGTTTTTCATCAGAAAATTGATTTTTTGCACTCTACCAAAAATGATTCAGAATGTCATTTGGATCGGGCCTCATGTTGAATAACCACTTTTTAAACCCTCAAAGTGACCAAAATTGCCATTTTTACAGAGTTTTGCTTACTCAAAAGCTTCAAATTTTGACCAATTTCAGGCACAGAAATGACTTTAAACACACTTATTTTAGTTGAAAAAGTAATAACTCACATCCAACCGTCATTTAAAGTCAAAAGATTAAATGTTAAAATTTCATCAATATTGACCATTTTTTCAACGTTCGACTGGTCCGGGGTCATCGTTTTTCATCAGAAAATGGATTTTTTGGACTCTTCCAAAAATGATTCAAAATGTCATTTGGATCGGGCCTCATGTTCAATAACCACTTTTTAAACCCTCACAGTGACCAAAATTGCCATTTTTACAGAGTTTTGCTTACTCAAAAGCTTCAAATTTTGACCAATTTCAGGCACAGAAATGACTTTAAACACACTTATTTTAGTTGAAAAAGTAATAACTCACATCCAACCGTCATTTAAAGTCAAAAGATTAAATGTTAAAATTTCATCAATATTGACCATTTTTTCAACGTTCGACTGGTCCGGGGTCATCGTTTTTCATCAGAAAATTGATTTTTTGCACTCTACCAAAAATGATTCAGAATGTCATTTGGATCGGGCCTCATGTTAAATAACCACTTTTTAAACCCTCACAGTGACCAAAATTGCCATTTTTACAGAGTTTTGCTTACTCAAAAGCTTCAAATTTTGACCAATTTCAGGCACAGAAATGACTTTAAACACACTTATTTTAGTTGAAAAAGTAATAACTCACATCCAACCGTCATTTAAAGTCAAAAGATTAAATGTTAAAATTTCAGCAATATTGACCATTTTTTCAACGTTCGACTGGTCCGGGGTCATCGTTTTTCATCAGAAAATTGATTTTTTGCACTCTACCAAAAATGATTCAAAATGTCATTTGGATCGGGCCTCATGTTGAATAACCACTTTTTAAACCCTCACAGTGACCAAAATTGCCATTTTTACAGAGTTTTGCTTACTCAAAAGCTTCAAATTTTGACCAATTTCAGGCACAGAAATGACTTTAAACACACTTATTTTAGTTGAAAAAGTAATAACTCACATCCAACCGTCATTTAAAGTCAAAAGATTAAATGTTAAAATTTCATCAATATTGACCATTTTTTCAACGTTTGACTGGTCCGGGGTCATCGTTTTTCATCAGAAAATTGATTTTTTGCACTCTACCAAAAATGATTCAGAATGTCATTTGGATCGGGCCTCATGTTGAATAACCACTTTTTAAACCCTCACAGTGACCAAAATTGCCATTTTTACAGAGTTTTGCTTACTCAAAATCTTCAATTTTGACCAATTTCAGGCACAGAAATGACTTTAAACACACTTATTTTAGTTGAAAAAGTAATAACTCACATCCAACCGTCATTTAAAGTCAAAAGATTAAATGTTAAAATTTCATCAATATTGACCATTTTTTCAACGTTCGACTGGTCCGGGGTCATCGTTTTTCATCAGAAAATTGATTTTTTGCACTCTACCAAAAATGATTCAGAATGTCATTTGGATCGGGCCTCATGTTGAATAACCACTTTTTAAACCCTCACAGTGACCAAAATTGCCATTTTTACAGAGTTTTGCTTACTCAAAATCTTCAATTTTGACCAATTTCAGGCAAAGAAATGACTTTAAACACACTTATTTTAGTTGAAAAAGTAATAACTCACATCCAACCGTCATTTAAAGTCAAAAGATTAAATGTTAAAATTTCATCAATATTGACCATTTTTTCAATGTTCGACTGGTCCGGGGTCATCGTTTTTCATCAGAAAATGGATTTTTTGGACTCTTCCAAAAATGATTCAAAATGTCATTTGGATCGGGCCTCATGTTGAATAACCACTTTTTAAACCCTCACAGTGACCAAAATTGCCATTTTTACAGAGTTTTGCTTACTCAAAATCTTCAAATTTGACCAATTTCAGGCACAGAAATGACTTTAAACACACTTATTTTAGTTGAAATAGTAATAATTCATATCCAACCGTCATTTAAAGTCAAAAGATTAAATGTTAAAATTTCATCAATATTGACCATTTTTTCAACGTTCGACTGGTCCGGGTCATCGTTTTTCATCAGAAAATTGATTTTTTGGACTCTACCAAAAATGATTCAAAATGTCATTTGGATCAGGCCTCATGTTGAATAACCACTTTTTAAACCCTCACAGTGACCAAAATTGCCATTTTTACAGAGATTTGCTTACTCAAAATCTTCGAATTTTTACCAATTTCAGGCACAGAAATGACTTTAAACACACTTATTTTAGTTGAAAAAGTAATAACTCACATCCAACCGTCATTTAAAGTCAAAAGATTAAATGTTAAAATTTCATCAATATTGACCATTTTTTCAATGTTCGACTGGTCCGGGGTCATCGTTTTTCATCAGAAAATTGATTTTTTGGACTCTTCCAAAAATGATTCAAATTGTCATTTGGATCGGGCCTCATGTTGAATAACCACTTTTTAAACCCTCAAAGTGACCAAAATTGCCATTTTTACAGAGTTTTGCTTACTCAAAAGCTTCAAATTTTGACCAATTTCAGGCACAGAAATGACTTTAAACACACTTTTTTTAGTTGAAAAAGTAATAACTCACATCCAACCGTCATTTAAAGTCAAAAGATTAAATGTTAAAATTTCATCAATATTGACCATTTTTTCAACGTTCGACTGGTCCGGGGTCATCGTTTTTCATCAGAAAATTGATTTTTTGCACTCTACCAAAAATGATTCAGAATGTCATTTGGATCGGGCCTCATGTTGAATAACCACTTTTTAAACCCTCACAGTGACCAAAATTGCCATTTTTACAGAGTTTTGCTTACTCAAAATCTTCAATTTTGACCAATTTCAGGCAAAGAAATGACTTTAAACACACTTATTTTAGTTGAAAAAGTAATAACTCACATCCAACCGTCATTTAAAGTCAAAAGATTAAATGTTGAAATTTCATCAATATTGACCATTTTTTCAATGTTCGACTGGTCCGGGGTCATCGTTTTTCATCAGAAAATTGATTTTTTGGACTCTACCAAAAATGATTCAAAATGTCATTTGGATCGGGCCTCATGTTGAATAACCACTTTTTAAACCCTCACAGTGACCAAAATTGCCATTTTTACAGAGTTTTGCTTACTCAAAATCTTCAATTTTGACCAATTTCAGGCACAGAAATGACTTTAAACACACTTATTTTAGTTGAAAAAGTAATAACTCACATCCAACCGTCATTTAAAGTCAAAAGATTAAATGTTAAAATTTCATCAATATTGACCATTTTTTCAACGTTTGACTGGTCCGGGGTCATCGTTTTTCATCAGAAAATTGATTTTTTGCACTCTACCAAAAATGATTCAGAATGTCATTTGGATCGGGCCTCATGTTGAATAACCACTTTTTAAACCCTCACAGTGACCAAAATTGCCATTTTTACAGAGTTTTGCTTACTCAAAATCTTCAATTTTGACCAATTTCAGGCACAGAAATGACTTTAAACACACTTATTTTAGTTGAAAAAGTAATAACTCACATCCAACCGTCATTTAAAGTCAAAAGATTAAATGTTAAAATTTCATCAATATTGACCATTTTTTCAATGTTCGACTGGTCCGGGGTCATCGTTTTTCATCAGAAAATGGATTTTTTGGACTCTTCCAAAAATGATTCAAATTGTCATTTGGATCGGGCCTCATGTCGAATAACCACTTTTTAAACCCTCAAAGTGACCAAAATTGCCATTTTTACAGAGTTTTGCTTACTCAAAAGCTTCAAATTTTGACCAATTTCAGGCACAGAAATGACTTTAAACACACTTATTTTAGTTGAAAAAGTAATAACTCACATCCAACCGTCATTTAAAGTCAAAAGATTAAATGTTAAAATTTCAGCAATATTGACCATTTTTTCAACGTTCGACTGGTCCGGGGTCATCGTTTTTCATCAGAAAATTGATTTTTTGCACTCTACCAAAAATGATTCAAAATGTCATTTGGATCGGGCCTCATGTTGAATAACCACTTTTTAAACCCTCACAGTGACCAAAATTGCCATTTTTACAGAGTTTTGCTTACTCAAAATCTTCAATTTTGACCAATTTCAGGCACAGAAATGACTTTAAACACACTTATTTTAGTTGAAAAAGTAATAACTCACATCCAACCGTCATTTAAAGTCAAAAGATTAAATGTTAAAATTTCATCAATATTGACCATTTTTTCAACGTTCGACTGGTCCGGGGTCATCGTTTTTCATCAGAAAATTGATTTTTTGCACTCTACCAAAAATGATTCAGAATGTCATTTGGATCGGGCCTCATGTTGAATAACCACTTTTTAAACCCTCACAGTGACCAAAATTGCCATTTTTACAGAGTTTTGCTTACTCAAAATCTTCAATTTTGACCAATTTCAGGCAAAGAAATGACTTTAAACACACTTATTTTAGTTGAAAAAGTAATAACTCACATCCAACCGTCATTTAAAGTCAAAAGATTAAATGTTAAAATTTCATCAATATTGACCATTTTTTCAATGTTCGACTGGTCCGGGGTCATCGTTTTTCATCAGAAAATGGATTTTTTGGACTCTTCCAAAAATGATTCAAAATGTCATTTGGATCGGGCCTCATGTTGAATAACCACTTTTTAAACCCTCACAGTGACCAAAATTGCCATTTTTACAGAGTTTTGCTTACTCAAAATCTTCAAATTTGACCAATTTCAGGCACAGAAATGACTTTAAACACACTTATTTTAGTTGAAATAGTAATAATTCATATCCAACCGTCATTTAAAGTCAAAAGATTAAATGTTAAAATTTCATCAATATTGACCATTTTTTCAACGTTCGACTGGTCCGGGTCATCGTTTTTCATCAGAAAATTGATTTTTTGGACTCTACCAAAAATGATTCAAAATGTCATTTGGATCAGGCCTCATGTTGAATAACCACTTTTTAAACCCTCACAGTGACCAAAATTGCCATTTTTACAGAGATTTGCTTACTCAAAATCTTCGAATTTTTACCAATTTCAGGCACAGAAATGACTTTAAACACACTTATTTTAGTTGAAAAAGTAATAACTCACATCCAACCGTCATTTAAAGTCAAAAGATTAAATGTTAAAATTTCATCAATATTGACCATTTTTTCAATGTTCGACTGGTCCGGGGTCATCGTTTTTCATCAGAAAATTGATTTTTTGGACTCTTCCAAAAATGATTCAAATTGTCATTTGGATCGGGCCTCATGTTAAATAACCACTTTTTAAACCCTCACAGTGACCAAAATTGCCATTTTTACAGAGTTTTGCTTACTCAAAAGCTTCAAATTTTGACCAATTTCAGGCACAGAAATGACTTTAAACACACTTATTTTAGTTGAAAAAGTAATAACTCACATCCAACCGTCATTTAAAGTCAAAAGATTAAATGTTAAAATTTCAGCAATATTGACCATTTTTTCAACGTTCGACTGGTCCGGGGTCATCGTTTTTCATCAAAAAATTGATTTTTTGCACTCTACCAAAAATGATTCAAAATGTCATTTGGATCGGGCCTCATGTTGAATAACCACTTTTTAAACCCTCACAGTGACCAAAATTGCCATTTTTACAGAGTTTTGCTTACTCAAAATCTTCAATTTTGACCAATTTCAGGCACAGAAATGACTTTAAACACACTTATTTTAGTTGAAAAAGTAATAACTCACATCCAACCGTCATTTAAAGTCAAAAGATTAAATGTTAAAATTTCATCAATATTGACCATTTTTTTAATGTTCGACTGGTCCGGGGTCATCGTTTTTCATCAGAAAATGGATTTTTTGGACTCTTCCAAAAATGATTCAATTTGTCATTTGGATCGGGCCTCATGTTGAATAACCACTTTTTAAACCCTCAAAGTGACCAAAATTGCCATTTTTACAGAGTTTTGCTTACTCAAAAGCTTCAAATTTTGACCAATTTCAGACACAGAAATGACTTTAAACACACTTATTTTAGTTGAAAAAGTAATAATTCATATCCAACCGTCATTTAAAGTCAAAAGATTTAATGTTAACATTTCAGCAATATTGACCATTTTTTCAACGTTCGACTGGTCCCGGGTCATCGTTTTTCATCAGAAAATTGATTTTTTGCACTCTACCAAAAATGATTCAGAATGTCATTTGGATCGGGCCTCATGTTGAATAACCACTTTTTAAACCCTCACAGTGACCAAAATTGCCATTTTTACAGTTTTGCTTACTCAAAATCTTCAATTTTGACCAATTTCAGGCACAGAAATGACTTTAAACACACTTATTTTAGTTGAAAAAGTAATAACTCACATCCAACCGTCATTTAAAGTCAAAAGATTAAATGTTAAAATTTCATCAATATTGACCATTTTTTCAATGTTCGACTGGTCCGGGGTCATCATTTTTCATCAGAAAATGGATTTTTTGTACTCTTCCAAAAATGATTCAAATTGTCATTTGGATCGGGCCTCATGTTGAATAACCACTTTTTAAACCCTCAAAGTGACCAAAATTGCCATTTTTACAGAGTTTTGCTTACTCAAAAGCTTCAAATTTTGACCAATTTCAGGCACAGAAATGACTTTAAACACACTTATTTTAGTTGAAATAGTAATAATTCATATCCAACCGTCATTTAAAGTCAAAAGATTAAATGTTAAAATTTCATCAATATTGACCATTTTTTCAACGTTCGACTGGTCCGGGTCATCGTTTTTCATCAGAAAATTGATTTTTTGGACTCTACCAAAAATGATTCAAAATGTCATTTGGATCAGGCCTCATGTTGAATAACCACTTTTTAAACCCTCACAGTGACCAAAATTGCAATTTTTACAGAGATTTGCTTACTCAAAATCTTCGAATTTTTACCAATTTCAGGCACAGAAATTACTTTAAACACACTAATTTTAGTTGAAAAATTAATAACTCACATCCAACCGTCATTTAAAGTCAAAAGATTAAATGTTAAAATTTCATCAATATTGACCATTTTTTCAACGTTCGACTGGTCCGGGGTCATCGTTTTTCATCAGAAAATGGATTTTTTGGACTCTTCCAAAAATGATTCAAAATGTCATTTGGATCGGGCCTCATGTTGAATAACCACTTTTTAAACCCCCACAGTGACCAAAATTGCCATTTTTACAGAGTTTTGCTTACTCATAAGCTTCAAATTTGACCAATTTCAGGCACAGAAATGACTTTAAACACACTTATTTTAGTTGAAAAAGTAATAACTCACATCCAACCGTCATTTAAAGTCAAAAGATTAAATGTTAAAATTTCATCAATATTGACCATTTTTTCAACGTTCGACTGGTCCGGGGTCATCGTTTTTCATCAGAAAATTGATTTTTTGCACTCTACCAAAAATAATTCAGAATGTCATTTGGATCGGGCCTCATGTTAAATAACCACTTTTTAAACCCTCACAGTGACCAAAATTGCCATTTTTACAGAGTTTTGCTTACTCAAAATCTTCAATTTTGACCAATTTCAGGCACAGAAATGACTTTAAACACACTTATTTTAGTTGAAAAAGTAATAACTCACATCCAACCGTCATTTAAAGTCAAAAGATTAAATGTTAAAATTTCATCAATATTGACCAATTTTTTCAATGTTCGACTGGTCCGGGGTCATCGTTTTTCATCAGAAAATGGATTTTTTGGACTCTTCCAAAAATGATTCAAATTGTCATTTGGATCGGGCCTCATGTTGAATAACCACTTTTTAAACCCTCAAAGTGACCAAAATTGCCATTTTTACAGAGTTTTGCTTACTCAAAAGCTTCAAATTTTGACCAATTTCAGACACAGAAATGACTTTAAACACACTTATTTTAGTTGAAAAAGTAATAACTCACATCCAACCGTCATTTAAAGTCAAAAGATTAAATGTTAAAATTTCATCAATATTGACCATTTTTTCAACGTTCGACTGGTCCGGGGTCATCGTTTTTCATCAGAAAATTGATTTTTTGCACTCTACCAAAAATGATTCAGAATGTCATTTGGATCGGGCCTCATGTTGAATAACCACTTTTTAAACCCTCAAAGTGACCAAAATTGCCATTTTTACAGAGTTTTGCTTACTCAAAAGCTTCAAATTTTGACCAATTTCAGGCACAGAAATGACTTTAAACACACTTATTTTAGTTGAAAAAGTAATAACTCACATCCAACTGTCATTTAAAGTCAAAAGATTAAATGTTAAAATTTCATCAATATTGACCATTTTTTCAACGTTCGACTGGTCCGGGGTCATCGTTTTTCATCAGAAAATGGATTTTTTGGACTCTTCCAAAAATGATTCAAAATGTCATTTGGATCGGGCCTCATGTTCAATAACCACTTTTTAAACCCTCACAGTGACCAAAATTGCCATTTTTACAGAGTTTTGCTTACTCAAAAGCTTCAAATTTTGACCAATTTCAGGCACAGAAATGACTTTAAACACACTTATTTTAGTTGAAAAAGTAATAACTCACATCCAACCGTCATTTAAAGTCAAAAGATTAAATGTTAAAATTTCATCAATATTGACCATTTTTTCAACGTTCGACTGGTCCGGGGTCATCGTTTTTCATCAGAAAATTGATTTTTTGCACTCTACCAAAAATGATTCAGAATGTCATTTGGATCGGGCCTCATGTTAAATAACCACTTTTTAAACCCTCACAGTGACCAAAATTGCCATTTTTACAGAGTTTTGCTTACTCAAAAGCTTCAAATTTTGACCAATTTCAGGCACAGAAATGACTTTAAACACACTTATTTTAGTTGAAAAAGTAATAACTCACATCCAACCGTCATTTAAAGTCAAAAGATTAAATGTTAAAATTTCAGCAATATTGACCATTTTTTCAACGTTCGACTGGTCCGGGGTCATCGTTTTTCATCAGAAAATTGATTTTTTGCACTCTACCAAAAATGATTCAAAATGTCATTTGGATCGGGCCTCATGTTGAATAACCACTTTTTAAACCCTCACAGTGACCAAAATTGCCATTTTTACAGAGTTTTGCTTACTCAAAAGCTTCAAATTTTGACCAATTTCAGGCACAGAAATGACTTTAAACACACTTATTTTAGTTGAAAAAGTAATAACTCACATCCAACCGTCATTTAAAGTCAAAAGATTAAATGTTAAAATTTCATCAATATTGACCATTTTTTCAACGTTTGACTGGTCCGGGGTCATCGTTTTTCATCAGAAAATTGATTTTTTGCACTCTACCAAAAATGATTCAGAATGTCATTTGGATCGGGCCTCATGTTGAATAACCACTTTTTAAACCCTCACAGTGACCAAAATTGCCATTTTTACAGAGTTTTGCTTACTCAAAATCTTCAATTTTGACCAATTTCAGGCACAGAAATGACTTTAAACACACTTATTTTAGTTGAAAAAGTAATAACTCACATCCAACCGTCATTTAAAGTCAAAAGATTAAATGTTAAAATTTCATCAATATTGACCATTTTTTCAACGTTCGACTGGTCCGGGGTCATCGTTTTTCATCAGAAAATTGATTTTTTGCACTCTACCAAAAATGATTCAGAATGTCATTTGGATCGGGCCTCATGTTGAATAACCACTTTTTAAACCCTCACAGTGACCAAAATTGCCATTTTTACAGAGTTTTGCTTACTCAAAATCTTCAATTTTGACCAATTTCAGGCAAAGAAATGACTTTAAACACACTTATTTTAGTTGAAAAAGTAATAACTCACATCCAACCGTCATTTAAAGTCAAAAGATTAAATGTTAAAATTTCATCAATATTGACCATTTTTTCAATGTTCGACTGGTCCGGGGTCATCGTTTTTCATCAGAAAATGGATTTTTTGGACTCTTCCAAAAATGATTCAAAATGTCATTTGGATCGGGCCTCATGTTGAATAACCACTTTTTAAACCCTCACAGTGACCAAAATTGCCATTTTTACAGAGTTTTGCTTACTCAAAATCTTCAAATTTGACCAATTTCAGGCACAGAAATGACTTTAAACACACTTATTTTAGTTGAAATAGTAATAATTCATATCCAACCGTCATTTAAAGTCAAAAGATTAAATGTTAAAATTTCATCAATATTGACCATTTTTTCAACGTTCGACTGGTCCGGGTCATCGTTTTTCATCAGAAAATTGATTTTTTGGACTCTACCAAAAATGATTCAAAATGTCATTTGGATCAGGCCTCATGTTGAATAACCACTTTTTAAACCCTCACAGTGACCAAAATTGCCATTTTTACAGAGATTTGCTTACTCAAAATCTTCGAATTTTTACCAATTTCAGGCACAGAAATGACTTTAAACACACTTATTTTAGTTGAAAAAGTAATAACTCACATCCAACCGTCATTTAAAGTCAAAAGATTAAATGTTAAAATTTCATCAATATTGACCATTTTTTCAATGTTCGACTGGTCCGGGGTCATCGTTTTTCATCAGAAAATTGATTTTTTGGACTCTTCCAAAAATGATTCAAATTGTCATTTGGATCGGGCCTCATGTTGAATAACCACTTTTTAAACCCTCAAAGTGACCAAAATTGCCATTTTTACAGAGTTTTGCTTACTCAAAAGCTTCAAATTTTGACCAATTTCAGGCACAGAAATGACTTTAAACACACTTTTTTTAGTTGAAAAAGTAATAACTCACATCCAACCGTCATTTAAAGTCAAAAGATTAAATGTTAAAATTTCATCAATATTGACCATTTTTTCAACGTTCGACTGGTCCGGGGTCATCGTTTTTCATCAGAAAATTGATTTTTTGCACTCTACCAAAAATGATTCAGAATGTCATTTGGATCGGGCCTCATGTTGAATAACCACTTTTTAAACCCTCACAGTGACCAAAATTGCCATTTTTACAGAGTTTTGCTTACTCAAAATCTTCAATTTTGACCAATTTCAGGCAAAGAAATGACTTTAAACACACTTATTTTAGTTGAAAAAGTAATAACTCACATCCAACCGTCATTTAAAGTCAAAAGATTAAATGTTGAAATTTCATCAATATTGACCATTTTTTCAATGTTCGACTGGTCCGGGGTCATCGTTTTTCATCAGAAAATTGATTTTTTGGACTCTACCAAAAATGATTCAAAATGTCATTTGGATCGGGCCTCATGTTGAATAACCACTTTTTAAACCCTCACAGTGACCAAAATTGCCATTTTTACAGAGTTTTGCTTACTCAAAATCTTCAATTTTGACCAATTTCAGGCACAGAAATGACTTTAAACACACTTATTTTAGTTGAAAAAGTAATAACTCACATCCAACCGTCATTTAAAGTCAAAAGATTAAATGTTAAAATTTCATCAATATTGACCATTTTTTCAACGTTTGACTGGTCCGGGGTCATCGTTTTTCATCAGAAAATTGATTTTTTGCACTCTACCAAAAATGATTCAGAATGTCATTTGGATCGGGCCTCATGTTGAATAACCACTTTTTAAACCCTCACAGTGACCAAAATTGCCATTTTTACAGAGTTTTGCTTACTCAAAATCTTCAATTTTGACCAATTTCAGGCACAGAAATGACTTTAAACACACTTATTTTAGTTGAAAAAGTAATAACTCACATCCAACCGTCATTTAAAGTCAAAAGATTAAATGTTAAAATTTCATCAATATTGACCATTTTTTCAATGTTCGACTGGTCCGGGGTCATCGTTTTTCATCAGAAAATGGATTTTTTGGACTCTTCCAAAAATGATTCAAATTGTCATTTGGATCGGGCCTCATGTCGAATAACCACTTTTTAAACCCTCAAAGTGACCAAAATTGCCATTTTTACAGAGTTTTGCTTACTCAAAAGCTTCAAATTTTGACCAATTTCAGGCACAGAAATGACTTTAAACACACTTATTTTAGTTGAAAAAGTAATAACTCACATCCAACCGTCATTTAAAGTCAAAAGATTAAATGTTAAAATTTCAGCAATATTGACCATTTTTTCAACGTTCGACTGGTCCGGGGTCATCGTTTTTCATCAGAAAATTGATTTTTTGCACTCTACCAAAAATGATTCAAAATGTCATTTGGATCGGGCCTCATGTTGAATAACCACTTTTTAAACCCTCACAGTGACCAAAATTGCCATTTTTACAGAGTTTTGCTTACTCAAAATCTTCAATTTTGACCAATTTCAGGCACAGAAATGACTTTAAACACACTTATTTTAGTTGAAAAAGTAATAACTCACATCCAACCGTCATTTAAAGTCAAAAGATTAAATGTTAAAATTTCATCAATATTGACCATTTTTTCAACGTTCGACTGGTCCGGGGTCATCGTTTTTCATCAGAAAATTGATTTTTTGCACTCTACCAAAAATGATTCAGAATGTCATTTGGATCGGGCCTCATGTTGAATAACCACTTTTTAAACCCTCACAGTGACCAAAATTGCCATTTTTACAGAGTTTTGCTTACTCAAAATCTTCAATTTTGACCAATTTCAGGCAAAGAAATGACTTTAAACACACTTATTTTAGTTGAAAAAGTAATAACTCACATCCAACCGTCATTTAAAGTCAAAAGATTAAATGTTAAAATTTCATCAATATTGACCATTTTTTCAATGTTCGACTGGTCCGGGGTCATCGTTTTTCATCAGAAAATGGATTTTTTGGACTCTTCCAAAAATGATTCAAAATGTCATTTGGATCGGGCCTCATGTTGAATAACCACTTTTTAAACCCTCACAGTGACCAAAATTGCCATTTTTACAGAGTTTTGCTTACTCAAAATCTTCAAATTTGACCAATTTCAGGCACAGAAATGACTTTAAACACACTTATTTTAGTTGAAATAGTAATAATTCATATCCAACCGTCATTTAAAGTCAAAAGATTAAATGTTAAAATTTCATCAATATTGACCATTTTTTCAACGTTCGACTGGTCCGGGTCATCGTTTTTCATCAGAAAATTGATTTTTTGGACTCTACCAAAAATGATTCAAAATGTCATTTGGATCAGGCCTCATGTTGAATAACCACTTTTTAAACCCTCACAGTGACCAAAATTGCCATTTTTACAGAGATTTGCTTACTCAAAATCTTCGAATTTTTACCAATTTCAGGCACAGAAATGACTTTAAACACACTTATTTTAGTTGAAAAAGTAATAACTCACATCCAACCGTCATTTAAAGTCAAAAGATTAAATGTTAAAATTTCATCAATATTGACCATTTTTTCAATGTTCGACTGGTCCGGGGTCATCGTTTTTCATCAGAAAATTGATTTTTTGGACTCTTCCAAAAATGATTCAAATTGTCATTTGGATCGGGCCTCATGTTGAATAACCACTTTTTAAACCCTCAAAGTGACCAAAATTGCCATTTTTACAGAGTTTTGCTTACTCAAAAGCTTCAAATTTTGACCAATTTCAGGCACAGAAATGACTTTAAACACACTTTTTTTAGTTGAAAAAGTAATAACTCACATCCAACCGTCATTTAAAGTCAAAAGATTAAATGTTAAAATTTCATCAATATTGACCATTTTTTCAACGTTCGACTGGTCCGGGGTCATCGTTTTTCATCAGAAAATTGATTTTTTGCACTCTACCAAAAATGATTCAGAATGTCATTTGGATCGGGCCTCATGTTGAATAACCACTTTTTAAACCCTCACAGTGACCAAAATTGCCATTTTTACAGAGTTTTGCTTACTCAAAATCTTCAATTTTGACCAATTTCAGGCAAAGAAATGACTTTAAACACACTTATTTTAGTTGAAAAAGTAATAACTCACATCCAACCGTCATTTAAAGTCAAAAGATTAAATGTTAAAATTTCATCAATATTGACCATTTTTTCAACGTTCGACTGGTCCGGGGTCATCGTTTTTCATCAGAAAATTGATTTTTTGGACTCTTCCAAAAATGATTCAAATTGTCATTTGGATCGGGCCTCATGTTGAATAACCACTTTTTAAACCCTCAAAGTGACCAAAATTGCCATTTTTACAGAGTTTTGCTTACTCAAAAGCTTCAAATTTTGACCAATTTCAGGCACAGAAATGACTTTAAACACACTTATTTTAGTTGAAAAAGTAATAACTCACATCCAACCGTCATTTAAAGTCAAAAGATTAAATGTTAAAATTTCATCAATATTGACCATTTTTTCAACGTTCGACTGGTCCGGGGTCATCGTTTTTCATCAGAAAATTGATTTTTTGCACTCTACCAAAAATGATTCAGAATGTCATTTGGATCGGGCCTCATGTTGAATAACCACTTTTTAAACCCTCACAGTGACCAAAATTGCCATTTTTACAGAGTTTTGCTTACTCAAAATCTTCAATTTTGACCAATTTCAGGCAAAGAAATGACTTTAAACACACTTATTTTAGTTGAAAAAGTAATAACTCACATCCAACCGTCATTTAAAGTCAAAAGATTAAATGTTAAAATTTCATCAATATTGACCATTTTTTCAATGTTCGACTGGTCCGGGGTCATCGTTTTTCATCAGAAAATGGATTTTTTGGACTCTTCCAAAAATGATTCAAATTGTCATTTGGATCGGGCCTCATGTTGAATAACCACTTTTTAAACCCTCAAAGTGACCAAAATTGCCATTTTTACAGAGTTTTGCTTACTCAAAAGCTTCAAATTTTGACCAATTTCAGGCACAGAAATGACTTTAAACACACTTATTTTAGTTGAAAAAGTAATAACTCACATCCAACCGTCATTTAAAGTCAAAAGATTAAATGTTAAAATTTCAGCAATATTGACCATTTTTTCATTGTTCGACTGGTCCGGGGTCATCGTTTTTCATCAGAAAATTGATTTTTTGCACTCTACCAAAAATGATTCAAAATGTCATTTGGATCGGGCCTCATGTTGAATAACCACTTTTTAAACCCTCACAGTGACCAAAATTGCCATTTTTACAGAGTTTTGCTTACTCAAAAGCTTCAAATTTTGACCAATTTCAGGCACAGAAATGACTTTAAACACACTTATTTTAGTTGAAAAAGTAATAACTCACATCCAACCGTCATTTAAAGTCAAAAGATTAAATGTTAAAATTTCATCAATATTGACCATTTTTTCAACGTTTGACTGGTCCGGGGTCATCGTTTTTCATCAGAAAATTGATTTTTTGCACTCTACCAAAAATGATTCAGAATGTCATTTGGATCGGGCCTCATGTTGAATAACCACTTTTTAAACCCTCACAGTGACCAAAATTGCCATTTTTACAGAGTTTTGCTTACTCAAAATCTTCAATTTTGACCAATTTCAGGCACAGAAATGACTTTAAACACACTTATTTTAGTTGAAAAAGTAATAACTCACATCCAACCGTCATTTAAAGTCAAAAGATTAAATGTTAAAATTTCATCAATATTGACCATTTTTTCAATGTTCGACTGGTCCGGGGTCATCGTTTTTCATCAGAAAATGGATTTTTTGGACTCTTCCAAAAATGATTCAAATTGTCATTTGGATCGGGCCTCATGTCGAATAACCACTTTTTAAACCCTCAAAGTGACCAAAATTGCCATTTTTACAGAGTTTTGCTTACTCAAAAGCTTCAAATTTTGACCAATTTCAGGCACAGAAATGACTTTAAACACACTTATTTTAGTTGAAAAAGTAATAACTCACATCCAACCGTCATTTAAAGTCAAAAGATTAAATGTTAAAATTTCAGCAATATTGACCATTTTTTCAACGTTCGACTGGTCCGGGGTCATCGTTTTTCATCAGAAAATTGATTTTTTGCACTCTACCAAAAATGATTCAAAATGTCATTTGGATCGGCATATGTTGAATAACCACTTTTTAAACCCTCACAGTGACCAAAATTGCCATTTTTACAGAGTTTTGCTTACTCAAAAGCTTCAAATTTTGACCAATTTCAGGCACAGAAATGACTTTAAACACACTTATTTTAGTTGAAAAAGTAATAACTCACATCCAACCGTCATTTAAAGTCAAAAGATTAAATGTTAAAATTTCATCAATATTGACCATTTTTTCAACGTTTGACTGGTCCGGGGTCATCGTTTTTCATCAGAAAATTGATTTTTTGCACTCTACCAAAAATGATTCAGAATGTCATTTGGATCGGGCCTCATGTTGAATAACCACTTTTTAAACCCTCACAGTGACCAAAATTGCCATTTTTACAGAGTTTTGCTTACTCAAAATCTTCAATTTTGACCAATTTCAGGCACAGAAATGACTTTAAACACACTTATTTTAGTTGAAAAAGTAATAACTCACATCCAACCGTCATTTAAAGTCAAAAGATTAAATGTTAAAATTTCATCAATATTGACCATTTTTTCAACGTTCGACTGGTCCGGGGTCATCGTTTTTCATCAGAAAATTGATTTTTTGCACTCTACCAAAAATGATTCAGAATGTCATTTGGATCGGGCCTCATGTTGAATAACCACTTTTTAAACCCTCACAGTGACCAAAATTGCCATTTTTACAGAGTTTTGCTTACTCAAAATCTTCAATTTTGACCAATTTCAGGCAAAGAAATGACTTTAAACACACTTATTTTAGTTGAAAAAGTAATAACTCACATCCAACCGTCATTTAAAGTCAAAAGATTAAATGTTAAAATTTCATCAATATTGACCATTTTTTCAATGTTCGACTGGTCCGGGGTCATCGTTTTTCATCAGAAAATGGATTTTTTGGACTCTTCCAAAAATGATTCAAAATGTCATTTGGATCGGGCCTCATGTTGAATAACCACTTTTTAAACCCTCACAGTGACCAAAATTGCCATTTTTACAGAGTTTTGCTTACTCAAAATCTTCAAATTTGACCAATTTCAGGCACAGAAATGACTTTAAACACACTTATTTTAGTTGAAATAGTAATAATTCATATCCAACCGTCATTTAAAGTCAAAAGATTAAATGTTAAAATTTCATCAATATTGACCATTTTTTCAACGTTCGACTGGTCCGGGTCATCGTTTTTCATCAGAAAATTGATTTTTTGGACTCTACCAAAAATGATTCAAAATGTCATTTGGATCAGGCCTCATGTTGAATAACCACTTTTTAAACCCTCACAGTGACCAAAATTGCCCTTTTATTACAGAGATTTGCTTACTCAAAATCTTCGAATTTTTACCAATTTCAGGCACAGAAATGACTTTAAACACACTTATTTTAGTTGAAAAAGTAATAACTCACATCCAACCGTCATTTAAAGTCAAAAGATTAAATGTTAAAATTTCATCAATATTGACCATTTTTTCAATGTTCGACTGGTCCGGGGTCATCGTTTTTCATCAGAAAATTGATTTTTTGGACTCTTCCAAAAATGATTCAAATTGTCATTTGGATCGGGCCTCATGTTGAATAACCACTTTTTAAACCCTCAAAGTGACCAAAATTGCCATTTTTACAGAGTTTTGCTTACTCAAAAGCTTCAAATTTTGACCAATTTCAGGCACAGAAATGACTTTAAACACACTTTTTTTAGTTGAAAAAGTAATAACTCACATCCAACCGTCATTTAAAGTCAAAAGATTAAATGTTAAAATTTCATCAATATTGACCATTTTTTCAACGTTCGACTGGTCCGGGGTCATCGTTTTTCATCAGAAAATTGATTTTTTGCACTCTACCAAAAATGATTCAGAATGTCATTTGGATCGGGCCTCATGTTGAATAACCACTTTTTAAACCCTCACAGTGACCAAAATTGCCATTTTTACAGAGTTTTGCTTACTCAAAATCTTCAATTTTGACCAATTTCAGGCAAAGAAATGACTTTAAACACACTTATTTTAGTTGAAAAAGTAATAACTCACATCCAACCGTCATTTAAAGTCAAAAGATTAAATGTTAAAATTTCATCAATATTGACCATTTTTTCAACGTTCGACTGGTCCGGGGTCATCGTTTTTCATCAGAAAATTGATTTTTTGGACTCTTCCAAAAATGATTCAAATTGTCATTTGGATCGGGCCTCATGTTGAATAACCACTTTTTAAACCCTCAAAGTGACCAAAATTGCCATTTTTACAGAGTTTTGCTTACTCAAAAGCTTCAAATTTTGACCAATTTCAGGCACAGAAATGACTTTAAACACACTTATTTTAGTTGAAAAAGTAATAACTCACATCCAACCGTCATTTAAAGTCAAAAGATTAAATGTTAAAATTTCATCAATATTGACCATTTTTTCAACGTTCGACTGGTCCGGGGTCATCGTTTTTCATCAGAAAATTGATTTTTTGCACTCTACCAAAAATGATTCAGAATGTCATTTGGATCGGGCCTCATGTTGAATAACCACTTTTTAAACCCTCACAGTGACCAAAATTGCCATTTTTACAGAGTTTTGCTTACTCAAAATCTTCAATTTTGACCAATTTCAGGCAAAGAAATGACTTTAAACACACTTATTTTAGTTGAAAAAGTAATAACTCACATCCAACCGTCATTTAAAGTCAAAAGATTAAATGTTAAAATTTCATCAATATTGACCATTTTTTCAATGTTCGACTGGTCCGGGGTCATCGTTTTTCATCAGAAAATGGATTTTTTGGACTCTTCCAAAAATGATTCAAAATGTCATTTGGATCGGGCCTCATGTTGAATAACCACTTTTTAAACCCTCAAAGTGACCAAAATTGCCATTTTTACAGAGTTTTGCTTACTCAAAAGCTTCAAATTTTGACCAATTTCAGGCACAGAAATGACTTTAAACACACTTATTTTAGTTGAAAAAGTAATAACTCACATCCAACCGTCATTTAAAGTCAAAAGATTAAATGTTAAAATTTCAGCAATATTGACCATTTTTTCATTGTTCGACTGGTCCGGGGTCATCGTTTTTCATCAGAAAATTGATTTTTTGCACTCTACCAAAAATGATTCAAAATGTCATTTGGATCGGGCCTCATGTTGAATAACCACTTTTTAAACCCTCACAGTGACCAAAATTGCCATTTTTACAGAGTTTTGCTTACTCAAAAGCTTCAAATTTTGACCAATTTCAGGCACAGAAATGACTTTAAACACACTTATTTTAGTTGAAAAAGTAATAACTCACATCCAACCGTCATTTAAAGTCAAAAGATTAAATGTTAAAATTTCATCAATATTGACCATTTTTTCAACGTTTGACTGGTCCGGGGTCATCGTTTTTCATCAGAAAATTGATTTTTTGCACTCTACCAAAAATGATTCAGAATGTCATTTGGATCGGGCCTCATGTTGAATAACCACTTTTTAAACCCTCACAGTGACCAAAATTGCCATTTTTACAGAGTTTTGCTTACTCAAAATCTTCAATTTTGACCAATTTCAGGCACAGAAATGACTTTAAACACACTTATTTTAGTTGAAAAAGTAATAACTCACATCCAACCGTCATTTAAAGTCAAAAGATTAAATGTTAAAATTTCATCAATATTGACCATTTTTTCAATGTTCGACTGGTCCGGGGTCATCGTTTTTCATCAGAAAATGGATTTTTTGGACTCTTCCAAAAATGATTCAAATTGTCATTTGGATCGGGCCTCATGTCGAATAACCACTTTTTAAACCCTCAAAGTGACCAAAATTGCCATTTTTACAGAGTTTTGCTTACTCAAAAGCTTCAAATTTTGACCAATTTCAGGCACAGAAATGACTTTAAACACACTTATTTTAGTTGAAAAAGTAATAACTCACATCCAACCGTCATTTAAAGTCAAAAGATTAAATGTTAAAATTTCAGCAATATTGACCATTTTTTCAACGTTCGACTGGTCCGGGGTCATCGTTTTTCATCAGAAAATTGATTTTTTGCACTCTACCAAAAATGATTCAAAATGTCATTTGGATCGGGCATATGTTGAATAACCACTTTTTAAACCCTCACAGTGACCAAAATTGCCATTTTTACAGAGTTTTGCTTACTCAAAAGCTTCAAATTTTGACCAATTTCAGGCACAGAAATGACTTTAAACACACTTATTTTAGTTGAAAAAGTAATAACTCACATCCAACCGTCATTTAAAGTCAAAAGATTAAATGTTAAAATTTCATCAATATTGACCATTTTTTCAACGTTTGACTGGTCCGGGGTCATCGTTTTTCATCAGAAAATTGATTTTTTGCACTCTACCAAAAATGATTCAGAATGTCATTTGGATCGGGCCTCATGTTGAATAACCACTTTTTAAACCCTCACAGTGACCAAAATTGCCATTTTTACAGAGTTTTGCTTACTCAAAATCTTCAATTTTGACCAATTTCAGGCACAGAAATGACTTTAAACACACTTATTTTAGTTGAAAAAGTAATAACTCACATCCAACCGTCATTTAAAGTCAAAAGATTAAATGTTAAAATTTCATCAATATTGACCATTTTTTCAACGTTCGACTGGTCCGGGGTCATCGTTTTTCATCAGAAAATTGATTTTTTGCACTCTACCAAAAATGATTCAGAATGTCATTTGGATCGGGCCTCATGTTGAATAACCACTTTTTAAACCCTCACAGTGACCAAAATTGCCATTTTTACAGAGTTTTGCTTACTCAAAATCTTCAATTTTGACCAATTTCAGGCAAAGAAATGACTTTAAACACACTTATTTTAGTTGAAAAAGTAATAACTCACATCCAACCGTCATTTAAAGTCAAAAGATTAAATGTTAAAATTTCATCAATATTGACCATTTTTTCAATGTTCGACTGGTCCGGGGTCATCGTTTTTCATCAGAAAATGGATTTTTTGGACTCTTCCAAAAATGATTCAAAATGTCATTTGGATCGGGCCTCATGTTGAATAACCACTTTTTAAACCCTCACAGTGACCAAAATTGCCATTTTTACAGA
The DNA here is from genome assembly GCF_964263255.1 of Lissotriton vulgaris. NCBI lineage: Eukaryota > Metazoa > Chordata > Amphibia > Caudata > Salamandridae > Lissotriton > Lissotriton vulgaris. Next base: position 630,005 of record NW_028251941.1, read on the forward strand.
GTTTTGCTTACTCAAAATCTTCAAATTTGACCAATTTCAGGCACAGAAATGACTTTAAACACACTTATTTTAGTTGAAATAGTAATAATTCATATCCAACCGTCATTTAAAGTCAAAAGATTAAATGTTAAAATTTCATCAATATTGACCATTTTTTCAACGTTCGACTGGTCCGGGTCATCGTTTTTCATCAGAAAATTGATTTTTTGGACTCTACCAAAAATGATTCAAAATGTCATTTGGATCAGGCCTCATGTTGAATAACCACTTTTTAAACCCTCACAGTGACCAAAATTGCCATTTTTACAGAGATTTGCTTACTCAAAATCTTCGAATTTTTACCAATTTCAGGCACAGAAATGACTTTAAACACACTTATTTTAGTTGAAAAAGTAATAACTCACATCCAACCGTCATTTAAAGTCAAAAGATTAAATGTTAAAATTTCATCAATATTGACCATTTTTTCAATGTTCGACTGGTCCGGGGTCATCGTTTTTCATCAGAAAATTGATTTTTTGGACTCTTCCAAAAATGATTCAAATTGTCATTTGGATCGGGCCTCATGTTGAATAACCACTTTTTAAACCCTCAAAGTGACCAAAATTGCCATTTTTACAGAGTTTTGCTTACTCAAAAGCTTCAAATTTTGACCAATTTCAGGCACAGAAATGACTTTAAACACACTTTTTTTAGTTGAAAAAGTAATAACTCACATCCAACCGTCATTTAAAGTCAAAAGATTAAATGTTAAAATTTCATCAATATTGACCATTTTTTCAACGTTCGACTGGTCCGGGGTCATCGTTTTTCATCAGAAAATTGATTTTTTGCACTCTACCAAAAATGATTCAGAATGTCATTTGGATCGGGCCTCATGTTGAATAACCACTTTTTAAACCCTCACAGTGACCAAAATTGCCATTTTTACAGAGTTTTGCTTACTCAAAATCTTCAATTTTGACCAATTTCAGGCAAAGAAATGACTTTAAACACACTTATTTTAGTTGAAAAAGTAATAACTCACATCCAACCGTCATTTAAAGTCAAAAGATTAAATGTTAAAATTTCATCAATATTGACCATTTTTTCAACGTTCGACTGGTCCGGGGTCATCGTTTTTCATCAGAAAATTGATTTTTTGGACTCTTCCAAAAATGATTCAAATTGTCATTTGGATCGGGCCTCATGTTGAATAACCACTTTTTAAACCCTCAAAGTGACCAAAATTGCCATTTTTACAGAGTTTTGCTTACTCAAAAGCTTCAAATTTTGACCAATTTCAGGCACAGAAATGACTTTAAACACACTTATTTTAGTTGAAAAAGTAATAACTCACATCCAACCGTCATTTAAAGTCAAAAGATTAAATGTTAAAATTTCATCAATATTGACCATTTTTTCAACGTTCGACTGGTCCGGGGTCATCGTTTTTCATCAGAAAATTGATTTTTTGCACTCTACCAAAAATGATTCAGAATGTCATTTGGATCGGGCCTCATGTTGAATAACCACTTTTTAAACCCTCACAGTGACCAAAATTGCCATTTTTACAGAGTTTTGCTTACTCAAAATCTTCAATTTTGACCAATTTCAGGCAAAGAAATGACTTTAAACACACTTATTTTAGTTGAAAAAGTAATAACTCACATCCAACCGTCATTTAAAGTCAAAAGATTAAATGTTAAAATTTCATCAATATTGACCATTTTTTCAATGTTCGACTGGTCCGGGGTCATCGTTTTTCATCAGAAAATGGATTTTTTGGACTCTTCCAAAAATGATTCAAAATGTCATTTGGATCGGGCCTCATGTTGAATAACCACTTTTTAAACCCTCACAGTGACCAAAATTGCCATTTTTACAGAGTTTTGCTTACTCAAAATCTTCAAATTTGACCAATTTCAGGCACAGAAATGACTTTAAACACACTTATTTTAGTTGAAATAGTAATAATTCATATCCAACCGTCATTTAAAGTCAAAAGATTAAATGTTAAAATTTCATCAATATTGACCATTTTTTCAACGTTCGACTGGTCCGGGTCATCGTTTTTCATCAGAAAATTGATTTTTTGGACTCTACCAAAAATGATTCAAAATGTCATTTGGATCAGGCCTCATGTTGAATAACCACTTTTTAAACCCTCACAGTGACCAAAATTGCCATTTTTACAGAGATTTGCTTACTCAAAATCTTCGAATTTTTACCAATTTCAGGCACAGAAATGACTTTAAACACACTTATTTTAGTTGAAAAAGTAATAACTCACATCCAACCGTCATTTAAAGTCAAAAGATTAAATGTTAAAATTTCATCAATATTGACCATTTTTTCAATGTTCGACTGGTCCGGGGTCATCGTTTTTCATCAGAAAATTGATTTTTTGGACTCTTCCAAAAATGATTCAAATTGTCATTTGGATCGGGCCTCATGTTGAATAACCACTTTTTAAACCCTCAAAGTGACCAAAATTGCCATTTTTACAGAGTTTTGCTTACTCAAAAGCTTCAAATTTTGACCAATTTCAGGCACAGAAATGACTTTAAACACACTTTTTTTAGTTGAAAAAGTAATAACTCACATCCAACCGTCATTTAAAGTCAAAAGATTAAATGTTAAAATTTCATCAATATTGACCATTTTTTCAACGTTCGACTGGTCCGGGGTCATCGTTTTTCATCAGAAAATTGATTTTTTGCACTCTACCAAAAATGATTCAGAATGTCATTTGGATCGGGCCTCATGTTGAATAACCACTTTTTAAACCCTCACAGTGACCAAAATTGCCATTTTTACAGAGTTTTGCTTACTCAAAATCTTCAATTTTGACCAATTTCAGGCAAAGAAATGACTTTAAACACACTTATTTTAGTTGAAAAAGTAATAACTCACATCCAACCGTCATTTAAAGTCAAAAGATTAAATGTTGAAATTTCATCAATATTGACCATTTTTTCAATGTTCGACTGGTCCGGGGTCATCGTTTTTCATCAGAAAATTGATTTTTTGGACTCTACCAAAAATGATTCAAAATGTCATTTGGATCGGGCCTCATGTTGAATAACCACTTTTTAAACCCTCACAGTGACCAAAATTGCCATTTTTACAGAGTTTTGCTTACTCAAAATCTTCAATTTTGACCAATTTCAGGCACAGAAATGACTTTAAACACACTTATTTTAGTTGAAAAAGTAATAACTCACATCCAACCGTCATTTAAAGTCAAAAGATTAAATGTTAAAATTTCATCAATATTGACCATTTTTTCAATGTTCGACTGGTCCGGGGTCATCGTTTTTCATCAGAAAATGGATTTTTTGGACTCTTCCAAAAATGATTCAAATTGTCATTTGGATCGGGCCTCATGTTGAATAACCACTTTTTAAACCCTCAAAGTGACCAAAATTGCCATTTTTACAGAGTTTTGCTTACTCAAAAGCTTCAAATTTTGACCAATTTCAGACACAGAAATGACTTTAAACACACTTATTTTAGTTGAAAAAGTAATAACTCACATCCAACCGTCATTTAAAGTCAAAAGATTAAATGTTAAAATTTCATCAATATTGACCATTTTTTCATTGTTCGACTGGTCCGGGGTCATCGTTTTTCATCAGAAAATTGATTTTTTGCACTCTACCAAAAATGATTCAGAATGTCATTTGGATCGGGCCTCATGTTGAATAACCACTTTTTAAACCCTCAAAGTGACCAAAATTGCCATTTTTACAGAGTTTTGCTTACTCAAAAGCTTCAAATTTTGACCAATTTCAGGCACAGAAATGACTTTAAACACACTTATTTTAGTTGAAAAAGTAATAACTCACATCCAACCGTCATTTAAAGTCAAAAGATTAAATGTTAAAATTTCATCAATATTGACCATTTTTTCAACGTTCGACTGGTCCGGGGTCATCGTTTTTCATCAGAAAATTGATTTTTTGGACTCTTCCAAAAATGATTCAAATTGTCATTTGGATCGGGCCTCATGTTGAATAACCACTTTTTAAACCCTCAAAGTGACCAAAATTGCCATTTTTACAGAGTTTTGCTTACTCAAAAGCTTCAAATTTTGACCAATTTCAGGCACAGAAATGACTTTAAACACACTTATTTTAGTTGAAAAAGTAATAACTCACATCCAACCGTCATTTAAAGTCAAAAGATTAAATGTTAAAATTTCATCAATATTGACCATTTTTTCAACGTTCGACTGGTCCGGGGTCATCGTTTTTCATCAGAAAATTGATTTTTTGCACTCTACCAAAAATGATTCAGAATGTCATTTGGATCGGGCCTCATGTTGAATAACCACTTTTTAAACCCTCACAGTGACCAAAATTGCCATTTTTACAGAGTTTTGCTTACTCAAAATCTTCAATTTTGACCAATTTCAGGCAAAGAAATGACTTTAAACACACTTATTTTAGTTGAAAAAGTAATAACTCACATCCAACCGTCATTTAAAGTCAAAAGATTAAATGTTAAAATTTCATCAATATTGACCATTTTTTCAATGTTCGACTGGTCCGGGGTCATCGTTTTTCATCAGAAAATGGATTTTTTGGACTCTTCCAAAAATGATTCAAAATGTCATTTGGATCGGGCCTCATGTTGAATAACCACTTTTTAAACCCTCACAGTGACCAAAATTGCCATTTTTACAGAGTTTTGCTTACTCAAAATCTTCAAATTTGACCAATTTCAGGCACAGAAATGACTTTAAACACACTTATTTTAGTTGAAATAGTAATAATTCATATCCAACCGTCATTTAAAGTCAAAAGATTAAATGTTAAAATTTCATCAATATTGACCATTTTTTCAACGTTCGACTGGTCCGGGTCATCGTTTTTCATCAGAAAATTGATTTTTTGGACTCTACCAAAAATGATTCAAAATGTCATTTGGATCAGGCCTCATGTTGAATAACCACTTTTTAAACCCTCACAGTGACCAAAATTGCCATTTTTACAGAGATTTGCTTACTCAAAATCTTCGAATTTTTACCAATTTCAGGCACAGAAATGACTTTAAACACACTTATTTTAGTTGAAAAAGTAATAACTCACATCCAACCGTCATTTAAAGTCAAAAGATTAAATGTTAAAATTTCATCAATATTGACCATTTTTTCAATGTTCGACTGGTCCGGGGTCATCGTTTTTCATCAGAAAATTGATTTTTTGGACTCTTCCAAAAATGATTCAAATTGTCATTTGGATCGGGCCTCATGTTGAATAACCACTTTTTAAACCCTCAAAGTGACCAAAATTGCCATTTTTACAGAGTTTTGCTTACTCAAAAGCTTCAAATTTTGACCAATTTCAGGCACAGAAATGACTTTAAACACACTTTTTTTAGTTGAAAAAGTAATAACTCACATCCAACCGTCATTTAAAGTCAAAAGATTAAATGTTAAAATTTCATCAATATTGACCATTTTTTCAACGTTCGACTGGTCCGGGGTCATCGTTTTTCATCAGAAAATTGATTTTTTGCACTCTACCAAAAATGATTCAGAATGTCATTTGGATCGGGCCTCATGTTGAATAACCACTTTTTAAACCCTCACAGTGACCAAAATTGCCATTTTTACAGAGTTTTGCTTACTCAAAATCTTCAATTTTGACCAATTTCAGGCAAAGAAATGACTTTAAACACACTTATTTTAGTTGAAAAAGTAATAACTCACATCCAACCGTCATTTAAAGTCAAAAGATTAAATGTTGAAATTTCATCAATATTGACCATTTTTTCAATGTTCGACTGGTCCGGGGTCATCGTTTTTCATCAGAAAATTGATTTTTTGGACTCTACCAAAAATGATTCAAAATGTCATTTGGATCGGGCCTCATGTTGAATAACCACTTTTTAAACCCTCACAGTGACCAAAATTGCCATTTTTACAGAGTTTTGCTTACTCAAAATCTTCAATTTTGACCAATTTCAGGCACAGAAATGACTTTAAACACACTTATTTTAGTTGAAAAAGTAATAACTCACATCCAACCGTCATTTAAAGTCAAAAGATTAAATGTTAAAATTTCATCAATATTGACCATTTTTTCAATGTTCGACTGGTCCGGGGTCATCGTTTTTCATCAGAAAATGGATTTTTTGGACTCTTCCAAAAATGATTCAAATTGTCATTTGGATCGGGCCTCATGTTGAATAACCACTTTTTAAACCCTCAAAGTGACCAAAATTGCCATTTTTACAGAGTTTTGCTTACTCAAAAGCTTCAAATTTTGACCAATTTCAGACACAGAAATGACTTTAAACACACTTATTTTAGTTGAAAAAGTAATAACTCACATCCAACCGTCATTTAAAGTCAAAAGATTAAATGTTAAAATTTCATCAATATTGACCATTTTTTCATTGTTCGACTGGTCCGGGGTCATCGTTTTTCATCAGAAAATTGATTTTTTGCACTCTACCAAAAATGATTCAGAATGTCATTTGGATCGGGCCTCATGTTGAATAACCACTTTTTAAACCCTCACAGTGACCAAAATTGCCATTTTTACAGAGTTTTGCTTACTCAAAAGCTTCAAATTTTGACCAATTTCAGGCACAGAAATGACTTTAAACACACTTATTTTAGTTGAAAAAGTAATAACTCACATCCAACCGTCATTTAAAGTCAAAAGATTAAATGTTAAAATTTCATCAATATTGACCATTTTTTCAATGTTCGACTGGTCCGGGGTCATCGTTTTTCATCAGAAAATGGATTTTTTGGACTCTTCCAAAAATGATTCAAAATGTCATTTGGATCGGGCCTCATGTTGAATAACCACTTTTTAAACCCTCACAGTGACCAAAATTGCCATTTTTACAGAGTTTTGCTTACTCAAAATCTTCAAATTTGACCAATTTCAGGCACAGAAATGACTTTAAACACACTTATTTTAGTTGAAAAAGTAATAATTCATATCCAACGTCATTTAAAGTCAAAAGATTTAATGTTAAAATTTCAGCAATATTGACCATTTTTTCAACGTTCGACTGGTCCGGGGTCATCGTTTTTCATCAGAAAATGGATTTTTTGCACTCTACCAAAAATGATTCAGAATGTCATTTGGATCGGGCCTCATGTTGAATAACCACTTTTTAAACCCTCACAGTGACCAAAATTGCCATTTTTACAGAGTTTTGCTTACTCAAAATCTTCAATTTTGACCAATTTCAGGCACAGAAATGACTTTAAACACACTTATTTTAGTTGAAAAAGTAATAACTCACATCCAACCGTCATTTAAAGTCAAAAGATTAAATGTTAAAATTTCATCAATATTGACCATTTTTTCAATGTTCGACTGGTCCGGGGTCATCGTTTTTCATCAGAAAATGGATTTTTTGCACTCTTCCAAAAATGATTCAAATTGTCATTTGGATCGGGCCTCATGTTGAATAACCACTTTTTAAACCCTCAAAGTGACCAAAATTGCCATTTTTACAGAGTTTTGCTTACTCAAAAGCTTCAAATTTTGACCAATTTCAGGCACAGAAATGACTTTAAACATACTTATTTTAGTTGAAATAGTAATAATTCATATCCAACCGTCATTTCAAGTCAAAAGATTAAATGTTAAAATTTCATCAATATTGACCATTTTTTCAACGTTCGACTGGTCCGGGTCATCGTTTTTCATCAGAAAATTGATTTTTTGGACTCTACCAAAAATGATTCAAAATGTCATTTGGATCAGGCCTCATGTTGAATAACCACTTTTTAAACCCTCACAGTGACCAAAATTGCAATTTTTACAGAGATTTGCTTACTCAAAATCTTCGAATTTTTACCAATTTCAGGCACAGAAATGACTTTAAACACACTAATTTTAGTTGAAAAATTAATAACTCACATCCAACCGTCATTTAAAGTCAAAAGATTAAATGTTAAAATTTCATCAATATTGACCATTTTTTCAACGTTCGACTGGTCCGGGGTCATCGTTTTTCATCAGAAAATTGATTTCTTGCACTCTACCAAAAATGATTCAGAATGTCATTTGGATCGGGCCTCATGTTGAATAACCACTTTTTAAACCCTCACAGTGACCAAAATTGCCATTTTTACAGAGTTTTGCTTACTCAAAAGCTTCAAATTTTGACCAATTTCAGGCACAGAAATGACTTTAAACACACTTATTTTAGTTGAAAAAGTAATAACTCACATCCAACCGTCATTTAAAGTCAAAAGATTAAATGTTAAAATTTCATCAATATTGACCATTTTTTCAATGTTCGACTGGTCCGGGGTCATCGTTTTTCATCAGAAAATGGATTTTTTGGACTCTTCCAAAAATGATTCAAATTGTCATTTGGATCGGGCCTCATGTTGAATAACCACTTTTTAAACCCTCAAAGTGACCAAAATTGCCATTTTTACAGAGTTTTGCTTACTCAAAAGCTTCAAATTTTGACCAATTTCAGGCACAGAAATGACTTTAAACACACTTATTTTAGTTGAAATAGTAATAATTCATATCCAACCGTCATTTCAAGTCAAAAGATTAAATGTTAAAATTTCATCAATATTGACCATTTTTTCAACGTTCGACTGGTCCGGGTCATCGTTTTTCATCAGAAAATTGATTTTTTGGACTCTACCAAAAATGATTCAAAATGTCATTTGGATCAGGCCTCATGTTCAATAACCACTTTTTAAACCCTCACAGTGACCAAAATTGCAATTTTTACAGAGATTTGCTTACTCAAAATCTTCGAATTTTTACCAATTTCAGGCACAGAAATGACTTTAAACACACTAATTTTAGTTGAAAAATTAATAACTCACATCCAACCGTCATTTAAAGTCAAAAGATTAAATGTTAAAATTTCATCAATATTGACCATTTTTTCAACGTTCGACTGGTCCGGGGTCATCGTTTTTCATCAGAAAATTGATTTTTTGCACTCTACCAAAAATGATTCAGAATGTCATTTGGATCGGGCCTCATGTTGAATAACCACTTTTTAAACCCTCACAGTGACCAAAATTGCCATTTTTACAGAGTTTTGCTTACTCAAAAGCTTCAAATTTTGACCAATTTCAGGCACAGAAATGACTTTAAACACACTTATTTTAGTTGAAAAAGTAATAACTCACATCCAACCGTCATTTAAAGTCAAAAGATTAAATGTTAAAATTTCATCAATATTGACCATTTTTTCAATGTTCGACTGGTCCGGGGTCATCGTTTTTCATCAGAAAATGGATTTTTTGGACTCTTCCAAAAATGATTCAAAATGTCATTTGGATCGGGCCTCATGTTGAATAACCACTTTTTAAACCCTCACAGTGACCAAAATTGCCATTTTTACAGAGTTTTGCTTACTCAAAATCTTCAATTTTGACCAATTTCAGGCACAGAAATGACTTTAAACACACTTATTTTAGTTGAAAAAGTAATAACTCACATCCAACCGTCATTTAAAGTCAAAAGATTAAATGTTAAAATTTCATCAATATTGACAAATTTTTTCAATGTTCGACTGGTCCGGGGTCATCGTTTTTCATCAGAAAATGGATTTTTTGGACTCTTCCAAAAATGATTCAAATTGTCATTTGGATCGGGCCTCATGTTGAATAACCACTTTTTAAACCCTCAAAGTGACCAAAATTGCCATTTTTACAGAGTTTTGCTTACTCAAAAGCTTCAAATTTTGACCAATTTCAGACACAAAAATGACTTTAAACACACTTATTTTATTTGAAAAAGTAATAACTCACATCCAACCGTCATTTAAAGTCAAAAGATTAAATGTTAAAATTTCATCAATATTGACCATTTTTTCAACGTTCGACTGGTCCGGGGTCATCGTTTTTCATCAGAAAATGGATTTTTTGCTCTCTACCAAAAATGATTCAAAATGTCATTTGGATCGGGCCTCATGTTGAATAACCACTTTTTAAACCCTCAAAGTGACCAAAATTGCCATTTTTACAGAGATTTTCTTACTCAAAAGCTTCAAATTTTGACCAATTTCAGGCACAGAAATGACTTTAAACACACTTATTTTAGTTGAAAAAGTAATAACTCACATCCAACCGTCATTTAAAGTCAAAAGATTAAATGTTAAAATTTCATCAATATTGACCATTTTTTCAACGTTCGACTGGTCCGGGGTCATCGTTTTTCATCAGAAAATGGATTTTTTGGACTCTTCCAAAAATGATTCAAAATGTCATTTGGATCGGGCCTCATGTTCAATAACCACTTTTTAAACCCTCACAGTGACCAAAATTGCCATTTTTACAGAGTTTTGCTTACTCAAAAGCTTCAAATTTTGACCAATTTCAGGCACAGAAATGACTTTAAACACACTTATTTTAGTTGAAAAAGTAATAACTCACATCCAACCGTCATTTAAAGTCAAAAGATTAAATGTTAAAATTTCATCAATATTGACCATTTTTTCAACGTTCGACTGGTCCGGGGTCATCGTTTTTCATCCGAAAATTGATTTTTTGCACTCTACCAAAAAGGATTCAGAATGTCATTTGGATCGGGCCTCATGTTAAATAACCACTTTTTAAACCCTCACAGTGACCAAAATTGCCATTTTTACAGAGTTTTGCTTACTCAAAAGCTTCAAATTTTGACCAATTTCAGGCACAGAAATGACTTTAAACACACTTATTTTTGTTGAAAAAGTAATAACTCACATCCAACCGTCATTTAAAGTCAAAAGATTAAATGTTAAAATTTCAGCAATATTGACCATTTTTTCAACGTTCGACTGGTCCGGGGTCATCGTTTTTCATCAGAAAATTGATTTTTTGCACTCTACCAAAAATGATTCAAAATGTCATTTGGATCGGGCCTCATGTTGAATAACCACTTTTTAAACCCTCACAGTGACCAAAATTGCCATTTTTACAGAGTTTTGCTTACTCAAAATCTTCAATTTTGACCAATTTCAGGCACAGAAATGACTATAAACACACTTATTTTAGTTGAAAAAGTAATAACTCACATCCAACCGTCATTTAAAGTCAAAAGATTAAATGTTAAAATTTCATCAATATTGACCATTTTTTCAATGTTCGACTGGTCCGGGGTCATCGTTTTTCATCAGAAAATGGATTTTTTGGACTCTTCCAAAAATGATTCAATTTGTCATTTGGATCGGGCCTCATGTTGAATAACCACTTTTTAAACCCTCAAAGTGACCAAAATTGCCATTTTTACAGAGTTTTGCTTACTCAAAAGCTTCAAATTTTGACCAATTTCAGACACAGAAATGACTTTAAACACACTTATTTTAGTTGAAAAAGTAATAATTCATATCCAACCGTCATTTAAAGTCAAAAGATTTAATGTTAAAATTTCAGCAATATTGACCATTTTTTCAACGTTCGACTGGTCCGGGGTCATCGTTTTTCATCAGAAAATTGATTTTTTGCACTCTACCAAAAATGATTCAGAATGTCATTTGGATCGGGCCTAATGTTGAATAACCACTTTTTAAACCCTCACAGTGACCAAAATTGCCATTTTTACAGAGTTTTGCTTACTCAAAATCTTCAATTTTGACCAATTTCAGGCACAGAAATGACTTTAAACACACTTATTTTAGTTGAAAAAGTAATAACTCACATCCAACCGTCATTTAAAGTCAAAAGATTAAATGTTAAAATTTCATCAATATTGACCATTTTTTCAATGTTCGACTGGTCCGGGGTCATCGTTTTTCATCAGAAAATGGATTTTTTGGACTCTTCCAAAAATGATTCAAATTGTCATTTGGATCGGGCCTCATGTTGAATAACCACTTTTTAAACCCTCAAAGTGACCAAAATTGCCATTTTTACAGAGTTTTGCTTACTCAAAAGCTTCAAATTTTGACCAATTTCAGGCACAGAAATGACTTTAAACACACTTATTTTAGTTGAAATAGTAATAATTCATATCCAACCGTCATTTAAAGTCAAAAGATTAAATGTTAAAATTTCAGCAATATTGACCATTTTTTCAACGTTCGACTGGTCCGGGTCATCGTTTTTCATCAGAAAATTGATTTTTTGGACTCTACCAAAAATGATTCAAAATGTCATTTGGATCAGACCTCATGTTGAATAACCACTTTTTAAACCCTCACAGTGACCAAAATTGCAATTTTTACAGAGATTTGCTTACTCAAAATCTTCGAATTTTTACCAATTTCAGGCACAGAAATTACTTTAAACACACTAATTTTAGTTGAAAAATTAATAACTCACATCCAACCGTCATTTAAAGTCAAAAGATTAAATGTTAAAATTTCATCAATATTGACCATTTTTTCAACGTTCGACTGGTCCGGGGTCATCGTTTTTCATCAGAAAATGGATTTTTTGGACTCTTCCAAAAATGATTCAAAATGTCATTTGGATCGGGCCTCATGTTGAATAACCACTTTTTAAACCCCCACAGTGACCAAAATTGCCATTTTTACAGAGTTTTGCTTACTCATAAGCTTCAAATTTGACCAATTTCAGGCACAGAAATGACTTTAAACACACTTATTTTAGTTGAAAAAGTAATAACTCACATCCAACCGTCATTTAAAGTCAAAAGATTAAATGTTAAAATTTCATCAATATTGACCATTTTTTCAACGTTCGACTGGTCCGGGGTCATCGTTTTTCATCAGAAAATTGATTTTTTGCACTCTACCAAAAATGATTCAGAATGTCATTTGGATCGGGCCTCATGTTAAATAACCACTTTTTAAACCCTCACAGTGACCAAAATTGCCATTTTTACAGAGTTTTGCTTACTCAAAAGCTTCAAATTTTGACCAATTTCAGGCACAGAAATGACTTTAAACACACTTATTTTAGTTGAAAAAGTAATAACTCACATCCAACCGTCATTTAAAGTCAAAAGATTAAATGTTAAAATTTCAGCAATATTGACCATTTTTTCAACGTTCGACTGGTCCGGGGTCATCGTTTTTCATCAGAAAATTGATTTTTTGCACTCTACCAAAAATGATTCAGAATGTCATTTGGATCGGGCCTCATGTTGAATACCCACTTTTTAAACCCTCACAGTGACCAAAATTGCCATTTTTACAGAGTTTTGCTTACTCAAAATCTTCAATTTTGACCAATTTCAGGCACAGAAATGACTTTAAACACACTTATTTTAGTTGAAAAAGTAATAACTCACATCCAACCGTCATTTAAAGTCAAAAGATTAAATGTTAAAATTTCATCAATATTGACCAATTTTTTCAATGTTCGACTGGTCCGGGGTCATCGTTTTTCATCAGAAAATGGATTTTTTGGACTCTTCCAAAAATGATTCAAATTGTCATTTGGATCGGGCCTCATGTTGAATAACCACTTTTTAAACCCTCAAAGTGACCAAAATTGCCATTTTTACAGAGTTTTGCTTACTCAAAAGCTTCAAATTTTGACCAATTTCAGACACAGAAATGACTTTAAACACACTTATTTTAGTTGAAAAAGTAATAACTCACATCCAACCGTCATTTAAAGTCAAAAGATTAAATGTTAAAATTTCATCAATATTGACCATTTTTTCAACGTTCGACTGGTCCGGGGTCATCGTTTTTCATCAGAAAATTGATTTTTTGCACTCTACCAAAAATGATTCAGAATGTCATTTGGATCGGGCCTCATGTTGAATAACCACTTTTTAAACCCTCAAAGTGACCAAAATTGCCATTTTTACAGAGTTTTGCTTACTCAAAAGCTTCAAATTTTGACCAATTTCAGGCACAGAAATGACTTTAAACACACTTATTTTAGTTGAAAAAGTAATAACTCACATCCAACCGTCATTTAAAGTCAAAAGATTAAATGTTAAAATTTCATCAATATTGACCATTTTTTCAACGTTCGACTGGTCCGGGGTCATCGTTTTTCATCAGAAAATGGATTTTTTGGACTCTTCCAAAAATGATTCAAAATGTCATTTGGATCGGGCCTCATGTTCAATAACCACTTTTTAAACCCTCACAGTGACCAAAATTGCCATTTTTACAGAGTTTTGCTTACTCAAAAGCTTCAAATTTTGACCAATTTCAGGCACAGAAATGACTTTAAACACACTTATTTTAGTTGAAAAAGTAATAACTCACATCCAACCGTCATTTAAAGTCAAAAGATTAAATGTTAAAATTTCATCAATATTGACCATTTTTTCAACGTTTGACTGGTCCGGGGTCATCGTTTTTCATCAGAAAATTGATTTTTTGCACTCTACCAAAAATGATTCAGAATGTCATTTGGATCGGGCCTCATGTTGAATAACCACTTTTTAAACCCTCACAGTGACCAAAATTGCCATTTTTACAGAGTTTTGCTTACTCAAAATCTTCAATTTTGACCAATTTCAGGCACAGAAATGACTTTAAACACACTTATTTTAGTTGAAAAAGTAATAACTCACATCCAACCGTCATTTAAAGTCAAAAGATTAAATGTTAAAATTTCATCAATATTGACCATTTTTTCAATGTTCGACTGGTCCGGGGTCATCGTTTTTCATCAGAAAATGGATTTTTTTGGACTCTTCCAAAAATGATTCAAATTGTCATTTGGATCGGGCCTCATGTTGAATAACCACTTTTTAAACCCTCAAAGTGACCAAAATTGCCATTTTTACAGAGTTTTGCTTACTCAAAAGCTTCAAATTTTGACCAATTTCAGGCACAGAAATAACTTTAAACACACTTATTTTAGTTGAAAAAGTAATAACTCACATCCAACCGTCATTTAAAGTCAAAAGATTAAATGTTAAAATTTCATCAATATTGACCATTTTTTCAACGTTCGACTGGTCCGGGTCATCGTTTTTCATCAGAAAATTGATTTTTTGCACTCTACCAAAAATGATTCAAAATGTCATTTGGATCAGGCCTCATGTTGAATAACCACTTTTTAAACCCTCACAGTGACCAAAATTGCCATTTTTACAGAGATTTGCTTACTCAAAATCTTCGAATTTTTACCAATTTCAGGCACAGAAATGACTTTAAACACACTTATTTTAGTTGAAAAAGTAATAACTCACATCCAACCGTCATTTAAAGTCAAAAGATTAAATGTTAAAATTTCATCAATATTGACCATTTTTTCAACGTTCGACTGGTCCGGGGTCATCGTTTTTCATCAGAAAATTGATTTTTTGCACTCTACCAAAAATGATTCAGAATGTCATTTGGATCGGGCCTCATGTTGAATAACCACTTTTTAAACCCTCACAGTGACCAAAATTGCCATTTTTACAGAGTTTTGCTTACTCAAAATCTTCAATTTTGACCAATTTCAGGCAAAGAAATGACTTTAAACACACTTATTTTAGTTGAAAAAGTAATAACTCACATCCAACCGTCATTTAAAGTCAAAAGATTAAATGTTGAAATTTCATCAATATTGACCATTTTTTCAATGTTCGACTGGTCCGGGGTCATCGTTTTTCATCAGAAAATTGATTTTTTGGACTCTACCAAAAATGATTCAAAATGTCATTTGGATCGGGCCTCATGTTGAATAACCACTTTTTAAACCCTCACAGTGACCAAAATTGCCATTTTTACAGAGTTTTGCTTACTCAAAATCTTCAATTTTGACCAATTTCAGGCACAGAAATGACTTTAAACACACTTATTTTAGTTGAAAAAGTAATAACTCACATCCAACCGTCATTTAAAGTCAAAAGATTAAATGTTAAAATTTCATCAATATTGACCATTTTTTCAATGTTCGACTGGTCCGGGGTCATCGTTTTTCATCAGAAAATGGATTTTTTGGACTCTACCAAAAATGATTCAAAATGTCATTTGGATCAGGCCTCATGTTGAATAACCACTTTTTAAACCCTCACAGTGACCAAAATTGCCATTTTTACAGAGATTTGCTTACTCAAAATCTTCGAATTTTTACCAATTTCAGGCACAGAAATGACTTTAAACACACTTATTTTAGTTGAAAAAGTAATAACTCACATCCAACCGTCATTTAAAGTCAAAAGATTAAATGTTAAAATTTCATCAATATTGACCATTTTTTCAACGTTCGACTGGTCCGGGGTCATCGTTTTTCATCAGAAAATTGATTTTTTGCACTCTACCAAAAATGATTCAGAATGTCATTTGGATCGGGCCTCATGTTGAATAACCACTTTTTAAACCCTCACAGTGACCAAAATTGCCATTTTTACAGAGTTTTGCTTACTCAAAATCTTCAATTTTGACCAATTTCAGGCAAAGAAATGACTTTAAACACACTTATTTTAGTTGAAAAAGTAATAACTCACATCCAACCGTCATTTAAAGTCAAAAGATTAAATGTTGAAATTTCATCAATATTGACCATTTTTTCAATGTTCGACTGGTCCGGGGTCATCGTTTTTCATCAGAAAATTGATTTTTTGGACTCTACCAAAAATGATTCAAAATGTCATTTGGATCGGGCCTCATGTTGAATAACCACTTTTTAAACCCTCACAGTGACCAAAATTGCCATTTTTACAGAGTTTTGCTTACTCAAAATCTTCAATTTTGACCAATTTCAGGCACAGAAATGACTTTAAACACACTTATTTTAGTTGAAAAAGTAATAACTCACATCCAACCGTCATTTAAAGTCAAAAGATTAAATGTTAAAATTTCATCAATATTGACCATTTTTTCAATGTTCGACTGGTCCGGGGTCATCGTTTTTCATCAGAAAATGGATTTTTTGGACTCTTCCAAAAATGATTCAAATTGTCATTTGGATCGGGCCTCATGTTGAATAACCACTTTTTAAACCCTCAAAGTGACCAAAATTGCCATTTTTACAGAGTTTTGCTTACTCAAAAGCTTCAAATTTTGACCAATTTCAGGCACAGAAATGACTTTAAACACACTTATTTTAGTTGAAAAAGTAATAACTCACATCCAACCGTCATTTAAAGTCAAAAGATTAAATGTTAAAATTTCAGCAATATTGACCATTTTTTCATTGTTCGACTGGTCCGGGGTCATCGTTTTTCATCAGAAAATTGATTTTTTGCACTCTACCAAAAATGATTCAAAATGTCATTTGGATCGGGCCTCATGTTGAATAACCACTTTTTAAACCCTCACAGTGACCAAAATTGCCATTTTTACAGAGTTTTGCTTACTCAAAAGCTTCAAATTTTGACCAATTTCAGGCACAGAAATGACTTTAAACACACTTATTTTAGTTGAAAAAGTAATAACTCACATCCAACCGTCATTTAAAGTCAAAAGATTAAATGTTAAAATTTCATCAATATTGACCATTTTTTCAACGTTTGACTGGTCCGGGGTCATCGTTTTTCATCAGAAAATTGATTTTTTGCACTCTACCAAAAATGATTCAGAATGTCATTTGGATCGGGCCTCATGTTGAATAACCACTTTTTAAACCCTCACAGTGACCAAAATTGCCATTTTTACAGAGTTTTGCTTACTCAAAATCTTCAATTTTGACCAATTTCAGGCACAGAAATGACTTTAAACACACTTATTTTAGTTGAAAAAGTAATAACTCACATCCAACCGTCATTTAAAGTCAAAAGATTAAATGTTAAAATTTCATCAATATTGACCATTTTTTCAATGTTCGACTGGTCCGGGGTCATCGTTTTTCATCAGAAAATGGATTTTTTGGACTCTTCCAAAAATGATTCAAATTGTCATTTGGATCGGGCCTCATGTTGAATAACCACTTTTTAAACCCTCAAAGTGACCAAAATTGCCATTTTTACAAAGTTTTGCTTACTCAAAAGCTTCAAATTTTGACCAATTTCAGGCACAGAAATGACTTTAAACACACTTATTTTAGTTGAAAAAGTAATAACTCACATCCAACCGTCATTTAAAGTCAAAAGATTAAATGTTAAAATTTCAGCAATATTGACCATTTTTTCAACGTTCGACTGGTCCGGGGTCATCGTTTTTCATCAGAAAATTGATTTTTTGCACTCTACCAAAAATGATTCAAAATGTCATTTGGATCGGGCATATGTTGAATAACCACTTTTTAAACCCTCACAGTGACCAAAATTGCCATTTTTACAGAGTTTTGCTTACTCAAAAGCTTCAAATTTTGACCAATTTCAGGCACAGAAATGACTTTAAACACACTTATTTTAGTTGAAAAAGTAATAACTCACATCCAACCGTCATTTAAAGTCAAAAGATTAAATGTTAAAATTTCATCAATATTGACCATTTTTTCAACGTTCGACTGGTCCGGGGTCATCGTTTTTCATCAGAAAATGGATTTTTTGGACTCTTCCAAAAATGATTCAAAATGTCATTTGGATCGGGCCTCATGTTCAATAACCACTTTTTAAACCCTCACAGTGACCAAAATTGCCATTTTTACAGAGTTTTGCTTACTCAAAAGCTTCAAATTTTGACCAATTTCAGGCACAGAAATGACTTTAAACACACTTATTTTAGTTGAAAAAGTAATAACTCACATCCAACCGTCATTTAAAGTCAAAAGATTAAATGTTAAAATTTCATCAATATTGACCATTTTTTCAACGTTTGACTGGTCCGGGGTCATCGTTTTTCATCAGAAAATTGATTTTTTGCACTCTACCAAAAATGATTCAGAATGTCATTTGGATCGGGCCTCATGTTGAATAACCACTTTTTAAACCCTCACAGTGACCAAAATTGCCATTTTTACAGAGTTTTGCTTACTCAAAATCTTCAATTTTGACCAATTTCAGGCACAGAAATGACTTTAAACACACTTATTTTAGTTGAAAAAGTAATAACTCACATCCAACCGTCATTTAAAGTCAAAAGATTAAATGTTAAAATTTCATCAATATTGACCATTTTTTCAATGTTCGACTGGTCCGGGGTCATCGTTTTTCATCAGAAAATGGATTTTTTTGGACTCTTCCAAAAATGATTCAAATTGTCATTTGGATCGGGCCTCATGTTGAATAACCACTTTTTAAACCCTCAAAGTGACCAAAATTGCCATTTTTACAGAGTTTTGCTTACTCAAAAGCTTCAAATTTTGACCAATTTCAGGCACAGAAATGACTTTAAACACACTTATTTTAGTTGAAAAAGTAATAACTCACATCCAACCGTCATTTAAAGTCAAAAGATTAAATGTTTAAATTTCATCAATATTGACCATTTTTTCAACGTTCGACTGGTCCGGGTCATCGTTTTTCATCAGAAAATTGATTTTTTGGACTCTACCAAAAATGATTCAAAATGTCATTTGGATCAGGCCTCATGTTGAATAACCACTTTTTAAACCCTCACAGTGACCAAAATTGCCATTTTTACAGAGATTTGCTTACTCAAAATCTTCGAATTTTTACCAATTTCAGGCACAGAAATGACTTTAAACACACTTATTTTAGTTGAAAAAGTAATAACTCACATCCAACCGTCATTTAAAGTCAAAAGATTAAATGTTAAAATTTCATCAATATTGACCATTTTTTCAATGTTCGACTGGTCCGGGGTCATCGTTTTTCATCAGAAAATGGATTTTTTGGACTCTTCCAAAAATGATTCAAATTGTCATTTGGATCGGGCCTCATGTTGAATAACCACTTTTTAAACCCTCAAAGTGACCAAAATTGCCATTTTTACAGAGTTTTGCTTACTCAAAAGCTTCAAATTTTGACCAATTTCAGGCACAGAAATGACTTTAAACATACTTTTTTTAGTTGAAAAAGTAATAACTCACATCCAACCGTCATTTAAAGTCAAAAGATTAAATGTTAAAATTTCATCAATATTGACCATTTTTTCAACGTTCGACTGGTCCGGGGTCATAGTTTTTCATCAGAAAATTGATTTTTTGCACTCTACCAAAAATGATTCAGAATGTCATTTGGATCGGGCCTCATGTTGAATAACCACTTTTTAAACCCTCACAGTGACGAAAATTGCCATTTTTACAGAGTTTTGCTTACTCAAAATCTTCAATTTTGACCAATTTCAGGCAAAGAAATGACTTTAAACACACTTATTTTAGTTGAAAAAGTAATAACTCACATCCAACCGTCATTTAAAGTCAAAAGATTAAATGTTAAAATTTCATCAATATTGACCATTTTTTCAATGTTCGACTGGTCCGGGGTCATCGTTTTTCATCAGAAAATGGATTTTTTTGGACTCTTCCAAAAATGATTCAAATTGTCATTTGGATCGGGCCTCATGTTGAATAACCACTTTTTAAACCCTCAAAGTGACCAAAATTGCCATTTTTACAGAGTTTTGCTTACTCAAAAGCTTCAAATTTTGACCAATTTCAGGCACAGAAATGACTTTAAACACACTTATTTTAGTTGAAAAAGTAATAACTCACATCCAACCGTCATTTAAAGTCAAAAGATTAAATGTTAAAATTTCATCAATATTGACCATTTTTTCAACGTTCGACTGGTCCGGGTCATCGTTTTTCATCAGAAAATTGATTTTTTGGACTCTACCAAAAATGATTCAAAATGTCATTTGGATCAGGCCTCATGTTGAATAACCACTTTTTAAACCCTCACAGTGACCAAAATTGCCATTTTTACAGAGATTTGCTTACTCAAAATCTTCGAATTTTTACCAATTTCAGGCACAGAAATGACTTTAAACACACTTATTTTAGTTGAAAAAGTAATAACTCACATCCAACCGTCATTTAAAGTCAAAAGATTAAATGTTAAAATTTCATCAATATTGACCATTTTTTCAATGTTCGACTGGTCCGGGGTCATCGTTTTTCATCAGAAAATGGATTTTTTGGACTCTTCCAAAAATGATTCAAATTGTCATTTGGATCGGGCCTCATGTTGAATAACCACTTTTTAAACCCTCAAAGTGACCAAAATTGCCATTTTTACAGAGTTTTGCTTACTCAAAAGCTTCAAATTTTGACCAATTTCAGGCACAGAAATGACTTTAAACATACTTTTTTTAGTTGAAAAAGTAATAACTCACATCCAACCGTCATTTAAAGTCAAAAGATTAAATGTTAAAATTTCATCAATATTGACCATTTTTTCAACGTTCGACTGGTCCGGGGTCATCGTTTTTCATCAGAAAATTGATTTTTTGCACTCTACCAAAAATGATTCAGAATGTCATTTGGATCGGGCCTCATGTTGAATAACCACTTTTTAAACCCTCACAGTGACGAAAATTGCCATTTTTACAGAGTTTTGCTTACTCAAAATCTTCAATTTTGACCAATTTCAGGCAAAGAAATGACTTTAAACACACTTATTTTAGTTGAAAAAGTAATAACTCACATCCAACCGTCATTTAAAGTCAAAAGATTAAATGTTGAAATTTCATCAATATTGACCATTTTTTCAATGTTCGACTGGTCCGGGGTCATCGTTTTTCATCAGAAAATTGATTTTTTGGACTCTACCAAAAATGATTCAAAATGTCATTTGGATCGGGCCTCATGTTGAATAACCACTTTTTAAACCCTCACAGTGACCAAAATTGCCATTTTTACAGAGTTTTGCTTACTCAAAATCTTCAATTTTGACCAATTTCAGGCACAGAAATGACTTTAAACACACTTATTTTAGTTGAAAAAGTAATAACTCACATCCAACCGTCATTTAAAGTCAAAAGATTAAATGTTAAAATTTCATCAATATTGACCATTTTTTCAACGTTCGACTGGTCCGGGGTCATCGTTTTTCATCAGAAAATTGATTTTTTGCACTCTACCAAAAATGATTCAGAATGTCATTTGGATCGGGCCTCATGTTGAATAACCACTTTTTAAACCCTCACAGTGACCAAAATTGCCATTTTTACAGAGTTTTGCTTACTCAAAATCTTCAATTTTGACCAATTTCAGGCAAAGAAATGACTTTAAACACACTTATTTTAGTTGAAAAAGTAATAACTCACATCCAACCGTCATTTAAAGTCAAAAGATTAAATGTTAAAATTTCATCAATATTGACCATTTTTTCAATGTTCGACTGGTCCGGGGTCATCGTTTTTCATCAGAAAATGGATTTTTTGGACTCTTCCAAAAATGATTCAAAATGTCATTTGGATCGGGCCTCATGTTGAATAACCACTTTTTAAACCCTCAAAGTGACCAAAATTGCCATTTTTACAGAGTTTTGCTTACTCAAAAGCTTCAAATTTTGACCAATTTCAGGCACAGAAATGACTTTAAACACACTTATTTTAGTTGAAAAAGTAATAACTCACATCCAACCGTCATTTAAAGTCAAAAGATTAAATGTTAAAATTTCAGCAATATTGACCATTTTTTCATTGTTCGACTGGTCCGGGGTCATCGTTTTTCATCAGAAAATTGATTTTTTGCACTCTACCAAAAATGATTCAAAATGTCATTTGGATCGGGCCTCATGTTGAATAACCACTTTTTAAACCCTCACAGTGACCAAAATTGCCATTTTTACAGAGTTTTGCTTACTCAAAAGCTTCAAATTTTGACCAATTTCAGGCACAGAAATGACTTTAAACACACTTATTTTAGTTGAAAAATTAATAACTCACATCCAACCGTCATTTAAAGTCAAAAGATTAAATGTTAAAATTTCATCAATATTGACCATTTTTTCAACGTTTGACTGGTCCGGGGTCATCGTTTTTCATCAGAAAATTGATTTTTTGCACTCTACCAAAAATGATTCAGAATGTCATTTGGATCGGGCCTCATGTTGAATAACCACTTTTTAAACCCTCACAGTGACCAAAATTGCCATTTTTACAGAGTTTTGCTTACTCAAAATCTTCAATTTTGACCAATTTCAGGCACAGAAATGACTTTAAACACACTTATTTTAGTTGAAAAAGTAATAACTCACATCCAACCGTCATTTAAAGTCAAAAGATTAAATGTTAAAATTTCATCAATATTGACCATTTTTTCAATGTTCGACTGGTCCGGGGTCATCGTTTTTCATCAGAAAATGGATTTTTTGGACTCTTCCAAAAATGATTCAAATTGTCATTTGGATCGGGCCTCATGTCGAATAACCACTTTTTAAACCCTCAAAGTGACCAAAATTGCCATTTTTACAGAGTTTTGCTTACTCAAAAGCTTCAAATTTTGACCAATTTCAGGCACAGAAATGACTTTAAACACACTTATTTTAGTTGAAAAAGTAATAACTCACATCCAACCGTCATTTAAAGTCAAAAGATTAAATGTTAAAATTTCAGCAATATTGACCATTTTTTCAACGTTCGACTGGTCCGGGGTCATCGTTTTTCATCAGAAAATTGATTTTTTGCACTCTACCAAAAATGATTCAAAATGTCATTTGGATCGGGCATATGTTGAATAACCACTTTTTAAACCCTCACAGTGACCAAAATTGCCATTTTTACAGAGTTTTGCTTACTCAAAAGCTTCAAATTTTGACCAATTTCAGGCACAGAAATGACTTTAAACACACTTATTTTAGTTGAAAAAGTAATAACTCACATCCAACCGTCATTTAAAGTCAAAAGATTAAATGTTAAAATTTCATCAATATTGACCATTTTTTCAACGTTTGACTGGTCCGGGGTCATCGTTTTTCATCAGAAAATTGATTTTTTGCACTCTACCAAAAATGATTCAGAATGTCATTTGGATCGGGCCTCATGTTGAATAACCACTTTTTAAACCCTCACAGTGACCAAAATTGCCATTTTTACAGAGTTTTGCTTACTCAAAATCTTCAATTTTGACCAATTTCAGGCACAGAAATGACTTTAAACACACTTATTTTAGTTGAAAAAGTAATAACTCACATCCAACCGTCATTTAAAGTCAAAAGATTAAATGTTAAAATTTCATCAATATTGACCATTTTTTCAACGTTCGACTGGTCCGGGGTCATCGTTTTTCATCAGAAAATTGATTTTTTGCACTCTACCAAAAATGATTCAGAATGTCATTTGGATCGGGCCTCATGTTGAATAACCACTTTTTAAACCCTCACAGTGACCAAAATTGCCATTTTTACAGAGATTTGCTTACTCAAAATCTTCGAATTTTTACCAATTTCAGGCACAGAAATGACTTTAAACACACTTATTTTAGTTGAAAAAGTAATAACTCACATCCAACCGTCATTTAAAGTCAAAAGATTAAATGTTAAAATTTCATCAATATTGACCATTTTTTCAATGTTCGACTGGTCCGGGGTCATCGTTTTTCATCAGAAAATGGATTTTTTGGACTCTTCCAAAAATGATTCAAATTGTCATTTGGATCGGGCCTCATGTTGAATAACCACTTTTTAAACCCTCAAAGTGACCAAAATTGCCATTTTTACAGAGTTTTGCTTACTCAAAAGCTTCAAATTTTGACCAATTTCAGGCACAGAAATGACTTTAAACATACTTTTTTTAGTTGAAAAAGTAATAACTCACATCCAACCGTCATTTAAAGTCAAAAGATTAAATGTTAAAATTTCATCAATATTGACCATTTTTTCAACGTTCGACTGGTCCGGGGTCATAGTTTTTCATCAGAAAATTGATTTTTTGCACTCTACCAAAAATGATTCAGAATGTCATTTGGATCGGGCCTCATGTTGAATAACCACTTTTTAAACCCTCACAGTGACGAAAATTGCCATTTTTACAGAGTTTTGCTTACTCAAAATCTTCAATTTTGACCAATTTCAGGCAAAGAAATGACTTTAAACACACTTATTTTAGTTGAAAAAGTAATAACTCACATCCAACCGTCATTTAAAGTCAAAAGATTAAATGTTAAAATTTCATCAATATTGACCATTTTTTCAATGTTCGACTGGTCCGGGGTCATCGTTTTTCATCAGAAAATGGATTTTTTTGGACTCTTCCAAAAATGATTCAAATTGTCATTTGGATCGGGCCTCATGTTGAATAACCACTTTTTAAACCCTCAAAGTGACCAAAATTGCCATTTTTACAGAGTTTTGCTTACTCAAAAGCTTCAAATTTTGACCAATTTCAGGCACAGAAATGACTTTAAACACACTTATTTTAGTTGAAAAAGTAATAACTCACATCCAACCGTCATTTAAAGTCAAAAGATTAAATGTTAAAATTTCATCAATATTGACCATTTTTTCAACGTTCGACTGGTCCGGGTCATCGTTTTTCATCAGAAAATTGATTTTTTGGACTCTACCAAAAATGATTCAAAATGTCATTTGGATCAGGCCTCATGTTGAATAACCACTTTTTAAACCCTCACAGTGACCAAAATTGCCATTTTTACAGAGATTTGCTTACTCAAAATCTTCGAATTTTTACCAATTTCAGGCACAGAAATGACTTTAAACACACTTATTTTAGTTGAAAAAGTAATAACTCACATCCAACCGTCATTTAAAGTCAAAAGATTAAATGTTAAAATTTCATCAATATTGACCATTTTTTCAATGTTCGACTGGTCCGGGGTCATCGTTTTTCATCAGAAAATGGATTTTTTGGACTCTTCCAAAAATGATTCAAATTGTCATTTGGATCGGGCCTCATGTTGAATAACCACTTTTTAAACCCTCAAAGTGACCAAAATTGCCATTTTTACAGAGTTTTGCTTACTCAAAAGCTTCAAATTTTGACCAATTTCAGGCACAGAAATGACTTTAAACATACTTTTTTTAGTTGAAAAAGTAATAACTCACATCCAACCGTCATTTAAAGTCAAAAGATTAAATGTTAAAATTTCATCAATATTGACCATTTTTTCAACGTTCGACTGGTCCGGGGTCATCGTTTTTCATCAGAAAATTGATTTTTTGCACTCTACCAAAAATGATTCAGAATGTCATTTGGATCGGGCCTCATGTTGAATAACCACTTTTTAAACCCTCACAGTGACGAAAATTGCCATTTTTACAGAGTTTTGCTTACTCAAAATCTTCAATTTTGACCAATTTCAGGCAAAGAAATGACTTTAAACACACTTATTTTAGTTGAAAAAGTAATAACTCACATCCAACCGTCATTTAAAGTCAAAAGATTAAATGTTGAAATTTCATCAATATTGACCATTTTTTCAATGTTCGACTGGTCCGGGGTCATCGTTTTTCATCAGAAAATTGATTTTTTGGACTCTACCAAAAATGATTCAAAATGTCATTTGGATCGGGCCTCATGTTGAATAACCACTTTTTAAACCCTCACAGTGACCAAAATTGCCATTTTTACAGAGTTTTGCTTACTCAAAATCTTCAATTTTGACCAATTTCAGGCACAGAAATGACTTTAAACACACTTATTTTAGTTGAAAAAGTAATAACTCACATCCAACCGTCATTTAAAGTCAAAAGATTAAATGTTAAAATTTCATCAATATTGACCATTTTTTCAACGTTCGACTGGTCCGGGGTCATCGTTTTTCATCAGAAAATTGATTTTTTGCACTCTACCAAAAATGATTCAGAATGTCATTTGGATCGGGCCTCATGTTGAATAACCACTTTTTAAACCCTCACAGTGACCAAAATTGCCATTTTTACAGAGTTTTGCTTACTCAAAATCTTCAATTTTGACCAATTTCAGGCAAAGAAATGACTTTAAACACACTTATTTTAGTTGAAAAAGTAATAACTCACATCCAACCGTCATTTAAAGTCAAAAGATTAAATGTTAAAATTTCATCAATATTGACCATTTTTTCAATGTTCGACTGGTCCGGGGTCATCGTTTTTCATCAGAAAATGGATTTTTTGGACTCTTCCAAAAATGATTCAAAATGTCATTTGGATCGGGCCTCATGTTGAATAACCACTTTTTAAACCCTCAAAGTGACCAAAATTGCCATTTTTACAGAGTTTTGCTTACTCAAAAGCTTCAAATTTTGACCAATTTCAGGCACAGAAATGACTTTAAACACACTTATTTTAGTTGAAAAAGTAATAACTCACATCCAACCGTCATTTAAAGTCAAAAGATTAAATGTTAAAATTTCAGCAATATTGACCATTTTTTCATTGTTCGACTGGTCCGGGGTCATCGTTTTTCATCAGAAAATTGATTTTTTGCACTCTACCAAAAATGATTCAAAATGTCATTTGGATCGGGCCTCATGTTGAATAACCACTTTTTAAACCCTCACAGTGACCAAAATTGCCATTTTTACAGAGTTTTGCTTACTCAAAAGCTTCAAATTTTGACCAATTTCAGGCACAGAAATGACTTTAAACACACTTATTTTAGTTGAAAAAGTAATAACTCACATCCAACCGTCATTTAAAGTCAAAAGATTAAATGTTAAAATTTCATCAATATTGACCATTTTTTCAACGTTTGACTGGTCCGGGGTCATCGTTTTTCATCAGAAAATTGATTTTTTGCACTCTACCAAAAATGATTCAGAATGTCATTTGGATCGGGCCTCATGTTGAATAACCACTTTTTAAACCCTCACAGTGACCAAAATTGCCATTTTTACAGAGTTTTGCTTACTCAAAATCTTCAATTTTGACCAATTTCAGGCACAGAAATGACTTTAAACACACTTATTTTAGTTGAAAAAGTAATAACTCACATCCAACCGTCATTTAAAGTCAAAAGATTAAATGTTAAAATTTCATCAATATTGACCATTTTTTCAATGTTCGACTGGTCCGGGGTCATCGTTTTTCATCAGAAAATGGATTTTTTGGACTCTTCCAAAAATGATTCAAATTGTCATTTGGATCGGGCCTCATGTCGAATAACCACTTTTTAAACCCTCAAAGTGACCAAAATTGCCATTTTTACAGAGTTTTGCTTACTCAAAAGCTTCAAATTTTGACCAATTTCAGGCACAGAAATGACTTTAAACACACTTATTTTAGTTGAAAAAGTAATAACTCACATCCAACCGTCATTTAAAGTCAAAAGATTAAATGTTAAAATTTCAGCAATATTGACCATTTTTTCAACGTTCGACTGGTCCGGGGTCATCGTTTTTCATCAGAAAATTGATTTTTTGCACTCTACCAAAAATGATTCAAAATGTCATTTGGATCGGGCATATGTTGAATAACCACTTTTTAAACCCTCACAGTGACCAAAATTGCCATTTTTACAGAGTTTTGCTTACTCAAAAGCTTCAAATTTTGACCAATTTCAGGCACAGAAATGACTTTAAACACACTTATTTTAGTTGAAAAAGTAATAACTCACATCCAACCGTCATTTAAAGTCAAAAGATTAAATGTTAAAATTTCATCAATATTGACCATTTTTTCAACGTTTGACTGGTCCGGGGTCATCGTTTTTCATCAGAAAATTGATTTTTTGCACTCTACCAAAAATGATTCAGAATGTCATTTGGATCGGGCCTCATGTTGAATAACCACTTTTTAAACCCTCACAGTGACCAAAATTGCCATTTTTACAGAGTTTTGCTTACTCAAAATCTTCAATTTTGACCAATTTCAGGCACAGAAATGACTTTAAACACACTTATTTTAGTTGAAAAAGTAATAACTCACATCCAACCGTCATTTAAAGTCAAAAGATTAAATGTTAAAATTTCATCAATATTGACCATTTTTTCAACGTTCGACTGGTCCGGGGTCATCGTTTTTCATCAGAAAATTGATTTTTTGCACTCTACCAAAAATGATTCAGAATGTCATTTGGATCGGGCCTCATGTTGAATAACCACTTTTTAAACCCTCACAGTGACCAAAATTGCCATTTTTACAGAGTTTTGCTTACTCAAAATCTTCAATTTTGACCAATTTCAGGCAAAGAAATGACTTTAAACACACTTATTTTAGTTGAAAAAGTAATAACTCACATCCAACCGTCATTTAAAGTCAAAAGATTAAATGTTAAAATTTCATCAATATTGACCATTTTTTCAATGTTCGACTGGTCCGGGGTCATCGTTTTTCATCAGAAAATGGATTTTTTGGACTCTTCCAAAAATGATTCAAAATGTCATTTGGATCGGGCCTCATGTTGAATAACCACTTTTTAAACCCTCACAGTGACCAAAATTGCCATTTTTACAGAGTTTTGCTTACTCAAAATCTTCAAATTTGACCAATTTCAGGCACAGAAATGACTTTAAACACACTTATTTTAGTTGAAATAGTAATAATTCATATCCAACCGTCATTTAAAGTCAAAAGATTAAATGTTAAAATTTCATCAATATTGACCATTTTTTCAACGTTCGACTGGTCCGGGTCATCGTTTTTCATCAGAAAATTGATTTTTTGGACTCTACCAAAAATGATTCAAAATGTCATTTGGATCAGGCCTCATGTTGAATAACCACTTTTTAAACCCTCACAGTGACCAAAATTGCCATTTTTACAGAGATTTGCTTACTCAAAATCTTCGAATTTTTACCAATTTCAGGCACAGAAATGACTTTAAACACACTTATTTTAGTTGAAAAAGTAATAACTCACATCCAACCGTCATTTAAAGTCAAAAGATTAAATGTTAAAATTTCATCAATATTGACCATTTTTTCAATGTTCGACTGGTCCGGGGTCATCGTTTTTCATCAGAAAATTGATTTTTTGGACTCTTCCAAAAATGATTCAAATTGTCATTTGGATCGGGCCTCATGTTGAATAACCACTTTTTAAACCCTCAAAGTGACCAAAATTGCCATTTTTACAGAGTTTTGCTTACTCAAAAGCTTCAAATTTTGACCAATTTCAGGCACAGAAATGACTTTAAACACACTTTTTTTAGTTGAAAAAGTAATAACTCACATCCAACCGTCATTTAAAGTCAAAAGATTAAATGTTAAAATTTCATCAATATTGACCATTTTTTCAACGTTCGACTGGTCCGGGGTCATCGTTTTTCATCAGAAAATTGATTTTTTGCACTCTACCAAAAATGATTCAGAATGTCATTTGGATCGGGCCTCATGTTGAATAACCACTTTTTAAACCCTCACAGTGACCAAAATTGCCATTTTTACAGAGTTTTGCTTACTCAAAATCTTCAATTTTGACCAATTTCAGGCAAAGAAATGACTTTAAACACACTTATTTTAGTTGAAAAAGTAATAACTCACATCCAACCGTCATTTAAAGTCAAAAGATTAAATGTTAAAATTTCATCAATATTGACCATTTTTTCAACGTTCGACTGGTCCGGGGTCATCGTTTTTCATCAGAAAATTGATTTTTTGGACTCTTCCAAAAATGATTCAAATTGTCATTTGGATCGGGCCTCATGTTGAATAACCACTTTTTAAACCCTCAAAGTGACCAAAATTGCCATTTTTACAGAGTTTTGCTTACTCAAAAGCTTCAAATTTTGACCAATTTCAGGCACAGAAATGACTTTAAACACACTTATTTTAGTTGAAAAAGTAATAACTCACATCCAACCGTCATTTAAAGTCAAAAGATTAAATGTTAAAATTTCATCAATATTGACCATTTTTTCAACGTTCGACTGGTCCGGGGTCATCGTTTTTCATCAGAAAATTGATTTTTTGCACTCTACCAAAAATGATTCAGAATGTCATTTGGATCGGGCCTCATGTTGAATAACCACTTTTTAAACCCTCACAGTGACCAAAATTGCCATTTTTACAGAGTTTTGCTTACTCAAAATCTTCAATTTTGACCAATTTCAGGCAAAGAAATGACTTTAAACACACTTATTTTAGTTGAAAAAGTAATAACTCACATCCAACCGTCATTTAAAGTCAAAAGATTAAATGTTAAAATTTCATCAATATTGACCATTTTTTCAATGTTCGACTGGTCCGGGGTCATCGTTTTTCATCAGAAAATGGATTTTTTGGACTCTTCCAAAAATGATTCAAAATGTCATTTGGATCGGGCCTCATGTTGAATAACCACTTTTTAAACCCTCACAGTGACCAAAATTGCCATTTTTACAGAGTTTTGCTTACTCAAAATCTTCAAATTTGACCAATTTCAGGCACAGAAATGACTTTAAACACACTTATTTTAGTTGAAATAGTAATAATTCATATCCAACCGTCATTTAAAGTCAAAAGATTAAATGTTAAAATTTCATCAATATTGACCATTTTTTCAACGTTCGACTGGTCCGGGTCATCGTTTTTCATCAGAAAATTGATTTTTTGGACTCTACCAAAAATGATTCAAAATGTCATTTGGATCAGGCCTCATGTTGAATAACCACTTTTTAAACCCTCACAGTGACCAAAATTGCCATTTTTACAGAGATTTGCTTACTCAAAATCTTCGAATTTTTACCAATTTCAGGCACAGAAATGACTTTAAACACACTTATTTTAGTTGAAAAAGTAATAACTCACATCCAACCGTCATTTAAAGTCAAAAGATTAAATGTTAAAATTTCATCAATATTGACCATTTTTTCAATGTTCGACTGGTCCGGGGTCATCGTTTTTCATCAGAAAATTGATTTTTTGGACTCTTCCAAAAATGATTCAAATTGTCATTTGGATCGGGCCTCATGTTGAATAACCACTTTTTAAACCCTCAAAGTGACCAAAATTGCCATTTTTACAGAGTTTTGCTTACTCAAAAGCTTCAAATTTTGACCAATTTCAGGCACAGAAATGACTTTAAACACACTTTTTTTAGTTGAAAAAGTAATAACTCACATCCAACCGTCATTTAAAGTCAAAAGATTAAATGTTAAAATTTCATCAATATTGACCATTTTTTCAACGTTCGACTGGTCCGGGGTCATCGTTTTTCATCAGAAAATTGATTTTTTGCACTCTACCAAAAATGATTCAGAATGTCATTTGGATCGGGCCTCATGTTGAATAACCACTTTTTAAACCCTCACAGTGACCAAAATTGCCATTTTTACAGAGTTTTGCTTACTCAAAATCTTCAATTTTGACCAATTTCAGGCAAAGAAATGACTTTAAACACACTTATTTTAGTTGAAAAAGTAATAACTCACATCCAACCGTCATTTAAAGTCAAAAGATTAAATGTGGAAATTTCATCAATATTGACCATTTTTTCAATGTTCGACTGGTCCGGGGTCATCGTTTTTCATCAGAAAATTGATTTTTTGGACTCTACCAAAAATGATTCAAAATGTCATTTGGATCGGGCCTCATGTTGAATAACCACTTTTTAAACCCTCACAGTGACCAAAATTGCCATTTTTACAGAGTTTTGCTTACTCAAAATCTTCAATTTTGACCAATTTCAGGCACAGAAATGACTTTAAACACACTTATTTTAGTTGAAAAAGTAATAACTCACATCCAACCGTCATTTAAAGTCAAAAGATTAAATGTTAAAATTTCATCAATATTGACCATTTTTTCAATGTTCGACTGGTCCGGGGTCATCGTTTTTCATCAGAAAATGGATTTTTTGGACTCTTCCAAAAATGATTCAAATTGTCATTTGGATCGGGCCTCATGTTGAATAACCACTTTTTAAACCCTCAAAGTGACCAAAATTGCCATTTTTACAGAGTTTTGCTTACTCAAAAGCTTCAAATTTTGACCAATTTCAGACACAGAAATGACTTTAAACACACTTATTTTAGTTGAAAAAGTAATAACTCACATCCAACCGTCATTTAAAGTCAAAAGATTAAATGTTAAAATTTCATCAATATTGACCATTTTTTCATTGTTCGACTGGTCCGGGGTCATCGTTTTTCATCAGAAAATTGATTTTTTGCACTCTACCAAAAATGATTCAGAATGTCATTTGGATCGGGCCTCATGTTGAATAACCACTTTTTAAACCCTCAAAGTGACCAAAATTGCCATTTTTACAGAGTTTTGCTTACTCAAAAGCTTCAAATTTTGACCAATTTCAGGCACAGAAATGACTTTAAACACACTTATTTTAGTTGAAAAAGTAATAACTCACATCCAACCGTCATTTAAAGTCAAAAGATTAAATGTTAAAATTTCATCAATATTGACCATTTTTTCAACGTTCGACTGGTCCGGGGTCATCGTTTTTCATCAGAAAATTGATTTTTTGGACTCTTCCAAAAATGATTCAAATTGTCATTTGGATCGGGCCTCATGTTGAATAACCACTTTTTAAACCCTCAAAGTGACCAAAATTGCCATTTTTACAGAGTTTTGCTTACTCAAAAGCTTCAAATTTTGACCAATTTCAGGCACAGAAATGACTTTAAACACACTTATTTTAGTTGAAAAAGTAATAACTCACATCCAACCGTCATTTAAAGTCAAAAGATTAAATGTTAAAATTTCATCAATATTGACCATTTTTTCAACGTTCGACTGGTCCGGGGTCATCGTTTTTCATCAGAAAATTGATTTTTTGCACTCTACCAAAAATGATTCAGAATGTCATTTGGATCGGGCCTCATGTTGAATAACCACTTTTTAAACCCTCACAGTGACCAAAATTGCCATTTTTACAGAGTTTTGCTTACTCAAAATCTTCAATTTTGACCAATTTCAGGCAAAGAAATGACTTTAAACACACTTATTTTAGTTGAAAAAGTAATAACTCACATCCAACCGTCATTTAAAGTCAAAAGATTAAATGTTAAAATTTCATCAATATTGACCATTTTTTCAATGTTCGACTGGTCCGGGGTCATCGTTTTTCATCAGAAAATGGATTTTTTGGACTCTTCCAAAAATGATTCAAAATGTCATTTGGATCGGGCCTCATGTTGAATAACCACTTTTTAAACCCTCACAGTGACCAAAATTGCCATTTTTACAGAGTTTTGCTTACTCAAAATCTTCAAATTTGACCAATTTCAGGCACAGAAATGACTTTAAACACACTTATTTTAGTTGAAATAGTAATAATTCATATCCAACCGTCATTTAAAGTCAAAAGATTAAATGTTAAAATTTCATCAATATTGACCATTTTTTCAACGTTCGACTGGTCCGGGTCATCGTTTTTCATCAGAAAATTGATTTTTTGGACTCTACCAAAAATGATTCAAAATGTCATTTGGATCAGGCCTCATGTTGAATAACCACTTTTTAAACCCTCACAGTGACCAAAATTGCCATTTTTACAGAGATTTGCTTACTCAAAATCTTCGAATTTTTACCAATTTCAGGCACAGAAATGACTTTAAACACACTTATTTTAGTTGAAAAAGTAATAACTCACATCCAACCGTCATTTAAAGTCAAAAGATTAAATGTTAAAATTTCATCAATATTGACCATTTTTTCAATGTTCGACTGGTCCGGGGTCATCGTTTTTCATCAGAAAATTGATTTTTTGGACTCTTCCAAAAATGATTCAAATTGTCATTTGGATCGGGCCTCATGTTGAATAACCACTTTTTAAACCCTCAAAGTGACCAAAATTGCCATTTTTACAGAGTTTTGCTTACTCAAAAGCTTCAAATTTTGACCAATTTCAGGCACAGAAATGACTTTAAACACACTTTTTTTAGTTGAAAAAGTAATAACTCACATCCAACCGTCATTTAAAGTCAAAAGATTAAATGTTAAAATTTCATCAATATTGACCATTTTTTCAACGTTCGACTGGTCCGGGGTCATCGTTTTTCATCAGAAAATTGATTTTTTGCACTCTACCAAAAATGATTCAGAATGTCATTTGGATCGGGCCTCATGTTGAATAACCACTTTTTAAACCCTCACAGTGACCAAAATTGCCATTTTTACAGAGTTTTGCTTACTCAAAATCTTCAATTTTGACCAATTTCAGGCAAAGAAATGACTTTAAACACACTTATTTTAGTTGAAAAAGTAATAACTCACATCCAACCGTCATTTAAAGTCAAAAGATTAAATGTTGAAATTTCATCAATATTGACCATTTTTTCAATGTTCGACTGGTCCGGGGTCATCGTTTTTCATCAGAAAATTGATTTTTTGGACTCTACCAAAAATGATTCAAAATGTCATTTGGATCGGGCCTCATGTTGAATAACCACTTTTTAAACCCTCACAGTGACCAAAATTGCCATTTTTACAGAGTTTTGCTTACTCAAAATCTTCAATTTTGACCAATTTCAGGCACAGAAATGACTTTAAACACACTTATTTTAGTTGAAAAAGTAATAACTCACATCCAACCGTCATTTAAAGTCAAAAGATTAAATGTTAAAATTTCATCAATATTGACCATTTTTTCTATGTTCGACTGGTCCGGGGTCATCGTTTTTCATCAGAAAATGGATTTTTTGGACTCTTCCAAAAATGATTCAAATTGTCATTTGGATCGGGCCTCATGTTGAATAACCACTTTTTAAACCCTCAAAGTGACCAAAATTGCCATTTTTACAGAGTTTTGCTTACTCAAAAGCTTCAAATTTTGACCAATTTCAGACACAGAAATGACTTTAAACACACTTATTTTAGTTGAAAAAGTAATAACTCACATCCAACCGTCATTTAAAGTCAAAAGATTAAATGTTAAAATTTCATCAATATTGACCATTTTTTCATTGTTCGACTGGTCCGGGGTCATCGTTTTTCATCAGAAAATTGATTTTTTGCACTCTACCAAAAATGATTCAGAATGTCATTTGGATCGGGCCTCATGTTGAATAACCACTTTTTAAACCCTCACAGTGACCAAAATTGCCATTTTTACAGAGTTTTGCTTACTCAAAAGCTTCAAATTTTGACCAATTTCAGGCACAGAAATGACTTTAAACACACTTATTTTAGTTGAAAAAGTAATAACTCACATCCAACCGTCATTTAAAGTCAAAAGATTAAATGTTAAAATTTCATCAATATTGACCATTTTTTCAATGTTCGACTGGTCCGGGGTCATCGTTTTTCATCAGAAAATGGATTTTTTGGACTCTTCCAAAAATGATTCAAAATGTCATTTGGATCGGGCCTCATGTTGAATAACCACTTTTTAAACCCTCACAGTGACCAAAATTGCCATTTTTACAGAGTTTTGCTTACTCAAAATCTTCAAATTTGACCAATTTCAGGCACAGAAATGACTTTAAACACACTTATTTTAGTTGAAAAAGTAATAATTCATATCCAACGTCATTTAAAGTCAAAAGATTTAATGTTAAAATTTCAGCAATATTGACCATTTTTTCAACGTTCGACTGGTCCGGGGTCATCGTTTTTCATCAGAAAATGGATTTTTTGCACTCTACCAAAAATGATTCAGAATGTCATTTGGATCGGGCCTCATGTTGAATAACCACTTTTTAAACCCTCACAGTGACCAAAATTGCCATTTTTACAGAGTTTTGCTTACTCAAAATCTTCAATTTTGACCAATTTCAGGCACAGAAATGACTTTAAACACACTTATTTTAGTTGAAAAAGTAATAACTCACATCCAACCGTCATTTAAAGTCAAAAGATTAAATGTTAAAATTTCATCAATATTGACCATTTTTTCAATGTTCGACTGGTCCGGGGTCATCGTTTTTCATCAGAAAATGGATTTTTTGCACTCTTCCAAAAATGATTCAAATTGTCATTTGGATCGGGCCTCATGTTGAATAACCACTTTTTAAACCCTCAAAGTGACCAAAATTGCCATTTTTACAGAGTTTTGCTTACTCAAAAGCTTCAAATTTTGACCAATTTCAGGCACAGAAATGACTTTAAACACACTTATTTTAGTTGAAATAGTAATAATTCATATCCAACCGTCATTTCAAGTCAAAAGATTAAATGTTAAAATTTCATCAATATTGACCATTTTTTCAACGTTCGACTGGTCCGGGTCATCGTTTTTCATCAGAAAATTGATTTTTTGGACTCTACCAAAAATGATTCAAAATGTCATTTGGATCAGGCCTCATGTTGAATAACCACTTTTTAAACCCTCACAGTGACCAAAATTGCAATTTTTACAGAGATTTGCTTACTCAAAATCTTCGAATTTTTACCAATTTCAGGCACAGAAATGACTTTAAACACACTAATTTTAGTTGAAAAATTAATAACTCACATCCAACCGTCATTTAAAGTCAAAAGATTAAATGTTAAAATTTCATCAATATTGACCATTTTTTCAACGTTCGACTGGTCCGGGGTCATCGTTTTTCATCAGAAAATTGATTTTTTGCACTCTACCAAAAATGATTCAGAATGTCATTTGGATCGGGCCTCATGTTGAATAACCACTTTTTAAACCCTCACAGTGACCAAAATTGCCATTTTTACAGAGTTTTGCTTACTCAAAAGCTTCAAATTTTGACCAATTTCAGGCACAGAAATGACTTTAAACACACTTATTTTAGTTGAAAAAGTAATAACTCACATCCAACCGTCATTTAAAGTCAAAAGATTAAATGTTAAAATTTCATCAATATTGACCATTTTTTCAATGTTCGACTGGTCCGGGGTCATCGTTTTTCATCAGAAAATGGATTTTTTGGACTCTTCCAAAAATGATTCAAATTGTCATTTGGATCGGGCCTCATGTTGAATAACCACTTTTTAAACCCTCAAAGTGACCAAAATTGCCATTTTTACAGAGTTTTGCTTACTCAAAAGCTTCAAATTTTGACCAATTTCAGGCACAGAAATGACTTTAAACACACTTATTTTAGTTGAAATAGTAATAATTCATATCCAACCGTCATTTCAAGTCAAAAGATTAAATGTTAAAATTTCATCAATATTGACCATTTTTTCAACGTTCGACTGGTCCGGGTCATCGTTTTTCATCAGAAAATTGATTTTTTGGACTCTACCAAAAATGATTCAAAATGTCATTTGGATCAGGCCTCATGTTCAATAACCACTTTTTAAACCCTCACAGTGACCAAAATTGCAATTTTTACAGAGATTTGCTTACTCAAAATCTTCGAATTTTTACCAATTTCAGGCACAGAAATGACTTTAAACACACTAATTTTAGTTGAAAAATTAATAACTCACATCCAACCGTCATTTAAAGTCAAAAGATTAAATGTTAAAATTTCATCAATATTGACCATTTTTTCAACGTTCGACTGGTCCGGGGTCATCGTTTTTCATCAGAAAATTGATTTTTTGCACTCTACCAAAAATGATTCAGAATGTCATTTGGATCGGGCCTCATGTTGAATAACCACTTTTTAAACCCTCACAGTGACCAAAATTGCCATTTTTACAGAGTTTTGCTTACTCAAAAGCTTCAAATTTTGACCAATTTCAGGCACAGAAATGACTTTAAACACACTTATTTTAGTTGAAAAAGTAATAACTCACATCCAACCGTCATTTAAAGTCAAAAGATTAAATGTTAAAATTTCATCAATATTGACCATTTTTTCAATGTTCGACTGGTCCGGGGTCATCGTTTTTCATCAGAAAATGGATTTTTTGGACTCTTCCAAAAATGATTCAAAATGTCATTTGGATCGGGCCTCATGTTGAATAACCACTTTTTAAACCCTCACAGTGACCAAAATTGCCATTTTTACAGAGTTTTGCTTACTCAAAATCTTCAATTTTGACCAATTTCAGGCACAGAAATGACTTTAAACACACTTATTTTAGTTGAAAAAGTAATAACTCACATCCAACCGTCATTTAAAGTCAAAAGATTAAATGTTAAAATTTCATCAATATTGACAAATTTTTTCAATGTTCGACTGGTCCGGGGTCATCGTTTTTCATCAGAAAATGGATTTTTTGGACTCTTCCAAAAATGATTCAAATTGTCATTTGGATCGGGCCTCATGTTGAATAACCACTTTTTAAACCCTCAAAGTGACCAAAATTGCCATTTTTACAGAGTTTTGCTTACTCAAAAGCTTCAAATTTTGACCAATTTCAGACACAAAAATGACTTTAAACACACTTATTTTATTTGAAAAAGTAATAACTCACATCCAACCGTCATTTAAAGTCAAAAGATTAAATGTTAAAATTTCATCAATATTGACCATTTTTTCAACGTTCGACTGGTCCGGGGTCATCGTTTTTCATCAGAAAATGGATTTTTTGCTCTCTACCAAAAATGATTCAAAATGTCATTTGGATCGGGCCTCATGTTGAATAACCACTTTTTAAACCCTCAAAGTGACCAAAATTGCCATTTTTACAGAGATTTTCTTACTCAAAAGCTTCAAATTTTGACCAATTTCAGGCACAGAAATGACTTTAAACACACTTATTTTAGTTGAAAAAGTAATAACTCACATCCAACCGTCATTTAAAGTCAAAAGATTAAATGTTAAAATTTCATCAATATTGACCATTTTTTCAACGTTCGACTGGTCCGGGGTCATCGTTTTTCATCAGAAAATGGATTTTTTGGACTCTTCCAAAAATGATTCAAAATGTCATTTGGATCGGGCCTCATGTTCAATAACCACTTTTTAAACCCTCACAGTGACCAAAATTGCCATTTTTACAGAGTTTTGCTTACTCAAAAGCTTCAAATTTTGACCAATTTCAGGCACAGAAATGACTTTAAACACACTCATTTTAGTTGAAAAAGTAATAACTCACATCCAACCGTCATTTAAAGTCAAAAGATTAAATGTTAAAATTTCATCAATATTGACCATTTTTTCAACGTTCGACTGGTCCGGGGTCATCGTTTTTCATCCGAAAATTGATTTTTTGCACTCTACCAAAAAGGATTCAGAATGTCATTTGGATCGGGCCTCATGTTAAATAACCACTTTTTAAACCCTCACAGTGACCAAAATTGCCATTTTTACAGAGTTTTGCTTACTCAAAAGCTTCAAATTTTGACCAATTTCAGGCACAGAAATGACTTTAAACACACTTATTTTAGTTGAAAAAGTAATAACTCACATCCAACCGTCATTTAAAGTCAAAAGATTAAATGTTAAAATTTCAGCAATATTGACCATTTTTTCAACGTTCGACTGGTCCGGGGTCATCGTTTTTCATCAGAAAATTGATTTTTTGCACTCTACCAAAAATGATTCAAAATGTCATTTGGATCGGGCCTCATGTTGAATAACCACTTTTTAAACCCTCACAGTGACCAAAATTGCCATTTTTACAGAGTTTTGCTTACTCAAAATCTTCAATTTTGACCAATTTCAGGCACAGAAATGACTATAAACACACTTATTTTAGTTGAAAAAGTAATAACTCACATCCAACCGTCATTTAAAGTCAAAAGATTAAATGTTAAAATTTCATCAATATTGACCATTTTTTCAATGTTCGACTGGTCCGGGGTCATCGTTTTTCATCAGAAAATGGATTTTTTGGACTCTTCCAAAAATGATTCAATTTGTCATTTGGATCGGGCCTCATGTTGAATAACCACTTTTTAAACCCTCAAAGTGACCAAAATTGCCATTTTTACAGAGTTTTGCTTACTCAAAAGCTTCAAATTTTGACCAATTTCAGACACAGAAATGACTTTAAACACACTTATTTTAGTTGAAAAAGTAATAATTCATATCCAACCGTCATTTAAAGTCAAAAGATTTAATGTTAAAATTTCAGCAATATTGACCATTTTTTCAACGTTCGACTGGTCCGGGGTCATCGTTTTTCATCAGAAAATTGATTTTTTGCACTCTACCAAAAATGATTCAGAATGTCATTTGGATCGGGCCTAATGTTGAATAACCACTTTTTAAACCCTCACAGTGACCAAAATTGCCATTTTTACAGAGTTTTGCTTACTCAAAATCTTCAATTTTGACCAATTTCAGGCACAGAAATGACTTTAAACACACTTATTTTAGTTGAAAAAGTAATAACTCACATCCAACCGTCATTTAAAGTCAAAAGATTAAATGTTAAAATTTCATCAATATTGACCATTTTTTCAATGTTCGACTG
The DNA here is from genome assembly GCF_964263255.1 of Lissotriton vulgaris. Taxonomy (NCBI): domain Eukaryota; kingdom Metazoa; phylum Chordata; class Amphibia; order Caudata; family Salamandridae; genus Lissotriton; species Lissotriton vulgaris. Next base: position 670,671 of record NW_028251941.1, read on the forward strand.
GTCCGGGGTCATCGTTTTTCATCAGAAAATGGATTTTTTGGACTCTTCCAAAAATGATTCAAATTGTCATTTGGATCGGGCCTCATGTTGAATAACCACTTTTTAAACCCTCAAAGTGACCAAAATTGCCATTTTTACAGAGTTTTGCTTACTCAAAAGCTTCAAATTTTGACCAATTTCAGGCACAGAAATGACTTTAAACACACTTATTTTAGTTGAAATAGTAATAATTCATATCCAACCGTCATTTAAAGTCAAAAGATTAAATGTTAAAATTTCAGCAATATTGACCATTTTTTCAACGTTCGACTGGTCCGGGTCATCGTTTTTCATCAGAAAATTGATTTTTTGGACTCTACCAAAAATGATTCAAAATGTCATTTGGATCAGACCTCATGTTGAATAACCACTTTTTAAACCCTCACAGTGACCAAAATTGCAATTTTTACAGAGATTTGCTTACTCAAAATCTTCGAATTTTTACCAATTTCAGGCACAGAAATTACTTTAAACACACTAATTTTAGTTGAAAAATTAATAACTCACATCCAACCGTCATTTAAAGTCAAAAGATTAAATGTTAAAATTTCATCAATATTGACCATTTTTTCAACGTTCGACTGGTCCGGGGTCATCGTTTTTCATCAGAAAATGGATTTTTTGGACTCTTCCAAAAATGATTCAAAATGTCATTTGGATCGGGCCTCATGTTGAATAACCACTTTTTAAACCCCCACAGTGACCAAAATTGCCATTTTTACAGAGTTTTGCTTACTCATAAGCTTCAAATTTGACCAATTTCAGGCACAGAAATGACTTTAAACACACTTATTTTAGTTGAAAAAGTAATAACTCACATCCAACCGTCATTTAAAGTCAAAAGATTAAATGTTAAAATTTCATCAATATTGACCATTTTTTCAACGTTCGACTGGTCCGGGGTCATCGTTTTTCATCAGAAAATTGATTTTTTGCACTCTACCAAAAATGATTCAGAATGTCATTTGGATCGGGCCTCATGTTAAATAACCACTTTTTAAACCCTCACAGTGACCAAAATTGCCATTTTTACAGAGTTTTGCTTACTCAAAAGCTTCAAATTTTGACCAATTTCAGGCACAGAAATGACTTTAAACACACTTATTTTAGTTGAAAAAGTAATAACTCACATCCAACCGTCATTTAAAGTCAAAAGATTAAATGTTAAAATTTCAGCAATATTGACCATTTTTTCAACGTTCGACTGGTCCGGGGTCATCGTTTTTCATCAGAAAATTGATTTTTTGCACTCTACCAAAAATGATTCAGAATGTCATTTGGATCGGGCCTCATGTTGAATACCCACTTTTTAAACCCTCACAGTGACCAAAATTGCCATTTTTACAGAGTTTTGCTTACTCAAAATCTTCAATTTTGACCAATTTCAGGCACAGAAATGACTTTAAACACACTTATTTTAGTTGAAAAAGTAATAACTCACATCCAACCGTCATTTAAAGTCAAAAGATTAAATGTTAAAATTTCATCAATATTGACCAATTTTTTCAATGTTCGACTGGTCCGGGGTCATCGTTTTTCATCAGAAAATGGATTTTTTGGACTCTTCCAAAAATGATTCAAATTGTCATTTGGATCGGGCCTCATGTTGAATAACCACTTTTTAAACCCTCAAAGTGACCAAAATTGCCATTTTTACAGAGTTTTGCTTACTCAAAAGCTTCAAATTTTGACCAATTTCAGACACAGAAATGACTTTAAACACACTTATTTTAGTTGAAAAAGTAATAACTCACATCCAACCGTCATTTAAAGTCAAAAGATTAAATGTTAAAATTTCATCAATATTGACCATTTTTTCAACGTTCGACTGGTCCGGGGTCATCGTTTTTCATCAGAAAATTGATTTTTTGCACTCTACCAAAAATGATTCAGAATGTCATTTGGATCGGGCCTCATGTTGAATAACCACTTTTTAAACCCTCAAAGTGACCAAAATTGCCATTTTTACAGAGTTTTGCTTACTCAAAAGCTTCAAATTTTGACCAATTTCAGGCACAGAAATGACTTTAAACACACTTATTTTAGTTGAAAAAGTAATAACTCACATCCAACCGTCATTTAAAGTCAAAAGATTAAATGTTAAAATTTCATCAATATTGACCATTTTTTCAACGTTCGACTGGTCCGGGGTCATCGTTTTTCATCAGAAAATGGATTTTTTGGACTCTTCCAAAAATGATTCAAAATGTCATTTGGATCGGGCCTCATGTTCAATAACCACTTTTTAAACCCTCACAGTGACCAAAATTGCCATTTTTACAGAGTTTTGCTTACTCAAAAGCTTCAAATTTTGACCAATTTCAGGCACAGAAATGACTTTAAACACACTTATTTTAGTTGAAAAAGTAATAACTCACATCCAACCGTCATTTAAAGTCAAAAGATTAAATGTTAAAATTTCATCAATATTGACCATTTTTTCAACGTTTGACTGGTCCGGGGTCATCGTTTTTCATCAGAAAATTGATTTTTTGCACTCTACCAAAAATGATTCAGAATGTCATTTGGATCGGGCCTCATGTTGAATAACCACTTTTTAAACCCTCACAGTGACCAAAATTGCCATTTTTACAGAGTTTTGCTTACTCAAAATCTTCAATTTTGACCAATTTCAGGCACAGAAATGACTTTAAACACACTTATTTTAGTTGAAAAAGTAATAACTCACATCCAACCGTCATTTAAAGTCAAAAGATTAAATGTTAAAATTTCATCAATATTGACCATTTTTTCAATGTTCGACTGGTCCGGGGTCATCGTTTTTCATCAGAAAATGGATTTTTTTGGACTCTTCCAAAAATGATTCAAATTGTCATTTGGATCGGGCCTCATGTTGAATAACCACTTTTTAAACCCTCAAAGTGACCAAAATTGCCATTTTTACAGAGTTTTGCTTACTCAAAAGCTTCAAATTTTGACCAATTTCAGGCACAGAAATAACTTTAAACACACTTATTTTAGTTGAAAAAGTAATAACTCACATCCAACCGTCATTTAAAGTCAAAAGATTAAATGTTAAAATTTCATCAATATTGACCATTTTTTCAACGTTCGACTGGTCCGGGTCATCGTTTTTCATCAGAAAATTGATTTTTTGCACTCTACCAAAAATGATTCAAAATGTCATTTGGATCAGGCCTCATGTTGAATAACCACTTTTTAAACCCTCACAGTGACCAAAATTGCCATTTTTACAGAGATTTGCTTACTCAAAATCTTCGAATTTTTACCAATTTCAGGCACAGAAATGACTTTAAACACACTTATTTTAGTTGAAAAAGTAATAACTCACATCCAACCGTCATTTAAAGTCAAAAGATTAAATGTTAAAATTTCATCAATATTGACCATTTTTTCAACGTTCGACTGGTCCGGGGTCATCGTTTTTCATCAGAAAATTGATTTTTTGCACTCTACCAAAAATGATTCAGAATGTCATTTGGATCGGGCCTCATGTTGAATAACCACTTTTTAAACCCTCACAGTGACCAAAATTGCCATTTTTACAGAGTTTTGCTTACTCAAAATCTTCAATTTTGACCAATTTCAGGCAAAGAAATGACTTTAAACACACTTATTTTAGTTGAAAAAGTAATAACTCACATCCAACCGTCATTTAAAGTCAAAAGATTAAATGTTAAAATTTCATCAATATTGACCATTTTTTCAATGTTCGACTGGTCCGGGGTCATCGTTTTTCATCAGAAAATGGATTTTTTGGACTCTACCAAAAATGATTCAAAATGTCATTTGGATCAGGCCTCATGTTGAATAACCACTTTTTAAACCCTCACAGTGACCAAAATTGCCATTTTTACAGAGATTTGCTTACTCAAAATCTTCGAATTTTTACCAATTTCAGGCACAGAAATGACTTTAAACACACTTATTTTAGTTGAAAAAGTAATAACTCACATCCAACCGTCATTTAAAGTCAAAAGATTAAATGTTAAAATTTCATCAATATTGACCATTTTTTCAACGTTCGACTGGTCCGGGGTCATCGTTTTTCATCAGAAAATTGATTTTTTGCACTCTACCAAAAATGATTCAGAATGTCATTTGGATCGGGCCTCATGTTGAATAACCACTTTTTAAACCCTCACAGTGACCAAAATTGCCATTTTTACAGAGTTTTGCTTACTCAAAATCTTCAATTTTGACCAATTTCAGGCAAAGAAATGACTTTAAACACACTTATTTTAGTTGAAAAAGTAATAACTCACATCCAACCGTCATTTAAAGTCAAAAGATTAAATGTTGAAATTTCATCAATATTGACCATTTTTTCAATGTTCGACTGGTCCGGGGTCATCGTTTTTCATCAGAAAATTGATTTTTTGGACTCTACCAAAAATGATTCAAAATGTCATTTGGATCGGGCCTCATGTTGAATAACCACTTTTTAAACCCTCACAGTGACCAAAATTGCCATTTTTACAGAGTTTTGCTTACTCAAAATCTTCAATTTTGACCAATTTCAGGCACAGAAATGACTTTAAACACACTTATTTTAGTTGAAAAAGTAATAACTCACATCCAACCGTCATTTAAAGTCAAAAGATTAAATGTTAAAATTTCATCAATATTGACCATTTTTTCAATGTTCGACTGGTCCGGGGTCATCGTTTTTCATCAGAAAATGGATTTTTTGGACTCTTCCAAAAATGATTCAAATTGTCATTTGGATCGGGCCTCATGTTGAATAACCACTTTTTAAACCCTCAAAGTGACCAAAATTGCCATTTTTACAGAGTTTTGCTTACTCAAAAGCTTCAAATTTTGACCAATTTCAGGCACAGAAATGACTTTAAACACACTTATTTTAGTTGAAAAAGTAATAACTCACATCCAACCGTCATTTAAAGTCAAAAGATTAAATGTTAAAATTTCAGCAATATTGACCATTTTTTCATTGTTCGACTGGTCCGGGGTCATCGTTTTTCATCAGAAAATTGATTTTTTGCACTCTACCAAAAATGATTCAAAATGTCATTTGGATCGGGCCTCATGTTGAATAACCACTTTTTAAACCCTCACAGTGACCAAAATTGCCATTTTTACAGAGTTTTGCTTACTCAAAAGCTTCAAATTTTGACCAATTTCAGGCACAGAAATGACTTTAAACACACTTATTTTAGTTGAAAAAGTAATAACTCACATCCAACCGTCATTTAAAGTCAAAAGATTAAATGTTAAAATTTCATCAATATTGACCATTTTTTCAACGTTTGACTGGTCCGGGGTCATCGTTTTTCATCAGAAAATTGATTTTTTGCACTCTACCAAAAATGATTCAGAATGTCATTTGGATCGGGCCTCATGTTGAATAACCACTTTTTAAACCCTCACAGTGACCAAAATTGCCATTTTTACAGAGTTTTGCTTACTCAAAATCTTCAATTTTGACCAATTTCAGGCACAGAAATGACTTTAAACACACTTATTTTAGTTGAAAAAGTAATAACTCACATCCAACCGTCATTTAAAGTCAAAAGATTAAATGTTAAAATTTCATCAATATTGACCATTTTTTCAATGTTCGACTGGTCCGGGGTCATCGTTTTTCATCAGAAAATGGATTTTTTGGACTCTTCCAAAAATGATTCAAATTGTCATTTGGATCGGGCCTCATGTTGAATAACCACTTTTTAAACCCTCAAAGTGACCAAAATTGCCATTTTTACAAAGTTTTGCTTACTCAAAAGCTTCAAATTTTGACCAATTTCAGGCACAGAAATGACTTTAAACACACTTATTTTAGTTGAAAAAGTAATAACTCACATCCAACCGTCATTTAAAGTCAAAAGATTAAATGTTAAAATTTCAGCAATATTGACCATTTTTTCAACGTTCGACTGGTCCGGGGTCATCGTTTTTCATCAGAAAATTGATTTTTTGCACTCTACCAAAAATGATTCAAAATGTCATTTGGATCGGGCATATGTTGAATAACCACTTTTTAAACCCTCACAGTGACCAAAATTGCCATTTTTACAGAGTTTTGCTTACTCAAAAGCTTCAAATTTTGACCAATTTCAGGCACAGAAATGACTTTAAACACACTTATTTTAGTTGAAAAAGTAATAACTCACATCCAACCGTCATTTAAAGTCAAAAGATTAAATGTTAAAATTTCATCAATATTGACCATTTTTTCAACGTTCGACTGGTCCGGGGTCATCGTTTTTCATCAGAAAATGGATTTTTTGGACTCTTCCAAAAATGATTCAAAATGTCATTTGGATCGGGCCTCATGTTCAATAACCACTTTTTAAACCCTCACAGTGACCAAAATTGCCATTTTTACAGAGTTTTGCTTACTCAAAAGCTTCAAATTTTGACCAATTTCAGGCACAGAAATGACTTTAAACACACTTATTTTAGTTGAAAAAGTAATAACTCACATCCAACCGTCATTTAAAGTCAAAAGATTAAATGTTAAAATTTCATCAATATTGACCATTTTTTCAACGTTTGACTGGTCCGGGGTCATCGTTTTTCATCAGAAAATTGATTTTTTGCACTCTACCAAAAATGATTCAGAATGTCATTTGGATCGGGCCTCATGTTGAATAACCACTTTTTAAACCCTCACAGTGACCAAAATTGCCATTTTTACAGAGTTTTGCTTACTCAAAATCTTCAATTTTGACCAATTTCAGGCACAGAAATGACTTTAAACACACTTATTTTAGTTGAAAAAGTAATAACTCACATCCAACCGTCATTTAAAGTCAAAAGATTAAATGTTAAAATTTCATCAATATTGACCATTTTTTCAATGTTCGACTGGTCCGGGGTCATCGTTTTTCATCAGAAAATGGATTTTTTTGGACTCTTCCAAAAATGATTCAAATTGTCATTTGGATCGGGCCTCATGTTGAATAACCACTTTTTAAACCCTCAAAGTGACCAAAATTGCCATTTTTACAGAGTTTTGCTTACTCAAAAGCTTCAAATTTTGACCAATTTCAGGCACAGAAATGACTTTAAACACACTTATTTTAGTTGAAAAAGTAATAACTCACATCCAACCGTCATTTAAAGTCAAAAGATTAAATGTTTAAATTTCATCAATATTGACCATTTTTTCAACGTTCGACTGGTCCGGGTCATCGTTTTTCATCAGAAAATTGATTTTTTGGACTCTACCAAAAATGATTCAAAATGTCATTTGGATCAGGCCTCATGTTGAATAACCACTTTTTAAACCCTCACAGTGACCAAAATTGCCATTTTTACAGAGATTTGCTTACTCAAAATCTTCGAATTTTTACCAATTTCAGGCACAGAAATGACTTTAAACACACTTATTTTAGTTGAAAAAGTAATAACTCACATCCAACCGTCATTTAAAGTCAAAAGATTAAATGTTAAAATTTCATCAATATTGACCATTTTTTCAATGTTCGACTGGTCCGGGGTCATCGTTTTTCATCAGAAAATGGATTTTTTGGACTCTTCCAAAAATGATTCAAATTGTCATTTGGATCGGGCCTCATGTTGAATAACCACTTTTTAAACCCTCAAAGTGACCAAAATTGCCATTTTTACAGAGTTTTGCTTACTCAAAAGCTTCAAATTTTGACCAATTTCAGGCACAGAAATGACTTTAAACATACTTTTTTTAGTTGAAAAAGTAATAACTCACATCCAACCGTCATTTAAAGTCAAAAGATTAAATGTTAAAATTTCATCAATATTGACCATTTTTTCAACGTTCGACTGGTCCGGGGTCATAGTTTTTCATCAGAAAATTGATTTTTTGCACTCTACCAAAAATGATTCAGAATGTCATTTGGATCGGGCCTCATGTTGAATAACCACTTTTTAAACCCTCACAGTGACGAAAATTGCCATTTTTACAGAGTTTTGCTTACTCAAAATCTTCAATTTTGACCAATTTCAGGCAAAGAAATGACTTTAAACACACTTATTTTAGTTGAAAAAGTAATAACTCACATCCAACCGTCATTTAAAGTCAAAAGATTAAATGTTAAAATTTCATCAATATTGACCATTTTTTCAATGTTCGACTGGTCCGGGGTCATCGTTTTTCATCAGAAAATGGATTTTTTTGGACTCTTCCAAAAATGATTCAAATTGTCATTTGGATCGGGCCTCATGTTGAATAACCACTTTTTAAACCCTCAAAGTGACCAAAATTGCCATTTTTACAGAGTTTTGCTTACTCAAAAGCTTCAAATTTTGACCAATTTCAGGCACAGAAATGACTTTAAACACACTTATTTTAGTTGAAAAAGTAATAACTCACATCCAACCGTCATTTAAAGTCAAAAGATTAAATGTTAAAATTTCATCAATATTGACCATTTTTTCAACGTTCGACTGGTCCGGGTCATCGTTTTTCATCAGAAAATTGATTTTTTGGACTCTACCAAAAATGATTCAAAATGTCATTTGGGTCAGGCCTCATGTTGAATAACCACTTTTTAAACCCTCACAGTGACCAAAATTGCCATTTTTACAGAGATTTGCTTACTCAAAATCTTCGAATTTTTACCAATTTCAGGCACAGAAATGACTTTAAACACACTTATTTTAGTTGAAAAAGTAATAACTCACATCCAACCGTCATTTAAAGTCAAAAGATTAAATGTTAAAATTTCATCAATATTGACCATTTTTTCAATGTTCGACTGGTCCGGGGTCATCGTTTTTCATCAGAAAATGGATTTTTTGGACTCTTCCAAAAATGATTCAAATTGTCATTTGGATCGGGCCTCATGTTGAATAACCACTTTTTAAACCCTCAAAGTGACCAAAATTGCCATTTTTACAGAGTTTTGCTTACTCAAAAGCTTCAAATTTTGACCAATTTCAGGCACAGAAATGACTTTAAACATACTTTTTTTAGTTGAAAAAGTAATAACTCACATCCAACCGTCATTTAAAGTCAAAAGATTAAATGTTAAAATTTCATCAATATTGACCATTTTTTCAACGTTCGACTGGTCCGGGGTCATCGTTTTTCATCAGAAAATTGATTTTTTGCACTCTACCAAAAATGATTCAGAATGTCATTTGGATCGGGCCTCATGTTGAATAACCACTTTTTAAACCCTCACAGTGACGAAAATTGCCATTTTTACAGAGTTTTGCTTACTCAAAATCTTCAATTTTGACCAATTTCAGGCAAAGAAATGACTTTAAACACACTTATTTTAGTTGAAAAAGTAATAACTCACATCCAACCGTCATTTAAAGTCAAAAGATTAAATGTTGAAATTTCATCAATATTGACCATTTTTTCAATGTTCGACTGGTCCGGGGTCATCGTTTTTCATCAGAAAATTGATTTTTTGGACTCTACCAAAAATGATTCAAAATGTCATTTGGATCGGGCCTCATGTTGAATAACCACTTTTTAAACCCTCACAGTGACCAAAATTGCCATTTTTACAGAGTTTTGCTTACTCAAAATCTTCAATTTTGACCAATTTCAGGCACAGAAATGACTTTAAACACACTTATTTTAGTTGAAAAAGTAATAACTCACATCCAACCGTCATTTAAAGTCAAAAGATTAAATGTTAAAATTTCATCAATATTGACCATTTTTTCAATGTTCGACTGGTCCGGGGTCATCGTTTTTCATCAGAAAATGGATTTTTTGGACTCTTCCAAAAATGATTCAAATTGTCATTTGGATCGGGCCTCATGTTGAATAACCACTTTTTAAACCCTCAAAGTGACCAAAATTGCCATTTTTACAGAGTTTTGCTTACTCAAAAGCTTCAAATTTTGACCAATTTCAGGCACAGAAATGACTTTAAACACACTTATTTTAGTTGAAAAAGTAATAACTCACATCCAACCGTCATTTAAAGTCAAAAGATTAAATGTTAAAATTTCAGCAATATTGACCATTTTTTCATTGTTCGACTGGTCCGGGGTCATCGTTTTTCATCAGAAAATTGATTTTTTGCACTCTACCAAAAATGATTCAAAATGTCATTTGGATCGGGCCTCATGTTGAATAACCACTTTTTAAACCCTCACAGTGACCAAAATTGCCATTTTTACAGAGTTTTGCTTACTCAAAAGCTTCAAATTTTGACCAATTTCAGGCACAGAAATGACTTTAAACACACTTATTTTAGTTGAAAAAGTAATAACTCACATCCAACCGTCATTTAAAGTCAAAAGATTAAATGTTAAAATTTCATCAATATTGACCATTTTTTCAACGTTTGACTGGTCCGGGGTCATCGTTTTTCATCAGAAAATTGATTTTTTGCACTCTACCAAAAATGATTCAGAATGTCATTTGGATCGGGCCTCATGTTGAATAACCACTTTTTAAACCCTCACAGTGACCAAAATTGCCATTTTTACAGAGTTTTGATTACTCAAAATCTTCAATTTTGACCAATTTCAGGCACAGAAATGACTTTAAACACACTTATTTTAGTTGAAAAAGTAATAACTCACATCCAACCGTCATTTAAAGTCAAAAGATTAAATGTTAAAATTTCAGCAATATTGACCATTTTTTCAACGTTCGACTGGTCCGGGGTCATCGTTTTTCATCAGAAAATTGATTTTTTGCACTCTACCAAAAATGATTCAAAATGTCATTTGGATCGGGCATATGTTGAATAACCACTTTTTAAACCCTCACAGTGACCAAAATTGCCATTTTTACAGAGTTTTGCTTACTCAAAAGCTTCAAATTTTGACCAATTTCAGGCACAGAAATGACTTTAAACACACTTATTTTAGTTGAAAAAGTAATAACTCACATCCAACCGTCATTTAAAGTCAAAAGATTAAATGTTAAAATTTCATCAATATTGACCATTTTTTCAACGTTTGACTGGTCCGGGGTCATCGTTTTTCATCAGAAAATTGATTTTTTGCACTCTACCAAAAATGATTCAGAATGTCATTTGGATCGGGCCTCATGTTGAATAACCACTTTTTAAACCCTCACAGTGACCAAAATTGCCATTTTTACAGAGTTTTGCTTACTCAAAATCTTCAATTTTGACCAATTTCAGGCACAGAAATGACTTTAAACACACTTATTTTAGTTGAAAAAGTAATAACTCACATCCAACCGTCATTTAAAGTCAAAAGATTAAATGTTAAAATTTCATCAATATTGACCATTTTTTCAATGTTCGACTGGTCCGGGGTCATCGTTTTTCATCAGAAAATGGATTTTTTGGACTCTTCCAAAAATGATTCAAATTGTCATTTGGATCGGGCCTCATGTTGAATAACCACTTTTTAAACCCTCAAAGTGACCAAAATTGCCATTTTTACAGAGTTTTGCTTACTCAAAAGCTTCAAATTTTGACCAATTTCAGGCACAGAAATGACTTTAAACACACTTATTTTAGTTGAAAAAGTAATAACTCACATCCAACCGTCATTTAAAGTCAAAAGATTAAATGTTAAAATTTCATCAATATTGACCATTTTTTCAACGTTCGACTGGTCCGGGGTCATTGTTTTTCATCAGAAAATTGATTTTTTGCACTCTACCAAAAATGATTCAGAATGTCATTTGGATCGGGCCTCATGTTGAATAACCACTTTTTAAACCCTCACAGTGACCAAAATTGCCATTTTTACAGAGTTTTGCTTACTCAAAATCTTCAATTTTGACCAATTTCAGGCAAAGAAATGACTTTAAACACACTTATTTTAGTTGAAAAAGTAATAACTCACATCCAACCGTCATTTAAAGTCAAAAGATTAAATGTTAAAATTTCATCAATATTGACCATTTTTTCAATGTTCGACTGGTCCGGGGTCATCGTTTTTCATCAGAAAATGGATTTTTTGGACTCTTCCAAAAATGATTCAAAATGTCATTTGGATCGGGCCTCATGTTGAATAACCACTTTTTAAACCCTCACAGTGACCAAAATTGCCATTTTTACAGAGTTTTGCTTACTCAAAATCTTCAAATTTGACCAATTTCAGGCACAGAAATGACTTTAAACACACTTATTTTAGTTGAAATAGTAATAATTCATATCCAACCGTCATTTAAAGTCAAAAGATTAAATGTTAAAATTTCATCAATATTGACCATTTTTTCAACGTTCGACTGGTCCGGGTCATCGTTTTTCATCAGAAAATTGATTTTTTGGACTCTACCAAAAATGATTCAAAATGTCATTTGGATCAGGCCTCATGTTGAATAACCACTTTTTAAACCCTCACAGTGACCAAAATTGCCATTTTTACAGAGATTTGCTTACTCAAAATCTTTGAATTTTTACCAATTTCAGGCACAGAAATGACTTTAAACACACTTATTTTAGTTGAAAAAGTAATAACTCACATCCAACCGTCATTTAAAGTCAAAAGATTAAATGTTAAAATTTCATCAATATTGACCATTTTTTCAACGTTCGACTGGTCCGGGGTCATCGTTTTTCATCAGAAAATTGATTTTTTGCACTCTACCAAAAATGATTCAGAATGTCATTTGGATCGGGCCTCATGTTGAATAACCACTTTTTAAACCCTCACAGTGACCAAAATTGCCATTTTTACAGAGTTTTGCTTACTCAAAATCTTCAATTTTGACCAATTTCAGGCAAAGAAATGACTTTAAACACACTTATTTTAGTTGAAAAAGTAATAACTCACATCCAACCGTCATTTAAAGTCAAAAGATTAAATGTGGAAATTTCATCAATATTGACCATTTTTTCAATGTTCGACTGGTCCGGGGTCATCGTTTTTCATCAGAAAATTGATTTTTTGGACTCTACCAAAAATGATTCAAAATGTCATTTGGATCGGGCCTCATGTTGAATAACCACTTTTTAAACCCTCACAGTGACCAAAATTGCCATTTTTACAGAGTTTTGCTTACTCAAAATCTTCAATTTTGACCAATTTCAGGCACAGAAATGACTTTAAACACACTTATTTTAGTTGAAAAAGTAATAACTCACATCAAACCGTCATTTAAAGTCAAAAGATTAAATGTTAAAATTTCATCAATATTGACCATTTTTTCAATGTTCGACTGGTCCGGGGTCATCGTTTTTCATCAGAAAATGGATTTTTTGGACTCTTCCAAAAATGGTTCAAATTGTCATTTGGATCGGGCCTCATGTTGAATAACCACTCTTTAAACCCTCAAAGTGACCAAAATTGCCATTTTTACAGAGTTTTGCTTACTCAAAAGCTTCAAATTTTGACCAATTTCAGACACAGAAATGATTTAAACACACTTATTTTAGTTGAAAAAGTAATAACTCACATCCAACCGTCATTTAAAGTCAAAAGATTAAATGTTAAAATTTCATCAATATTGACCATTTTTTTCATTGTTCGACTGGTCCGGGGTCATCGTTTTTCATCAGAAAATTGATTTTTTGCACTCTACCAAAAATGATTCAGAATGTCATTTGGATCGGGCCTCATGTTGAATAACCACTTTTTAAACCCTCACAGTGACCAAAATTGCCATTTTTACAGAGTTTTGCTTACTCAAAAGCTTCAAATTTTGACCAATTTCAGGCACAGAAATGACTTTAAACACACTTATTTTAGTTGAAAAAGTAATAACTCACATCCAACCGTCATTTAAAGTCAAAAGATTAAATGTTAAAATTTCATCAATATTGACCATTTTTTCAATGTTCGACTGGTCCGGGGTCATCGTTTTTCATCAGAAAATGGATTTTTTGGACTCTTCCAAAAATGATTCAAATTGTCATTTGGATCGGGCCTCATGTTGAATAACCACTTTTTAAACCCTCAAAGTGACCAAAATTGCCATTTTTACAGAGTTTTGCTTACTCAAAAGCTTCAAATTTTGACCAATTTCAGGCACAGAAATGACTTTAAACACACTTTTTTTAGTTGAAAAAGTAATAACTCACATCCAACCGTCATTTAAAGTCAAAAGATTAAATGTTAAAATTTCATCAATATTGACCATTTTTTCAACGTTCGACTGGTCCGGGGTCATCGTTTTTCATCAGAAAATTGATTTTTTGCACTCTACCAAAAATGATTCAGAATGTCATTTGGATCGGGCCTCATGTTGAATAACCACTTTTTAAACCCTCACAGTGACCAAAATTGCCATTTTTACAGAGTTTTGCTTACTCAAAATCTTCAATTTTGACCAATTTCAGGCAAAGAAATGACTTTAAACACACTTATTTTAGTTGAAAAAGTAATAACTCACATCCAACCGTCATTTAAAGTCAAAAGATTAAATGTTGAAATTTCATCAATATTGACCATTTTTTCAATGTTCGACTGGTCCGGGGTCATCGTTTTTCATCAGAAAATTGATTTTTTGGACTCTACCAAAAATGATTCAAAATGTCATTTGGATCGGGCCTCATGTTGAATAACCACTTTTTAAACCCTCACAGTGACCAAAATTGCCATTTTTACAGAGTTTTGCTTACTCAAAATCTTCAATTTTGACCAATTTCAGGCACAGAAATGACTTTAAACACACTTATTTTAGTTGAAAAAGTAATAACTCACATCCAACCGTCATTTAAAGTCAAAAGATTAAATGTTAAAATTTCATCAATATTGACCATTTTTTCAATGTTCGACTGGTCCGGGGTCATCGTTTTTCATCAGAAAATGGATTTTTTGGACTCTTCCAAAAATGATTCAAATTGTCATTTGGATCGGGCCTCATGTTGAATAACCACTTTTTAAACCCTCAAAGTGACCAAAATTGCCATTTTTACAGAGTTTTGCTTACTCAAAAGCTTCAAATTTTGACCAATTTCAGACACAGAAATGACTTTAAACACACTTATTTTAGTTGAAAAAGTAATAACTCACATCCAACCGTCATTTAAAGTCAAAAGATTAAATGTTAAAATTTCATCAATATTGACCATTTTTTCATTGTTCGACTGGTCCGGGGTCATCGTTTTTCATCAGAAAATTGATTTTTTGCACTCTACCAAAAATGATTCAGAATGTCATTTGGATCGGGCCTCATGTTGAATAACCACTTTTTAAACCCTCACAGTGACCAAAATTGCCATTTTTACAGAGTTTTGCTTACTCAAAATCTTCAATTTTGACCAATTTCAGGCACAGAAATGACTTTAAACACACTTATTTTAGTTGAAAAAGTAATAACTCACATCCAACCGTCATTTAAAGTCAAAAGATTAAATGTTAAAATTTCATCAATATTGACCATTTTTTCAATGTTCGACTGGTCCGGGGTCATCGTTTTTCATCAGAAAATGGATTTTTTGGACTCTTCCAAAAATGATTCAAATTGTCATTTGGATCGGGCCTCATGTTGAATAACCACTTTTTAAACCCTCAAAGTGACCAAAATTGCCATTTTTACAGAGTTTTGCTTACTCAAAAGCTTCAAATTTTGACCAATTTCAGGCACAGAAATGACTTTAAACACACTTATTTTAGTTGAAATAGTAATAATTCATATCCAACCGTCATTTCAAGTCAAAAGATTAAATGTTAAAATTTCATCAATTTTGACCATTTTTTCAACGTTCGACTGGTCCGGGTCATCGTTTTTCATCAGAAAATTGATTTTTTGGACTCTACCAAAAATGATTCAAAATGTCATTTGGATCAGGCCTCATGTTGAATAACCACTTTTTAAACCCTCACAGTGACCAAAATTGCAATTTTTACAGAGATTTGCTTACTCAAAATCTTCGAATTTTTACCAATTTCAGGCACAGAAATGACTTTAAACACACTAATTTTAGTTGAAAAATTAATAACTCACATCCAACCGTCATTTAAAGTCAAAAGATTAAATGTTAAAATTTCATCAATATTGACCATTTTTTCAACGTTCGACTGGTCCGGGGTCATCGTTTTTCATCAGAAAATTGATTTTTTGCACTCTACCAAAAATGATTCAGAATGTCATTTGGATCGGGCCTCATGTTGAATAACCACTTTTTAAACGCTCACAGTGACCAAAATTGCCATTTTTACAGAGTTTTGCTTACTCAAAAGCTTCAAATTTTGACCAATTTCAGGCACAGAAATGACTTTAAACACACTTATTTTAGTTGAAAAAGTAATAACTCACATCCAACCGTCATTTAAAGTCAAAAGATTAAATGTTAAAATTTCATCAATATTGACCATTTTTTCAATGTTCGACTGGTCCGGGGTCATCGTTTTTCATCAGAAAATTGATTTTTTGCACTCTACCAAAAATGATTCAAAATGTCATTTGGATCGGGCCTCATGTTGAATAACCACTTTTTAAACCCTCACAGTGACCAAAATTGCCATTTTTACAGAGTTTTGCTTACTCAAAAGCTTCAAATTTTGACCAATTTCAGGCACAGAAATGACTTTAAACACACTTATTTTAGTTGAAAAAGTAATAACTCACATCCAACCGTCATTTAAAGTCAAAAGATTAAATGTTAAAATTTCATCAATATTGACCATTTTTTCAACGTTTGACTGGTCCGGGGTCATCGTTTTTCATCAGAAAATTGATTTTTTGCACTCTACCAAAAATGATTCAGAATGTCATTTGGATCGGGCCTCATGTTGAATAACCACTTTTTAAACCCTCACAGTGACCAAAATTGCCATTTTTACAGAGTTTTGCTTACTCAAAATCTTCAATTTTGACAGATTTCAGGCACAGAAATGACTTTAAACACACTTATTTTAGTTGAAAAAGTAATAACTCACATCCAACCGTCATTTAAAGTCAAAAGATTAAATGTTAAAATTTCATCAATATTGACCATTTTTTCAATGTTCGACTGGTCCGGGGTCATCGTTTTTCATCAGAAAATGGATTTTTTGGACTCTTCCAAAAATGATTCAAATTGTCATTTGGATCGGGCCTCATGTTGAATAACCACTTTTTAAACCCTCAAAGTGACCAAAATTGCCATTTTTACAGAGTTTTGCTTACTCAAAAGCTTCAAATTTTGACCAATTTCAGGCACAGAAATGACTTTAAACACACTTATTTTAGTTGAAAAAGTAATAACTCACATCCAACCGTCATTTAAAGTCAAAAGATTAAATGTTAAAATTTCAGCAATATTGACCATTTTTTCAACGTTCGACTGGTCCGGGGTCATCGTTTTTCATCAGAAAATTGATTTTTTGCACTCTACCAAAAATGATTCAAAATGTCATTTGGATCGGGCATATGTTGAATAACCACTTTTTAAACCCTCACAGTGACCAAAATTGCCATTTTTACAGAGTTTTGCTTACTCAAAAGCTTCAAATTTTGACCAATTTCAGGCACAGAAATGACTTTAAACACACTTATTTTAGTTGAAAAAGTAATAACTCACATCCAACCGTCATTTAAAGTCAAAAGATTAAATGTTAAAATTTCATCAATATTGACCATTTTTTCAACGTTTGACTGGTCCGGGGTCATCGTTTTTCATCAGAAAATTGATTTTTTGCACTCTACCAAAAATGATTCAGAATGTCATTTGGATCGGGCCTCATGTTGAATAACCACTTTTTAAACCCTCACAGTGACCAAAATTGCCATTTTTACAGAGTTTTGCTTACTCAAAATCTTCAATTTTGACCAATTTCAGGCACAGAAATGACTTTAAACACACTTATTTTAGTTGAAAAAGTAATAACTCACATCCAACCGTCATTTAAAGTCAAAAGATTAAATGTTAATATGTCATCAATATTGACCATTTTTTCAATGTTCGACTGGTCCGGGGTCATCGTTTTTCATCAGAAAATTGATTTTTTGGACTCTACCAAAAATGATTCAAAATGTCATTTGGATCGGGCCTCATGTTGAATAACCACTTTTTAAACCCTCACAGTGACCAAAATTGCCATTTTTACAGAGTTTTGCTTACTCAAAATCTTCAAATTTGACCAATTTCAGGCACAGAAATGACTTTAAACACACTTATTTTAGTTGAAATAGTAATAATTCATATCCAACCGTCATTTAAAGTCAAAAGATTAAATGTTAAAATTTCATCAATATTGACCATTTTTTCAACGTTCGACTGGTCCGGGTCATCGTTTTTCATCAGAAAATGGATTTTTTGGACTCTTCCAAAAATGATTCAAATTGTCATTTGGATCAGGCCTCATGTTGAATAACCACTTTTTAAACCCTCACAGTGACCAAAATTGCCATTTTTACAGATATTTGCTTACTCAAAAGCTTCAAATTTTGACCAATTTCAGGCACAGAAATGACTTTAAACACACTTTTTTTAGTTGAAAAAGTAATAACTCACATCCAACCGTCATTTAAAGTCAAAAGATTAAATGTTAAAATTTCATCAATATTGACCATTTTTTCAACGTTCGACTGGTCCGGGGTCATCGTTTTTCATCAGAAAATTGATTTTTTGGACTCTACCAAAAATGATTCAAAATGTCATTTGGATCGGGCCTCATGTTGAATAACCACTTTTTAAACCCTCACAGTGACCAAAATTGCCATTTTTACAGAGTTTTGCTTACTCAAAATCTTCAATTTTGACCAATTTCAGGCACAGAAATGACTTTAAACACACTTATTTTAGTTGAAAAAGTAATAACTCACATCCAACCGTCATTTAAAGTCAAAAGATTAAATGTTAAAATTTCATCAATATTGACCATTTTTTCAATGTTCGACTGGTCCGGGGTCATCGTTTTTCATCAGAAAATGGATTTTTTGGACTCTTCCAAAAATGATTCAAATTGTCATTTGGATCGGGCCTCATGTTGAATAACCACTTTTTAAACCCTCAAAGTGACCAAAATTGCCATTTTTACAGAGTTTTGCTTACTCAAAAGCTTCAAATTTTGACCAATTTCAGACACAGAAATGACTTTAAACACACTTATTTTAGTTGAAAAAGTAATAACTCACATCCAACCGTCATTTAAAGTCAAAAGATTAAATGTTAAAATTTCATCAATATTGACCATTTTTTCATTGTTCGACTGGTCCGGGGTCATCGTTTTTCATCAGAAAATTGATTTTTTGCACTCTACCAAAAATGATTCAGAATGTCATTTGGATCGGGCCTCATGTTGAATAACCACTTTTTAAACCCTCACAGTGACCAAAATTGCCATTTTTACAGAGTTTTGCTTACTCAAAAGCTTCAAATTTTGACCAATTTCAGGCACAGAAATGACTTTAAACACACTTATTTTAGTTGAAAAAGTAATAACTCACATCCAACCCTCATTTAAAGTCAAAAGATTAAATGTTAAAATTTCATCAATATTGACCATTTTTTCAATGTTCGACTGGTCCGGGGTCATCGTTTTTCATCAGAAAATGGATTTTTTGGACTCTTCCAAAAATGATTCAAAATGTCATTTGGATCGGGCCTCATGTTGAATAACCACTTTTTAAACCCTCACAGTGACCAAAATTGCCATTTTTACAGAGTTTTGCTTACTCAAAATCTTCAAATTTGACCAATTTCAGGCACAGAAATGACTTTAAACACACTTATTTTAGTTGAAAAAGTAATAATTCATATCCAACGTCATTTAAAGTCAAAAGATTTAATGTTAAAATTTCAGCAATATTGACCATTTTTTCAACGTTCGACTGGTCCGGGGTCATCGTTTTTCATCAGAAAATGGATTTTTTGCACTCTACCAAAAATGATTCAGAATGTCATTTGGATCGGGCCTCATGTTGAATAACCACTTTTTAAACCCTCACAGTGACCAAAATTGCCATTTTTACAGAGTTTTGCTTACTCAAAATCTTCAATTTTGACCAATTTCAGGCACAGAAATGACTTTAAACACACTTATTTTAGTTGAAAAAGTAATAACTCACATCCAACCGTCATTTAAAGTCAAAAGATTAAATGTTAAAATTTCATCAATATTGACCATTTTTTCAATGTTCGACTGGTCCGGGGTCATCGTTTTTCATCAGAAAATGGATTTTTTGGACTCTTCCAAAAATGATTCAAATTGTCATTTGGATCGGGCCTCATGTTGAATAACCACTTTTTAAACCCTCAAAGTGACCAAAATTGCCATTTTTACAGAGTTTTGCTTACTCAAAAGCTTCAAATTTTGACCAATTTCAGGCACAGAAATGACTTTAAACACACTTATTTTAGTTGAAATAGTAATAATTCATATCCAACCGTCATTTCAAGTCAAAAGATTAAATGTTAAAATTTCATCAATATTGACCATTTTTTCAACGTTCGACTGGTCCGGGTCATCGTTTTTCATCAGAAAATTGATTTTTTGGACTCTACCAAAAATGATTCAAAATGTCATTTGGATCAGGCCTCATGTTGAATAACCACTTTTTAAACCCTCACAGTGACCAAAATTGCAATTTTTACAGAGATTTGCTTACTCAAAATCTTCGAATTTTTACCAATTTCAGGCACAGAAATGACTTTAAACACACTAATTTTAGTTGAAAAATTAATAACTCACATCCAACCGTCATTTAAAGTCAAAAGATTAAATGTTAAAATTTCATCAATATTGACCATTTTTTCAACGTTCGACTGGTCCGGGGTCATCGTTTTTCATCAGAAAATTGATTTTTTGCACTCTACCAAAAATGATTCAGAATGTCATTTGGATCGGGCCTCATGTTGAATAACCACTTTTTAAACCCTCACAGTGACCAAAATTGCCATTTTTACAGAGTTTTGCTTACTCAAAAGCTTCAAATTTTGACCAATTTCAGGCACAGAAATGACTTTAAACACACTTATTTTAGTTGAAAAAGTAATAACTCACATCCAACCGTCATTTAAAGTCAAAAGATTAAATGTTAAAATTTCATCAATATTGACCATTTTTTCAATGTTCGACTGGTCCGGGGTCATCGTTTTTCATCAGAAAATGGATTTTTTGGACTCTTCCAAAAATGATTCAAAATGTCATTTGGATCGGGCCTCATGTTGAATAACCACTTTTTAAACCCTCACAGTGACCAAAATTGCCATTTTTACAGAGTTTTGCTTACTCAAAATCTTCAATTTTGACCAATTTCAGGCACAGAAATGACTTTAAACACACTTATTTTAGTTGAAAAAGTAATAACTCACATCCAACCGTCATTTAAAGTCAAAAGATTAAATGTTAAAATTTCATCAATATTGACAAATTTTTTCAATGTTCGACTGGTCCGGGGTCATCGTTTTTCATCAGAAAATGGATTTTTTGGACTCTTCCAAAAATGATTCAAATTGTCATTTGGATCGGGCCTCATGTTGAATAACCACTTTTTAAACCCTCAAAGTGACCAAAATTGCCATTTTTACAGAGTTTTGCTTACTCAAAAGCTTCAAATTTTGACCAATTTCAGACACAAAAATGACTTTAAACACACTTATTTTATTTGAAAAAGTAATAACTCACATCCAACCATCATTTAAAGTCAAAAGATTAAATGTTAAAATTTCATCAATATTGACCATTTTTTCAACGTTCGACTGGTCCGGGGTCATCGTTTTTCATCAGAAAATGGATTTTTTGCACTCTACCAAAAATGATTCAAAATGTCATTTGGATCGGGCCTCATGTTGAATAACCACTTTTTAAACCCTCAAAGTGACCAAAATTGCCATTTTTACAGAGTTTTGCTTACTCAAAAGCTTCAAATTTTGACCAATTTCAGGCACAGAAATGACTTTAAACACACTTATTTTAGTTGAAAAAGTAATAACTCACATCCAACCGTCATTTAAAGTCAAAAGATTAAATGTTAAAATTTCATCAATATTGACCATTTTTTCAACG
This sequence comes from Lissotriton vulgaris, assembly GCF_964263255.1. Classification (NCBI taxonomy): domain Eukaryota; kingdom Metazoa; phylum Chordata; class Amphibia; order Caudata; family Salamandridae; genus Lissotriton; species Lissotriton vulgaris. Next base: position 692,469 of record NW_028251941.1, read on the forward strand.
TTCGACTGGTCCGGGGTCATCGTTTTTCATCAGAAAATGGATTTTTTGGACTCTTCCAAAAATGATTCAAAATGTCATTTGGATCGGGCCTCATGTTCAATAACCACTTTTTAAACCCTCACAGTGACCAAAATTGCCATTTTTACAGAGTTTTGCTTACTCAAAAGCTTCAAATTTTGACCAATTTCAGGCACAGAAATGACTTTAAACACACTTATTTTAGTTGAAAAAGTAATAACTCACATCCAACCGTCATTTAAAGTCAAAAGATTAAATGTTAAAATTTCATCAATATTGACCATTTTTTCAATGTTCGACTGGTCCGGGGTCATCGTTTTTCATCAGAAAATGGATTTTTTGGACTCTTCCAAAAATGATTCATTTTGTCATTTGGATCGGGCCTCATGTTGAATAACCACTTTTTAAACCCTCAAAGTGACCAAAATTGCCATTTTTACAGAGTTTTGCTTACTCAAAAGCTTCAAATTTTGACCAATTTCAGACACAGAAATGACTTTAAACACACTTATTTTAGTTGAAAAAGTAATAATTCATATCCAACCGTCATTTAAAGTCAAAAGATTTAATGTTAAAATTTCAGCAATATTGAACATTTTTTCAACGTTCGACTGGTCCGGGGTCATCGTTTTTCATCAGAAAATTGATTTTTTGCACTCTACCAAAAATGATTCAGAATGTCATTTGGATCGGGCCTCATGTTGAATAACCACTTTTTAAACCCTCACAGTGACCAAAATTGCCATTTTTACAGAGTTTTGCTTACTCAAAATCTTCAATTTTGACCAATTTCAGGCACAGAAATGACTTTAAACACACTTATTTTAGTTGAAAAAGTAATAACTCACATCCAACCGTCATTTAAAGTCAAAAGATTAAATGTTAAAATTTCATCAATATTGACCATTTTTTCAATGTTCGACTGGTCCGGGGTCATCGTTTTTCATCAGAAAATGGATTTTTTGGACTCTTCCAAAAATGATTCAAATTGTCATTTGGATCGGGCCTCATGTTGAATAACCACTTTTTAAACCCTCAAAGTGACCAAAATTGCCATTTTTACAGAGTTTTGCTTACTCAAAAGCTTCAAATTTTGACCAATTTCAGGCACAGAAATGACTTTAAACACACTTATTTTAGTTGAAATAGTAATAATTCATATCCAACCGTCATTTAAAGTCAAAAGATTAAATGTTAAAATTTCAGCAATATTGACCATTTTTTCAACGTTCGACTGGTCCGGGTCATCGTTTTTCATCAGAAAATTGATTTTTTGGACTCTACCAAAAATGATTCAAAATGTCATTTGGATCAGACCTCATGTTGAATAACCACTTTTTAAACCCTCACAGTGACCAAAATTGCAATTTTTACAGAGATTTGCTTACTCAAAATCTTCGAATTTTTACCAATTTCAGGCACAGAAATTACTTTAAACACACTAATTTTAGTTGAAAAATTAATAACTCACATCCAACCGTCATTTAAAGTCAAAAGATTAAATGTTAAAATTTCATCAATATTGACCATTTTTTCAACGTTCGACTGGTCCGGGGTCATCGTTTTTCATCAGAAAATGGATTTTTTGGACTCTTCCAAAAATGATTCAAAATGTCATTTGGATCGGGCCTCATGTTGAATAACCACTTTTTAAACCCCCACAGTGACCAAAATTGCCATTTTTACAGAGTTTTGCTTACTCATAAGCTTCAAATTTGACCAATTTCAGGCACAGAAATGACTTTAAACACACTTATTTTAGTTGAAAAAGTAATAACTCACATCCAACCGTCATTTAAAGTCAAAAGATTAAATGTTAAAATTTCATCAATATTGACCATTTTTTCAACGTTCGACTGGTCCGGGGTCATCGTTTTTCATCAGAAAATTGATTTTTTGCACTCTACCAAAAATGATTCAGAATGTCATTTGGATCGGGCCTCATGTTAAATAACCACTTTTTAAACCCTCACAGTGACCAAAATTGCCATTTTTACAGAGTTTTGCTTACTCAAAAGCTTCAAATTTTGACCAATTTCAGGCACAGAAATGACTTTAAACACACTTATTTTAGTTGAAAAAGTAATAACTCACATCCAACCGTCATTTAAAGTCAAAAGATTAAATGTTAAAATTTCAGCAATATTGACCATTTTTTCAACGTTCGACTGGTCCGGGGTCATCGTTTTTCATCAGAAAATTGATTTTTTGCACTCTACCAAAAATGATTCAGAATGTCATTTGGATCGGGCCTCATGTTGAATAACCACTTTTTAAACCCTCACAGTGACCAAAATTGCCATTTTTACAGAGTTTTGCTTACTCAAAATCTTCAATTTTGACCAATTTCAGGCACAGAAATGACTTTAAACACACTTATTTTAGTTGAAAAAGTAATAACTCACATCCAACCGTCATTTAAAGTCAAAAGATTAAATGTTAAAATTTCATCAATATTGACCAATTTTTTCAATGTTCGACTGGTCCGGGGTCATCGTTTTTCATCAGAAAATGGATTTTTTGGGCTCTTCCAAAAATGATTCAAATTGTCATTTGGATCGGGCCTCATGTTGAATAACCACTTTTTAAACCCTCAAAGTGACCAAAATTGCCATTTTTACAGAGTTTTGCTTACTCAAAAGCTTCAAATTTTGACCAATTTCAGACACAGAAATGACTTTAAACACACTTATTTTAGTTGAAAAAGTAATAACTCACATCCAACCGTCATTTAAAGTCAAAAGATTAAATGTTAAAATTTCATCAATATTGACCATTTTTTCAACGTTCGACTGGTCCGGGGTCATCGTTTTTCATCAGAAAATGGATTTTTTGGACTCTTCCAAAAATGATTCAAAATGTCATTTGGATCGGGCCTCATGTTCAATAACCACTTTTTAAACCCTCACAGTGACCAAAATTGCCATTTTTACAGAGTTTTGCTTACTCAAAAGCTTCAAATTTTGACCAATTTCAGGCACAGAAATGACTTTAAACACACTTATTTTAGTTGAAAAAGTAATAACTCACATCCAACCGTCATTTAAAGTCAAAAGATTAAATGTTAAAATTTCATCAATATTGACCATTTTTTCAACGTTTGACTGGTCCGGGGTCATCGTTTTTCATCAGAAAATTGATTTTTTGCACTCTACCAAAAATGATTCAGAATGTCATTTGGATCGGGCCTCATGTTGAATAACCACTTTTTAAACCCTCACAGTGACCAAAATTGCCATTTTTACAGAGTTTTGCTTACTCAAAATCTTCAATTTTGACCAATTTCAGGCACAGAAATGACTTTAAACACACTTATTTTAGTTGAAAAAGTAATAACTCACATCCAACCGTCATTTAAAGTCAAAAGATTAAATGTTAAAATTTCATCAATATTGACCATTTTTTCAATGTTCGACTGGTCCGGGGTCATCGTTTTTCATCAGAAAATGGATTTTTTTGGACTCTTCCAAAAATGATTCAAATTGTCATTTGGATCGGGCCTCATGTTGAATAACCACTTTTTAAACCCTCAAAGTGACCAAAATTGCCATTTTTACAGAGTTTTGCTTACTCAAAAGCTTCAAATTTTGACCAATTTCAGGCACAGAAATGACTTTAAACACACTTATTTTAGTTGAAAAAGTAATAACTCACATCCAACCGTCATTTAAAGTCAAAAGATTAAATGTAAAAATTTCTTCAATATTGACCATTTTTTCAACGTTCGACTGGTCCGGGGTCATCGTTTTTCATCAGAAAATTGATTTTTTGCACTCTACCAAAAATGATTCAGAATGTCATTTGGATCGGGCCTCATGTTGAATAACCACTTTTTAAACCCTCACAGTGACCAAAATTGCCATTTTTACAGAGTTTTGCTTACTCAAAATCTTCAATTTTGACCAATTTCAGGCAAAGAAATGACTTTAAACACACTTATTTTAGTTGAAAAAGTAATAACTCACATCCAACCGTCATTTAAAGTCAAAAGATTAAATGTTAAAATTTCATCAATATTGACCAATTTTTTCAATGTTCGACTGGTCCGGGGTCATCGTTTTTCATCAGAAAATGGATTTTTTGGACTCTTCCAAAAATGATTCAAATTGTCATTTGGATCGGGCCTCATGTTGAATAACCACTTTTTAAACCCTCAAAGTGACCAAAATTGCCATTTTTACAGAGTTTTGCTTACTCAAAAGCTTCAAATTTTGACCAATTTCAGACACAGAAATGACTTTAAACACACTTATTTTAGTTGAAAAAGTAATAACTCACATCCAACCGTCATTTAAAGTCAAAAGATTAAATGTTAAAATTTCATCAATATTGACCATTTTTTCAACGTTCGACTGGTCCGGGGTCATCGTTTTTCATCAGAAAATTGATTTTTTGCACTCTACCAAAAATGATTCAGAATGTCATTTGGATCGGGCCTCATGTTGAATAACCACTTTTTAAACCCTCAAAGTGACCAAAATTGCCATTTTTACAGAGTTTTGCTTACTCAAAAGCTTCAAATTTTGACCAATTTCAGGCACAGAAATGACTTTAAACACACTTATTTTAGTTGAAAAAGTAATAACTCACATCCAACCGTCATTTAAAGTCAAAAGATTAAATGTTAAAATTTCATCAATATTGACCATTTTTTCAACGTTCGACTGGTCCGGGGTCATCGTTTTTCATCAGAAAATGGATTTTTTGGACTCTTCCAAAAATGATTCAAAATGTCATTTGGATCGGGCCTCATGTTCAATAACCACTTTTTAAACCCTCACAGTGACCAAAATTGCCATTTTTACAGAGTTTTGCTTACTCAAAAGCTTCAAATTTTGACCAATTTCAGGCACAGAAATGACTTTAAACACACTTATTTTAGTTGAAAAAGTAATAACTCACATCCAACCGTCATTTAAAGTCAAAAGATTAAATGTTAAAATTTCATCAATATTGACCATTTTTTCAACGTTTGACTGGTCCGGGGTCATCGTTTTTCATCAGAAAATTGATTTTTTGCACTCTACCAAAAATGATTCAGAATGTCATTTGGATCGGGCCTCATGTTGAATAACCACTTTTTAAACCCTCACAGTGACCAAAATTGCCATTTTTACAGAGTTTTGCTTACTCAAAATCTTCAATTTTGACCAATTTCAGGCACAGAAATGACTTTAAACACACTTATTTTAGTTGAAAAAGTAATAACTCACATCCAACCGTCATTTAAAGTCAAAAGATTAAATGTTAAAATTTCATCAATATTGACCATTTTTTCAATGTTCGACTGGTCCGGGGTCATCGTTTTTCATCAGAAAATGGATTTTTTTGGACTCTTCCAAAAATGATTCAAATTGTCATTTGGATCGGGCCTCATGTTGAATAACCACTTTTTAAACCCTCAAAGTGACCAAAATTGCCATTTTTACAGAGTTTTGCTTACTCAAAAGCTTCAAATTTTGACCAATTTCAGGCACAGAAATGACTTTAAACACACTTATTTTAGTTGAAAAAGTAATAACTCACATCCAACCGTCATTTAAAGTCAAAAGATTAAATGTAAAAATTTCTTCAATATTGACCATTTTTTCAACGTTCGACTGGTCCGGGGTCATCGTTTTTCATCAGAAAATTGATTTTTTGCACTCTACCAAAAATGATTCAGAATGTCATTTGGATCGGGCCTCATGTTGAATAACCACTTTTTAAACCCTCACAGTGACCAAAATTGCCATTTTTACAGAGTTTTGCTTACTCAAAATCTTCAATTTTGACCAATTTCAGGCAAAGAAATGACTTTAAACACACTTATTTTAGTTGAAAAAGTAATAACTCACATCCAACCGTCATTTAAAGTCAAAAGATTAAATGTTAAAATTTCATCAATATTGACCATTTTTTCAATGTTCGACTGGTCCGGGGTCATCGTTTTTCATCAGAAAATGGATTTTTTGGACTCTTCCAAAAATGATTCAAAATGTCATTTGGATCGGGCCTCATGTTGAATAACCACTTTTTAAACCCTCACAGTGACCAAAATTGCCATTTTTACAGAGTTTTGCTTACTCAAAATCTTCAAATTTGACCAATTTCAGGCACAGAAATGACTTTAAACACACTTATTTTAGTTGAAATAGTAATAATTCATATCCAACCGTCATTTAAAGTCAAAAGATTAAATGTTAAAATTTCATCAATATTGACCATTTTTTCAACGTTCGACTGGTCCGGGTCATCGTTTTTCATCAGAAAATTGATTTTTTGGACTCTACCAAAAATGATTCAAAATGTCATTTGGATCAGGCCTCATGTTGAATAACCACTTTTTAAACCCTCACAGTGACCAAAATTGCCATTTTTACAGAGATTTGCTTACTCAAAATCTTCGAATTTTTACCAATTTCAGGCACAGAAATGACTTTAAACACACTTATTTTAGTTGAAAAATTAATAACTCACATCCAACCGTCATTTAAAGTCAAAAGATTAAATGTTAAAATTTCATCAATATTGACCATTTTTTCAACGTTCGACTGGTCCGGGGTCATCGTTTTTCATCAGAAAATTGATTTTTTGGACTCTACCAAAAATGATTCAAAATGTCATTTGGATCGGGCCTCATGTTGAATAACCACTTTTTAAACCCTCACAGTGACCAAAATTGCCATTTTTACAGAGTTTTGCTTACTCAAAATCTTCAATTTTGACCAATTTCAGGCACAGAAATGACTTTAAACACACTTATTTTAGTTGAAAAAGTAATAACTCACATCCAACCGTCATTTAAAGTCAAAAGATTAAATGTTAAAATTTCATCAATATTGACCATTTTTTCAATGTTCGACTGGTCCGGGGTCATCGTTTTTCATCAGAAAATGGATTTTTTGGACTCTTCCAAAAATGATTCAAATTGTCATTTGGATCGGGCCTCATGTTGAATAACCACTTTTTAAACCCTCAAAGTGACCAAAATTGCCATTTTTACAGAGTTTTGCTTACTCAAAAGCTTCAAATTTTGACCAATTTCAGGCACAGAAATGACTTTAAACACACTTATTTTAGTTGAAAAAGTAATAATTCATATCCAACCGTCATTTAAAGTCAAAAGATTAAATGTTAAAATTTCAGCAATATTGACCATTTTTTCAACGTTCGACTGGTCCGGGGTCATCGTTTTTCATCAGAAAATTGATTTTTTGCACTCTACCAAAAATGATTCAGAATGTCATTTGGATCGGGCCTCATGTTGAATAACCACTTTTTAAACCCTCACAGTGACCAAAATTGCCATTTTTACAGAGTTTTGCTTACTCAAAATCTTCAATTTTGACCAATTTCAGGCACAGAAATGACTTTAAACACACTTATTTTAGTTGAAAAAGTAATAACTCACATCCAACCATCATTTAAAGTCAAAAGATTAAATGTTAAAATTTCATCAATATTGACCATTTTTTCAATGTTCGACTGGTCCGGGGTCATCGTTTTTCATCAGAAAATGGATTTTTTGGACTCTTCCAAAAATGATTCAAATTGTCATTTGGATCGGGCCTCATGTTGAATAACCACTTTTTAAACCCTCAAAGTGACCAAAATTGCCATTTTTACAGAGTTTTGCTTACTCAAAAGCTTCAAATTTTGACCAATTTCAGACACAGAAATGACTTTAAACACACTTATTTTAGTTGAAAAAGTAATAACTCACATCCAACCGTCATTTAAAGTCAAAAGATTAAATGTTAAAATTTCATCAATATTGACCATTTTTTCAACGTTCGACTGGTCCGGGGTCATCGTTTTTCATCAGAAAATTGATTTTTTGCACTCTACCAAAAATGATTCAGAATGTCATTTGGATCGGGCCTCATGTTGAATAACCACTTTTTAAACCCTCACAGTGACCAAAATTGCCATTTTTACAGAGTTTTGCTTACTCAAAAGCTTGAAATTTGACCAATTTCAGGCACAGAAATGACTTTAAACACACTTATTTTAGTTGAAAAAGTAATAATTCATATCCAACCGTCATTTAAAGTCAAAAGATTAAATGTTAAAATTTTATCAATATTGACCATTTTTTCAACGTTCGACTGGTCCGGGTCATCGTTTTTCATCAGAAAATTGATTTTTTGGACTCTACCAAAAATGATTCAAAATGTCATTTGGATCAGGCCTCATGTTGAATAACCACTTTTTAAACCCTCACAGTGACCAAAATTGCCATTTTTACAGAGATTTGCTTACTCAAAATCTTCGAATTTTTACCAATTTCAGGCACAGAAATGACTTTAAACACACTTATTTTAGTTGAAAAATTAATAACTCACATCCAACCGTCATTTAAAGTCAAAAGATTAAATGTTAAAATTTCATCAATATTGACCATTTTTTCAACGTTCGACTGGTCCGGGGTCATCGTTTTTCATCAGAAAATTGATTTTTTGGACTCTACCAAAAATGATTCAAAATGTCATTTGGATCGGGCCTCATGTTGAATAACCACTTTTTAAACCCTCACAGTGACCAAAATTGCCATTTTTACAGAGTTTTGCTTACTCAAAATCTTCAATTTTGACCAATTTCAGGCACAGAAATGACTTTAAACACACTTATTTTAGTTGAAAAAGTAATAACTCACATCCAACCGTCATTTAAAGTCAAAAGATTAAATGTTAAAATTTCATCAATATTGACCATTTTTTCAATGTTCGACTGGTCCGGGGTCATCGTTTTTCATCAGAAAATGGATTTTTTGGACTCTTCCAAAAATGATTCAAATTGTCATTTGGATCGGGCCTCATGTTGAATAACCACTTTTTAAACCCTCAAAGTGACCAAAATTGCCATTTTTACAGAGTTTTGCTTACTCAAAAGCTTCAAATTTTGACCAATTTCAGGCACAGAAATGACTTTAAACACACTTATTTTAGTTGAAAAAGTAATAATTCATATCCAACCGTCATTTAAAGTCAAAAGATTAAATGTTAAAATTTCAGCAATATTGACCATTTTTTCAACGTTCGACTGGTCCGGGGTCATCGTTTTTCATCAGAAAATTGATTTTTTGCACTCTACCAAAAATGATTCAGAATGTCATTTGGATCGGGCCTCATGTTGAATAACCACTTTTTAAACCCTCACAGTGACCAAAATTGCCATTTTTACAGAGTTTTGCTTACTCAAAATCTTCAATTTTGACCAATTTCAGGCACAGAAATGACTTTAAACACACTTATTTTAGTTGAAAAAGTAATAACTCACATCCAACCATCATTTAAAGTCAAAAGATTAAATGTTAAAATTTCATCAATATTGACCATTTTTTCAATGTTCGACTGGTCCGGGGTCATCGTTTTTCATCAGAAAATGGATTTTTTGGACTCTTCCAAAAATGATTCAAATTGTCATTTGGATCGGGCCTCATGTTGAATAACCACTTTTTAAACCCTCAAAGTGACCAAAATTGCCATTTTTACAGAGTTTTGCTTACTCAAAAGCTTCAAATTTTGACCAATTTCAGACACAGAAATGACTTTAAACACACTTATTTTAGTTGAAAAAGTAATAACTCACATCCAACCGTCATTTAAAGTCAAAAGATTAAATGTTAAAATTTCATCAATATTGACCATTTTTTCAACGTTCGACTGGTCCGGGGTCATCGTTTTTCATCAGAAAATTGATTTTTTGCACTCTACCAAAAATGATTCAGAATGTCATTTGGATCGGGCCTCATGTTGAATAACCACTTTTTAAACCCTCACAGTGACCAAAATTGCCATTTTTACAGAGTTTTGCTTACTCAAAAGCTTCAAATTTGACCAATTTCAGGCACAGAAATGACTTTAAACACACTTATTTTAGTTGAAAAAGTAATAATTCATATCCAACCGTCATTTAAAGTCAAAAGATTAAATGTTAAAATTTTATCAATATTGACCATTTTTTCAACGTTCGACTGGTCCGGGTCATCGTTTTTCATCAGAAAATTGATTTTTTGGACTCTACCAAAAATGATTCAAAATGTCATTTGGATCAGGCCTCATGTTGAATAACCACTTTTTAAACCCTCACAGTGACCAAAATTGCCATTTTTACAGAGATTTGCTTACTCAAAATCTTCGAATTTTTACCAATTTCAGGCACAGAAATGACTTTAAACACACTAATTTTAGTTGAAAAATTAATAACTCTCATCCAACCGTCATTTAAAGTCAAAAGATTAAATGTTAAAATTTCATCAATATTGACCATTTTTTCAACGTTCGACTGGTCCGGGGTCATCGTTTTTCATCAGAAAATTGATTTTTTGGACTCTACCAAAAATGATTCAAAATGTCATTTGGATCAGGCCTCATGTTGAATAACCACTTTTTAAACCCTCACAGTGACCAAAATTGCCATTTTTACAGAGATTTGCTTACTCAAAATCTTCGAATTTTTACCAATTTCAGGCACAGAAATGACTTTAAACACACTAATTTTAGTTGAAAAATTAATAACTCACATCCAACCGTCATTTAAAGTCAAAAGATTAAATGTAAAAATTTCTTCAATATTGACCATTTTTTCAACGTTCGACTGGTCCGGGGTCATCGTTTTTCATCAGAAAATTGATTTTTTGCACTCTACCAAAAATGATTCAGAATGTCATTTGGATCGGGCCTCATGTTGAATAACCACTTTTTAAACCCTCACAGTGACCAAAATTGCCATTTTTACAGAGTTTTGCTTACTCAAAATCTTCAATTTCGACCAATTTCAGGCACAGAAATGACTTTAAACACACTTATTTTAGTTGAAAAAGTAATAACTCAAATCCAACCGTCATTTAAAGTCAAAAGATTAAATGTTAAAATTTCATCAATATTGACCATTTTTTCAACGTTCGACTGGTCCGGGGTCATCGTTTTTCATCAGAAAATGGATTTTTTGGACTCTTCCAAAAATGATTCAAAATGTCATTTGGATCGGGCCTCATGTTGAATAACCACTTTTTAAACCCTCACAGTGACCAAAATTGCAATTTTTACAGAGTTTTGCTTACTCAAAAGCTTCAATTTTGACCAATTTCAGGCACAGAAATGACTTTAAACACACTTATTTTAGTTGAAAAAGTAATAATTCATATCCAACCGTCATTTAAAGTCAAAAGATTAAATGTTAAAATTTCATCAATATTGACCATTTTTTCAACGTTCGACTGGTCCGGGTCATCGTTTTTCATCAGAAAATTGATTTTTTGGACTCTACCAAAAATGATTCAAAATGTCATTTGGATCAGGCCTCATGTTGAATAACCACTTTTTAAACCCTCACAGTGACCAAAATTGCCATTTTTACAGAGATTTGCTTACTCAAAATCTTCGAATTTTTACCAATTTCAGGCACAGAAATGACTTTAAACACACTAATTTTAGTTGAAAAATTAATAACTCACATCCAACCGTCATTTAAAGTCAAAAGATTAAATGTTAAAATTTCATCAATATTGACCATTTTTTCAACGTTCGACTGGTCCGGGGTCATCGTTTTTCATCAGAAAATGGATTTTTTGGACTCTTCCAAAAATGATTCAAAATGTCATTTGGATCGGGCCTCATGTTGAATAACCACTTTTTAAACCCTCACAGTGACCAAAATTGCCATTTTTACAGAGTTTTGCTTACTCATAAGCTTCAAATTTGACCAATTTCAGGCACAGAAATGACTTTAAACACACTTATTTTAGTTGAAAAAGTAATAATTCATATCCAACCGTCATTTAAAGTCAAAAGATTAAATGTTAAAATTTCATCAATATTGACCATTTTTTCAACGTTCGACTGGTCCGGGGTCATCGTTTTTCATCAGAAAATTTATTTTTTGGACTCTACCAAAAATGATTCAAAATGTCATTTGGATCGGGCCTCATGTTGAATAACCACTTTTTAAACCCTCACAGTGACCAAAATTGCCATTTTTACAGAGTTTTGCTTACTCAAAATCTTCAATTTTGACCAATTTCAGGCACAGAAATGACTTTAAACACACTTATTTTAGTTGAAAAAGTAATAACTCACATCCAACCGTCATTTAAAGTCAAAAGATTAAATGTTAAAATTTCATCAATATTGACCATTTTTTCAATGTTCGACTGGTCCGGGGTCATCGTTTTTCATCAGAAAATGGATTTTTTGGACTCTTCCAAAAATGATTCAAATTGTCATTTGGATCGGGCCTCATGTTGAATAACCACTTTTTAAACCCTCAAAGTGACCAAAATTGCCATTTTTACAGAGTTTTGCTAACTCAAAAGCTTCAAATTTTGACCAATTTCAGGCACAGAAATGACTTTAAACACACTTATTTTAGTTGAAAAAGTAATAACTCACATCCAACCGTCATTTAAAGTCAAAAGATTAAATGTTAAAATTTCATCAATATTGACCATTTTTTCAACGTTCGACTGGTCCGGGGTCATCGTTTTTCATCAGAAAATGGATTTTTTGGACTCTTCCAAAAATGATTCAGAATGTCATTTGGATCGGGCCTCATGTTGAATAACCACTTTTTAAACCCTCACAGTGACCAAAATTGCCATTTTTACAGAGTTTTGCTTACTCAAAAGCTTCAAATTTTGACCAATTTGAGGCACAGAAATGACTTTAAACACACTTATTTTAGTTGAAAAAGTAATAACTCACATCCAACCGTCATTTAAAGTCAAAAGATTAAATGTTAAAATTTCATCAATATTGACCATTTTTTCAACGTTCGACTGGTCCGGGGTCATCGTTTTTCATCAGAAAATTGATTTTTTGCACTCTACCAAAAATGATTCAGAATGTCATTTGGATCGGGCCTCATGTTGAATAACCACTTTTTAAACCCTCACAGTGACCAAAATTGCCATTTTTACAGAGTTTTGCTTACTCAAAAGCTTCAAATTTTGACCAATTTCAGGCACAGAAATGACTTTAAACACACTTATTTTAGTTGAAAAAGTAATAACTCACATCCAACCGTCATTTAAAGTCAAAAGATTAAATGTTAAAATTTCAGCAATATTGACCATTTTTTCAACGTTCGACTGGTCCGGGGTCATCGTTTTTCATCAGAAAATGGATTTTTTGGACTCTTCCAAAAATGATTCAAAATGTCATTTGGATCGGGCCTCATGTTGAATAACCACTTTTTAAACCCTCACAGTGACCAAAATTGCCATTTTTACAGAGTTTTGCTTACTCAAAATCTTCAAATTTGACCAATTTCAGGCACAGAAATGACTTTAAACACACTTATTTTAGTTGAAAAAGTAATAATTCATATCCAACCGTCATTTAAAGTCAAAAGATTAAATGTTAAAATTTTATCAATATTGACCATTTTTTCAACGTTCGACTGGTCCGGGTCATCGTTTTTCATCAGAAAATTGATTTTTTGGACTCTACCAAAAATGATTCAAAATGTCATTTGGATCAGGCCTCATGTTGAATAACCACTTTTTAAACCCTCACAGTGACCAAAATTGCCATTTTTACAGAGATTTGCTTACTCAAAATCTTCGAATTTTTACCAATTTCAGGCACAGAAATGACTTTAAACACACTTATTTTAGTTGAAAAAGTAATAATTCATATCCAACCGTCATTTAAAGTCAAAAGATTAAATGTTAAAATTTCATCAATATTGACCATTTTTTCAACGTTCGACTGGTCCGGGTCATCGTTTTTCATCAGAAAATTGATTTTTTGGACTCTACCAAAAATGATTCAAAATGTCATTTGGATCAGGCCTCATGTTGAATAACCACTTTTTAAACCCTCACAGTGACCAAAATTGCCATTTTTACAGAGTTTTGCTTACTCAAAAGCTTCAAATTTTGACCAATTTGAGGCACAGAAATGACTTTAAACACACTTATTTTAGTTGAAAAAGTAATAACTCACATCCAACCGTCATTTAAAGTCAAAAGATTAAATGTTAAAATTTCATCAATATTGACCATTTTTTCAACGTTCGACTGGTCCGGGGTCATCGTTTTTCATCAGAAAATTGATTTTTTGCACTCTACCAAAAATGATTCAGAATGTCATTTGGATCGGGCCTCATGTTGAATAACCACTTTTTAAACCCTCACAGTGACCAAAATTGCCATTTTTACAGAGTTTTGCTTACTCAAAAGCTTCAAATTTTGACCAATTTCAGGCACAGAAATGACTTTAAACACACTTATTTTAGTTGAAAAAGTAATAACTCACATCCAACCGTCATTTAAAGTCAAAAGATTAAATGTTAAAATTTCATCAATATTGACCATTTTTTCAACGTTCGACTGGTCCGGGGTCATCGTTTTTCATCAGAAAATTGATTTTTTGCACTCTACCAAAAATGATTCAGAATGTCATTTGGATCGGGCCTCATGTTGAATAACCACTTTTTAAACCCTCACAGTGACCAAAATTGCCATTTTTACAGAGTTTTGCTTACTCAAAAGCTTCAAATTTTGACCAATTTCAGGCACAGAAATGACTTTAAACACACTTATTTTAGTTGAAAAAGTAATAACTCACATCCAACCGTCATTTAAAGTCAAAAGATTAAATGTTAAAATTTCAGCAATATTGACCATTTTTTCAACGTTCGACTGGTCCGGGGTCATCGTTTTTCATCAGAAAATGGATTTTTTGGACTCTTCCAAAAATGATTCAAAATGTCATTTGGATCGGGCCTCATGTTGAATAACCACTTTTTAAACCCTCACAGTGACCAAAATTGCCATTTTTACAGAGTTTTGCTTACTCAAAATCTTCAAATTTGACCAATTTCAGGCACAGAAATGACTTTAAACACACTTATTTTAGTTGAAAAAGTAATAATTCATATCCAACCGTCATTTAAAGTCAAAAGATTAAATGTTAAAATTTTATCAATATTGACCATTTTTTCAACGTTCGACTGGTCCGGGTCATCGTTTTTCATCAGAAAATTGATTTTTTGGACTCTACCAAAAATGATTCAAAATGTCATTTGGATCAGGCCTCATGTTGAATAACCACTTTTTAAACCCTCACAGTGACCAAAATTGCCATTTTTACAGAGATTTGCTTACTCAAAATCTTCGAATTTTTACCAATTTCAGGCACAGAAATGACTTTAAACACACTTATTTTAGTTGAAAAAGTAATAATTCATATCCAACCGTCATTTAAAGTCAAAAGATTAAATGTTAAAATTTCATCAATATTGACCATTTTTTCAACGTTCGACTGGTCCGGGTCATCGTTTTTCATCAGAAAATTGATTTTTTGGACTCTACCAAAAATGATTCAAAATGTCATTTGGATCAGGCCTCATGTTGAATAACCACTTTTTAAACCCTCACAGTGACCAAAATTGCCATTTTTAAAGAGATTTGCTTACTCAAAATCTTCGAATTTTTACCAATTTCAGGCACAGAAATGACTTTAAACACACTCATTTTAGTTGAAAAATTAATAACTCACATCCAACCGTCATTTAAAGACAAAAGATTAAATGTTAAAATTTCATCAATATTGACCATTTTTTCAACGTTCGACTGGTCCGGGGTCATCGTTTTTCATCAGAAAATTGATTTTTTGGACTCTACCAAAAATGATTCAAAATGTCATTTGGATCAGGCCTCATGTTGAATAACCACTTTTTAAACCCTCACAGTGACCAAAATTGCCATTTTTACAGAGATTTGCTTACTCAAAATCTTCGAATTTTTACCAATTTCAGGCACAGAAATGACTTTAAACACACTAATTTTAGTTGAAAAATTAATAACTCACATCCAACCGTCATTTAAAGTCAAAAGATTAAATGTTAAAATTTCATCAATATTGACCATTTTTTCTACGTTCGACTGGTCCGGGGTCATCGTTTTTCATCAGAAAATTGATTTTTTGCACTCTACCAAAAATGATTCAGAATGTCATTTGGATCGGGCCTCATGTTGAATAACCACTTTTTAAACCCTCACAGTGACCAAAATTAACATTTTTACAGAGTTTTGCTTACTCAAAATCTTCAATTTTGACCAATTTCAGGCACAGAAATGACTTTAAACACACTTATTTTAGTTGAAAAAGTAATAACTCACATCCAACCGTCATTTAAAGTCAAAAGATTAAATGTTAAAATTTCATCAATATTGACCATTTTTTCAATGTTCGACTGGTCCGGGGTCATCGTTTTTCATCAGAAAATGGATTTTTTGGACTCTTCCAAAAATGATTCAAAATGTCATTTGGATCGGGCCTCATGTTGAATAACCACTTTTTAAACCCTTACAGTGACCAAAATTGCCATTTTTACAGAGTTTTGCTTACTCAAAATCTTCAAATTTGACCAATTTCAGGCACAGAAATGACTTTAAACACACTTATTTTAGTTGAAAAAGTAATAATTCATATCCAACCGTCATTTAAAGTCAAAAGATTAAATGTTAAAATTTCATCAATATTGACCATTTTTTCAACGTTCGACTGGTCCGGGTCATCGTTTTTCATCAGAAAATTGATTTTTTGGACTCTACCAAAAATGATTCAAAATGTCATTTGGATCAGGCCTCATGTTGAATAACCACTTTTTAAACCCTCACAGTGACCAAAATTGCCATTTTTACAGAGATTTGCTTACTCAAAATCTTCGAATTTTTACCAATTTCAGGCACAGAAATGACTTTAAACACACTAATTTTAGTTGAAAAATTAATAACTCACATCCAACCGTCATTTAAAGTCAAAAGAATAAATGTTAAAATTTCATCAATATTGACCATTTTTTCAACGTTCGACTGGTCCGGGGTCATCGTTTTTCATCAGAAAATGGATTTTTTGGACTCTTCCAAAAATGATTTAAAATGTCATTTGGATCGGGCCTCATGTTGAATAACCACTTTTTAAACCCTCACAGTGACCAAAATTGCCATTTTTACAGAGTTTTGCTTACTCATAAGCTTCAAATTTGACCAATTTCAGGCACAGAAATGACTTTAAACACACTTATTTTAGTTGAAAAAGTAATAATTCATATCCAACCGTCATTTAAAGTCAAAAGATTAAATGTTAAAATTTCATCAATATTGACCAATTTTTTCAATGTTCGACTGGTCCGGGGTCATCGTTTTTCATCAGAAAATGGATTTTTTTGACTCTTCCAAAAATGATTCAAATTGTCATTTGGATCGGGCCTCATGTTGAATAACCACTTTTTAAACCCTCAAAGTGACCAAAATTGCCATTTTTACAGAGTTTTGCTTACTCAAAAGCTTCAAATTTTGACCAATTTCAGACACAGAAATGACTTTAAACACACTTATTTTAGTTGAAAAAGTAATAACTCACATCCAACCGTCATTTAAAGTCAAAAGATTAAATGTTAAAATTTCATCAATATTGACCATTTTTTCAACGTTTGACTGGTCCGGGGTCATCGTTTTTCATCAGAAAATTGATTTTTTGCACTCTACCAAAAGTGATTCAGAATGTCATTTGGATCGGGCCTCATGTTGAATAACCACTTTTTAAACCCTCACAGTGACCAAAATTGCCATTTTTACAGAGTTTTGCTTACTCAAAAGCTTCAAATTTTGACCAATTTGAGGCACAGAAATGACTTTAAACACACTTATTTTAGTTGAAAAAGTAATAACTCACATCCAACCGTCATTTAAAGTCAAAAGATTAAATGTTAAAATTTCATCAATATTGACCATTTTTTCAACGTTCGACTGGTCCGGGGTCATCGTTTTTCATCAGAAAATTGATTTTTTGCACTCTACCAAAAATGATTCAGAATGTCATTTGGATCGGGCCTCATGTTGAATAACCACTTTTTAAACCCTCACAGTGACCAAAATTGCCATTTTTACAGAGTTTTGCTTACTCAAAAGCTTCAAATTTTGACCAATTTCAGGCACAGAAATGACTTTAAACACACTTATTTTAGTTGAAAAAGTAATAACTCACATCCAACCGTCATTTAAAGTCAAAAGATTAAATGTTAAAATTTCATCAATATTGACCATTTTTTCAACGTTCGACTGGTCCGGGGTCATCGTTTTTCATCAGAAAATTGATTTTTTGCACTCTACCAAAAATGATTCAGAATGTCATTTGGATCGGGCCTCATGTTGAATAACCACTTTTTAAACCCTCACAGTGACCAAAATTGCCATTTTTACAGAGTTTTGCTTACTCAAAATCTTCAATTTTGACCAATTTCAGGCACAGAAATGACTTTAAACACACTTATTTTAGTTGAAAAAGTAATAACTCACATCCAACCGTCATTTAAAGTCAAAAGATTAAATGTTAAAATTTCATCAATATTGACCATTTTTTCAACGTTCGACTGGTCCGGGGTCATCGTTTTTCATCAGAAAATGGATTTTTTGGACTCTTCCAAAAATGATTCAAAATGTCATTTGGATCGGGCC
Source organism: Lissotriton vulgaris (assembly GCF_964263255.1). Taxonomy (NCBI): domain Eukaryota; kingdom Metazoa; phylum Chordata; class Amphibia; order Caudata; family Salamandridae; genus Lissotriton; species Lissotriton vulgaris. Next base: position 710,938 of record NW_028251941.1, read on the forward strand.
TCATGTTCAATAACCACTTTTTAAACCCTCACAGTGACCAAAATTGCCATTTTTACAGAGTTTTGCTTACTCAAAAGCTTCAAATTTTGACCAATTTCAGGCACAGAAATGACTTTAAACACACTTATTTTAGTTGAAAAAGTAATAACTCACATCCAACCGTCATTTAAAGTCAAAAGATTAAATGTTAAAATTTCATCAATATTGACCATTTTTTCAACGTTTGACTGGTCCGGGGTCATCGTTTTTCATCAGAAAATTGATTTTTTGCACTCTACCAAAAATGATTCAGAATGTCATTTGGATCGGGCCTCATGTTGAATAACCACTTTTTAAACCCTCACAGTGACCAAAATTGCCATTTTTACAGAGTTTTGCTTACTCAAAATCTTCAATTTTGACCAATTTCAGGCACAGAAATGACTTTAAACACACTTATTTTAGTTGAAAAAGTAATAACTCACATCCAACCGTCATTTAAAGTCAAAAGATTAAATGTTAAAATTTCATCAATATTGACCATTTTTTCAATGTTCGACTGGTCCGGGGTCATCGTTTTTCATCAGAAAATGGATTTTTTTGGACTCTTCCAAAAATGATTCAAATTGTCATTTGGATCGGGCCTCATGTTGAATAACCACTTTTTAAACCCTCAAAGTGACCAAAATTGCCATTTTTACAGAGTTTTGCTTACTCAAAAGCTTCAAATTTTGACCAATTTCAGGCACAGAAATGACTTTAAACACACTTATTTTAGTTGAAAAAGTAATAACTCACATCCAACCGTCATTTAAAGTCAAAAGATTAAATGTAAAAATTTCTTCAATATTGACCATTTTTTCAACGTTCGACTGGTCCGGGGTCATCGTTTTTCATCAGAAAATTGATTTTTTGCACTCTACCAAAAATGATTCAGAATGTCATTTGGATCGGGCCTCATGTTGAATAACCACTTTTTAAACCCTCACAGTGACCAAAATTGCCATTTTTACAGAGTTTTGCTTACTCAAAATCTTCAATTTTGACCAATTTCAGGCAAAGAAATGACTTTAAACACACTTATTTTAGTTGAAAAAGTAATAACTCACATCCAACCGTCATTTAAAGTCAAAAGATTAAATGTTAAAATTTCATCAATATTGACCATTTTTTCAATGTTCGACTGGTCCGGGGTCATCGTTTTTCATCAGAAAATGGATTTTTTGGACTCTTCCAAAAATGATTCAAAATGTCATTTGGATCGGGCCTCATGTTGAATAACCACTTTTTAAACCCTCACAGTGACCAAAATTGCCATTTTTACAGAGTTTTGCTTACTCAAAATCTTCAAATTTGACCAATTTCAGGCACAGAAATGACTTTAAACACACTTATTTTAGTTGAAATAGTAATAATTCATATCCAACCGTCATTTAAAGTCAAAAGATTAAATGTTAAAATTTCATCAATATTGACCATTTTTTCAACGTTCGACTGGTCCGGGTCATCGTTTTTCATCAGAAAATTGGATTTTTTGGACTCTACCAAAAATGATTCAAAATGTCATTTGGATCAGGCCTCATGTTGAATAACCACTTTTTAAACCCTCACAGTGACCAAAATTGCCATTTTTACAGAGATTTGCTTACTCAAAATCTTCGAATTTTTACCAATTTCAGGCACAGAAATGACTTTAAACACACTTATTTTAGTTGAAAAATTAATAACTCACATCCAACCGTCATTTAAAGTCAAAAGATTAAATGTTAAAATTTCATCAATATTGACCATTTTTTCAACGTTCGACTGGTCCGGGGTCATCGTTTTTCATCAGAAAATTGATTTTTTGGACTCTACCAAAAATGATTCAAAATGTCATTTGGATCGGGCCTCATGTTGAATAACCACTTTTTAAACCCTCACAGTGACCAAAATTGCCATTTTTACAGAGTTTTGCTTACTCAAAATCTTCAATTTTGACCAATTTCAGGCACAGAAATGACTTTAAACACACTTATTTTAGTTGAAAAAGTAATAACTCACATCCAACCGTCATTTAAAGTCAAAAGATTAAATGTTAAAATTTCATCAATATTGACCATTTTTTCAATGTTCAACTGGTCCGGGGTCATCGTTTTTCATCAGAAAATGGATTTTTTGGACTCTTCCAAAAATGATTCAAATTGTCATTTGGATCGGGCCTCATGTTGAATAACCACTTTTTAAACCCTCAAAGTGACCAAAATTGCCATTTTTACAGAGTTTTGCTTACTCAAAAGCTTCAAATTTTGACCAATTTCAGGCACAGAAATGACTTTAAACACACTTATTTTAGTTGAAAAAGTAATAATTCATATCCAACCGTCATTTAAAGTCAAAAGATTAAATGTTAAAATTTCAGCAATATTGACCATTTTTTCAACGTTCGACTGGTCCGGGGTCATCGTTTTTCATCAGAAAATTGATTTTTTGGACTCTACCAAAAATGATTCAAAATGTCATTTGGATCGGGCCTCATGTTGAATAACCACTTTTTAAACCCTCACAGTGACCAAAATTGCCATTTTTACAGAGTTTTGCTTACTCAAAATCTTCAATTTTGACCAATTTCAGGCACAGAAATGACTTTAAACACACTTATTTTAGTTGAAAAAGTAATAACTCACATCCAACCGTCATTTAAAGTCAAAAGATTAAATGTTAAAATTTCATCAATATTGACCATTTTTTCAATGTTCGACTGGTCCGGGGTCATCGTTTTTCATCAGAAAATGGATTTTTTGGACTCTTCCAAAAATGATTCAAATTGTCATTTGGATCGGGCCTCATGTTGAATAACCACTTTTTAAACCCTCAAAGTGACCAAAATTGCCATTTTTACAGAGTTTTGCTTACTCAAAAGCTTCAAATTTTGACCAATTTCAGGCACAGAAATGACTTTAAACACACTTATTTTAGTTGAAAAAGTAATAATTCATATCCAACCGTCATTTAAAGTCAAAAGATTAAATGTTAAAATTTCAGCAATATTGACCATTTTTTCAACGTTCGACTGGTCCGGGGTCATCGTTTTTCATCAGAAAATTGATTTTTTGCACTCTACCAAAAATGATTCAGAATGTCATTTGGATCGGGCCTCATGTTGAATAACCACTTTTTAAACCCTCACAGTGACCAAAATTGCCATTTTTACAGAGTTTTGCTTACTCAAAATCTTCAATTTTGACCAATTTCAGGCACAGAAATGACTTTAAACACACTTATTTTAGTTGAAAAAGTAATAACTCACATCCAACCATCATTTAAAGTCAAAAGATTAAATGTTAAAATTTCATCAATATTGACCATTTTTTCAATGTTCGACTGGTCCGGGGTCATCGTTTTTCATCAGAAAATGGATTTTTTGGACTCTTCCAAAAATGATTCAAATTGTCATTTGGATCGGGCCTCATGTTGAATAACCACTTTTTAAACCCTCAAAGTGACCAAAATTGCCATTTTTACAGAGTTTTGCTTACTCAAAAGCTTCAAATTTTGACCAATTTCAGACACAGAAATGACTTTAAACACACTTATTTTAGTTGAAAAAGTAATAACTCACATCCAACCGTCATTTAAAGTCAAAAGATTAAATGTTAAAATTTCATCAATATTGACCATTTTTTCAACGTTCGACTGGTCCGGGGTCATCGTTTTTCATCAGAAAATTGATTTTTTGCACTCTACCAAAAATGATTCAGAATGTCATTTGGATCGGGCCTCATGTTGAATAACCACTTTTTAAACCCTCACAGTGACCAAAATTGCCATTTTTACAGAGTTTTGCTTACTCAAAAGCTTCAAATTTGACCAATTTCAGGCACAGAAATGACTTTAAACACACTTATTTTAGTTGAAAAAGTAATAATTCATATCCAACCGTCATTTAAAGTCAAAAGATTAAATGTTAAAATTTTATCAATATTGACCATTTTTTCAACGTTCGACTGGTCCGGGTCATCGTTTTTCATCAGAAAATTGATTTTTTGGACTCTACCAAAAATGATTCAAAATGTCATTTGGATCAGGCCTCATGTTGAATAACCACTTTTTAAACCCTCACAGTGACCAAAATTGCCATTTTTACAGAGATTGGCTTACTCAAAATCTTCGAATTTTTACCAATTTCAGGCACAGAAATGACTTTAAACACACTAATTTTAGTTGAAAAATTAATAACTCTCATCCAACCGTCATTTAAAGTCAAAAGATTAAATGTTAAAATTTCATCAATATTGACCATTTTTTCAACGTTCGACTGGTCCGGGGTCATCGTTTTTCATCAGAAAATTGATTTTTTGGACTCTACCAAAAATGATTCAAAATGTCATTTGGATCAGGCCTCATGTTGAATAACCACTTTTTAAACCCTCACAGTGACCAAAATTGCCATTTTTACAGAGATTTGCTTACTCAAAATCTTCGAATTTTTACCAATTTCAGGCACAGAAATGACTTTAAACACACTAATTTTAGTTGAAAAATTAATAACTCACATCCAACCGTCATTTAAAGTTAAAAGATTAAATGTTAAAATTTCATCAATATTGACCATTTTTTCAACGTTCGACTGGTCCGGGGTCATCGTTTTTCATCAGAAAATTGATTTTTTGCACTCTACCAAAAATGATTCAGAATGTCATTTGGATCGGGCCTCATGTTGAATAACCACTTTTTAAACCCTCACAGTGACCAAAATTGCCATTTTTACAGAGTTTTGCTTACTCAAAATCTTCAATTTTGACCAATTTCAGGCACAGAAATGACTTTAAACACACTTATTTTAGTTGAAAAAGTAATAACTCACATCCAACCGTCATTTAAAGTCAAAAGATTAAATGTTAAAATTTCATCAATATTGACCATTTTTTCAATGTTCGACTGGTCCGGGGTCATCGTTTTTCATCAGAAAATGGATTTTTTGGACTCTTCCAAAAATGATTCAAATTGTCATTTGGATCGGGCCTCATGTTGAATAACCACTTTTTAAACCCTCAAAGTGACCAAAATTGCCATTTTTACAGAGTTTTGCTTACTCAAAAGCTTCAAATTTTGACCAATTTCAGGCACAGAAATGACTTTAAACACACTTATTTTAGTTGAAAAAGTAATAACTCACATCCAACCGTGATTTAAAGTCAAAAGATTAAATGTTAAAATTTCATCAATATTGACCATTTTTTCAACGTTCGACTGGTCCGGGGTCATCGTTTTTCATCAGAAAATTGATTTTTTGCACTCTACCAAAAATGATTCAGAATGTCATTTGGATCGGGCCTCATGTTGAATAACCACTTTTTAAACCCTCACAGTGACCAAAATTGCCATTTTTACAGAGTTTTGCTTACTCAAAATCTTCAATTTCGACCAATTTCAGGCACAGAAATGACTTTAAACACACTTATTTTAGTTGAAAAAGTAATAACTCAAATCCATCCGTCATTTAAAGTCAAAAGATTAAATGTTAAAATTTCATCAATATTGACCATTTTTTCAACGTTCGACTGGTCCGGGGTCATCGTTTTTCATCAGAAAATGGATTTTTTGGACTCTTCCAAAAATGATTCAAAATGTCATTTGGATCGGGCCTCATGTTGAATAACCACTTTTTAAACCCTCACAGTGACCAAAATTGCCATTTTTACAGAGTTTTGCTTACTCAAAAGCTTCAATTTTGACCAATTTCAGGCACAGAAATGACTTTAAACACACTTATTTTAGTTGAAAAAGTAATAATTCATATCCAACCGTCATTTAAAGTCAAAAGATTAAATGTTAAAATTTCATCAATATTGACCATTTTTTCAACGTTCGACTGGTCCGGGTCATCGTTTTTCATCAGAAAATTGATTTTTTGGACTCTACCAAAAATGATTCAAAATGTCATTTGGATCAGGCCTCATGTTGAATAACCACTTTTTAAACCCTCACAGTGACCAAAATTGCCATTTTTACAGAGATTTGCTTACTCAAAATCTTCGAATTTTTACCAATTTCAGGCACAGAAATGACTTTAAACACACTAATTTTAGTTGAAAAATTAATAACTCACATCCAACCGTCATTTAAAGTCAAAAGATTAAATGTTAAAATTTCATCAATATTGACCATTTTTTCAACGTTCGACTGGTCCGGGGTCATCGTTTTTCATCAGAAAATGGATTTTTTGGACTCTTCCAAAAATGATTCAAAATGTCATTTGGATCGGGCCTCATGTTGAATAACCACTTTTTAAACCCTCACAGTGACCAAAATTGCCATTTTTACAGAGTTTTGCTTACTCATAAGCTTCAAATTTGACCAATTTCAGGCACAGAAATGACTTTAAACACACTTATTTTAGTTGAAAAAGTAATAATTCATATCCAACCGTCATTTAAAGTCAAAAGATTAAATGTTAAAATTTCATCAATATTGACCATTTTTTCAACGTTCGACTGGTCCGGGGTCATCGTTTTTCATCAGAAAATTTATTTTTTGGACTCTACCAAAAATGATTCAAAATGTCATTTGGATCGGGCCTCATGTTGAATAACCACTTTTTAAACCCTCACAGTGACCAAAATTGCCATTTTTACAGAGTTTTGCTTACTCAAAATCTTCAATTTTGACCAATTTCAGGCACAGAAATGACTTTAAACACACTTATTTTAGTTGAAAAAGTAATAACTCACATCCAACCGTCATTTAAAGTCAAAAGATTAAATGTTAAAATTTCATCAATATTGACCATTTTTTCAATGTTCGACTGGTCCGGGGTCATCGTTTTTCATCAGAAAATGGATTTTTTGGACTCTTCCAAAAATGATTCAAATTGTCATTTGGATCGGGCCTCATGTTGAATAACCACTTTTTAAACCCTCAAAGTGACCAAAATTGCCATTTTTACAGAGTTTTGCTAACTCAAAAGCTTCAAATTTTGACCAATTTCAGGCACAGAAATGACTTTAAACACACTTATTTTAGTTGAAAAAGTAATAACTCACATCCAACCGTCATTTAAAGTCAAAAGATTAAATGTTAAAATTTCAGCAATATTGACCATTTTTTCAACGTTCGACTGGTCCGGGGTCATCGTTTTTCATCAGAAAATTGATTTTTTGCACTCTACCAAAAATGATTCAAAATGTCATTTGGATCGGGCCTCATGTTGAATAACCACTTTTTAAACCCTCACAGTGACCAAAATTGCCATTTTTACAGAGTTTTGCTTACTCAAAATCTTCAATTTTGACCAATTTCAGGCACAGAAATGACTTTAAACACACTTATTTTAGTTGAAAAAGTAATAACTCAAATCCAACCGTCATTTAAAGTCAAACGATTAAATGTTAAAATTTCATCAATATTGACCATTTTTTCAACGTTCGACTGGTCCGGGGTCATCGTTTTTCATCAGAAAATGGAGTTTTTGGACTCTTCCAAAAATGATTCAAAATGTCATTTGGATCGGGCCTCATGTTGAATAACCACTTTTTAAACCCTCACAGTGACCAAAATTGCCATTTTTACAGAGTTTTGCTTACTCAAAAGCTTCAAATTTTGACCAATTTCAGGCACAGAAATGACTTTAAACACACTTATTTTAGTTGAAAAAGTAATAACTCACATCCAACCGTCATTTAAAGTCAAAAGATTAAATGTTAAAATTTCATCAATATTGACCATTTTTTCAACGTTCGACTGGTCCGGGGTCATCGTTTTTCATCAGAAAATTGATTTTTTGCACTCTACCAAAAATGATTCAGAATGTCATTTGGATCGGGCCTCATGTTGAATAACCACTTTTTAAACCCTCACAGTGACCAAAATTGCCATTTTTACAGAGTTTTGCTTACTCAAAATCTTCAATTTTGACCAATTTCAGGCACAGAAATGACTTTAAACACACTTATTTTAGTTGAAAAAGTAATAACTCACATCCAACCGTCATTTAAAGTCAAAAGATTAAATGTTAAAATTTCATCAATATTGACCATTTTTTCAATGTTCGACTGGTCCGGGGTCATCGTTTTTCATCAGAAAATGGATTTTTTAGACTCTTCCAAAAATGATTCAAAATGTCATTTGGATCGGGCCTCATGTTGAATAACCACTTTTTAAAACCCTCACAGTGACCAAAATTGCCATTTTTACAGAGTTTTGCTGACTCAAAATCTTCAAATTTGACCAATTTCAGGCACAGAAATGACTTTAAACACACTTATTTTAGTTGAAAAAGTAATAATTCATATCCAACCGTCATTTAAAGTCAAAAGATTAAATGTTAAAATTTCATCAATATTGACCATTTTTTCAACGTTCGACTGGTCCGGGGTCATCGTTTTTCATCAGAAAATTGATTTTTTGGACTCTACCAAAAATGATTCAAAATGTCATTTGGATCAGGCCTCATGTTGAATAACCACTTTTTAAACCCTCACAGTGACCAAAATTGCCATTTTTACAGAGATTTGCATACTCAAAATCTTCGAATTTTTACCAATTTCAGGCACAGAAATGACTTTAAACACACTTATTTCAGTTGAAAAAGTAATAACTCACATCCAACCGTCATTTAAAGTCAAAAGATTAAATGTTAAAATTTCATCAATATTGACTATTTTTTCAACGTTCGACTGGTCCGGGGTCATCGTTTTTCATCAGAAAATTGATTTTTTGGACTCTCCCAAAAATGATTCAAAATGTCATTTGGATCGGGCCTCATGTTGAATAACCACTTTTTAAACCCTCACATGACCAAAATTGCCATTTTTACAGACTTTTGCTTACTCAAAATCTTCAATTTTGACCAATTTCAGGCACAGACATGACTTTAAACACACTTATTTTAGGTGAAAAAGTAATAACTCACATCCAACCGTCATTTAAAGTCAAAAGATTAAATGTTAAAATTTCATCAATATTGACCATTTTTTCAATGTTCGACTGGTCCGGGGTCATCGTTTTTCATCAGAAAATGGATTTTTTGGACTCTTCCAAATATGATTCAAAATGTCATTTGGATCGGGCCTCATGTTGAATAACCACTTTTTAAACCCTCACAGTGACCAAAATTGCCATTTTTACAGAGTGTAGCTTACTCAAAATCTTCCAATTTTGACCAATTTCAGGCACAGAAATGACTTTAAACACACTTATTTCAGTTGAAAAAGTAATAACTCACATCCAACCGTCATTTAAAGTCAAACGATTAAATGTTAAAATTTCATCAATATTGACCATTTTTTCAACGTTCGACTGGTCCGGGGTCATCGTTTTTCATCAGAAAATGGAGTTTTTGGACTCTTCCAAAAATGATTCAAAATGTCATTTGGATCGGGCCTCATGTTGAATAACCACTTTTTAAACCCTCACAGTGACCAAAATTGCCATTTTTACAGAGTTTTGCTTACTCAAAAGCTTCAAATTTTGACCAATTTCAGGCACAGAAATGACTTTAAACACACTTATTTTAGTTGAAAAAGTAATAACTCACATCCAACCGTCATTTAAAGTCAAAAGATTAAATGTTAAAATTTCATCAATATTGACCATTTTTTCAACGTTCGACTGGTCCGGGGTCATCGTTTTTCATCAGAAAATTGATTTTTTGCACTCTACCAAAAATGATTCAGAATGTCATTTGGATCGGGCCTCATGTTGAATAACCACTTTTTAAACCCTCACAGTGACCAAAATTGCCATTTTTACAGAGTTTTGCTTACTCAAAATCTTCAATTTTGACCAATTTCAGGCACAGAAATGACTTTAAACACACTTATTTTAGTTGAAAAAGTAATAACTCACATCCAACCGTCATTTAAAGTCAAAAGATTAAATGTTAAAATTTCATCAATATTGACCATTTTTTCAATGTTCGACTGGTCCGGGGTCATCGTTTTTCATCAGAAAATGGATTTTTTAGACTCTTCCAAAAATGATTCAAAATGTCATTTGGATCGGGCCTCATGTTGAATAACCACTTTTTAAAACCCTCACAGTGACCAAAATTGCCATTTTTACAGAGTTTTGCTGACTCAAAATCTTCAAATTTGACCAATTTCAGGCACAGAAATGACTTTAAACACACTTATTTTAGTTGAAAAAGTAATAATTCATATCCAACCGTCATTTAAAGTCAAAAGATTAAATGTTAAAATTTCATCAATATTGACCATTTTTTCAACGTTCGACTGGTCCGGGGTCATCGTTTTTCATCAGAAAATTGATTTTTTGGACTCTACCAAAAATGATTCAAAATGTCATTTGGATCAGGCCTCATGTTGAATAACCACTTTTTAAACCCTCACAGTGACCAAAATTGCCATTTTTACAGAGATTTGCATACTCAAAATCTTCGAATTTTTACCAATTTCAGGCACAGAAATGACTTTAAACACACTTATTTCAGTTGAAAAAGTAATAACTCACATCCAACCGTCATTTAAAGTCAAAAGATTAAATGTTAAAATTTCATCAATATTGACTATTTTTTCAACGTTCGACTGGTCCGGGGTCATCGTTTTTCATCAGAAAATTGATTTTTTGGACTCTCCCAAAAATGATTCAAAATGTCATTTGGATCGGGCCTCATGTTGAATAACCACTTTTTAAACCCTCACATGACCAAAATTGCCATTTTTACAGACTTTTGCTTACTCAAAATCTTCAATTTTGACCAATTTCAGGCACAGAAATGACTTTAAACACACTTATTTTAGGTGAAAAAGTAATAACTCACATCCAACCGTCATTTAAAGTCAAAAGATTAAATGTTAAAATTTCATCAATATTGACCATTTTTTCAATGTTCGACTGGTCCGGGGTCATCGTTTTTCATCAGAAAATGGATTTTTTGGACTCTTCCAAATATGATTCAAAATGTCATTTGGATCGGGCCTCATGTTGAATAACCACTTTTTAAACCCTCACAGTGACCAAAATTGCCATTTTTACAGAGTGTAGCTTACTCAAAATCTTCCAATTTTGACCAATTTCAGGCACAGAAATGACTTTAAACACACTTATTTTAGTTGAAAAAGTAATAACTCACATCCAACCGTCATTTAAAGTCAAAAGATTAAATGTTAAAATTTCATCAATATTGACCATTTTTTCAACGTTCGACTGGTCCGGGGTGATCGTTTTTCATCAGAAAATTGATTTTTTGCACTCTACCAAAAATTATTCAAAATGTCATTTGGATCGGGCCTCATGTTGAATAACCACTTTTTAAACCCTCACAGTGACCAAAATTGCCATTTTTACAGAGTTTTGCTTACTCAAAATCTTCAATTTTGACCAATTTCAGGCACAGAAATGACTTTAAACACACTTATTTTAGTTGAAAAAGTAATAACTCACATCCAACCGTCATTTAAAGTCAAAAGATTAAATGTTAAAATGTCATCAATATTGACAATTTTTTCAACGTTCGACTGGTCCGGGGTCATTGTTTTTCATCAGAAAATGGATTTTTTGGACTCTTCCAAAAATGATTCTAAATGTCATTTGGATCGGGCCTCATGTTGAATATCCACTTTTTAAACCCTCACAGTGACCAAAATTGCCATTTTTACAGAGTTTTGCTTACTCAAAAGCTTCAATTTTGACCAATTTCAGGCACAGAAATGACTTTAAACACACTTATTTTAGTTGAAAAAGTAATAACTCACATCCAACCGTCATTTAAAGTCAAAAGATTAAATGTTAAAATTTCATCAATATTGACCATTTTTTCAATGTTCGACTGGTCCGGGGTCATCGTTTTTCATCAGAAAATGGATTTTTTTGACTCATCCAAAAATGATTCAAAATGTCATTTGGATCGGGCCTCATGTTGAATAACCACTTTTTAAACCCTCACAGTGACCAAAATTGCCATTTTTACAGAGTTTTGCTTACTCAAAATCTTCAATTTTGACCAATTTCAGGCACAGAAATGACTTTAAACACACTTATTTTAGTTGAAAAAGTAATAACTCAAATCCAACCGTCATTTAAAGTCAAAAGATTAAATGTTAAAATTTCATCAATATTGACCATTTTTTCAACGTTCGACTGGTCCGGGGTCATCGTTTTTCATCAGAAAATTGATTTTTTGGACTCTACCAAAAATGATTCAAAATGTCATTTGGATCAGGCCTCATGTTGAATAACCACTTTTTAAACCCTCACAGTGACCAAAATTGCCATTTTTACAGAGATTTGCTTACTCAAAATCTTCGAATTTTTACCAATTTCAGGCACAGAAATGACTTTAAACACACTTATTTTAGTTGAAAAAGTAATAACTCACATCCAACCGTCATTTAAAGTCAAAAGATTAAATGTTAAAATTTCATCAATATTGACTATTTTTTCAACGTTCGACTGGTCCGGGGTCATCGTTTTTCATCAGAAAATTGATTTTTTGGACTCTCCCAAAAATGATTCAAAATGTCATTTGGATCGGGCCTCATGTTGAATAACCACTTTTTAAACCCTCACATGACCAAAATTGCAATTTTTACAGACTTTTGCTTACTCAAAATCTTCAATTTTGACCAATTTCAGGCACAGAAATGACTTTAAACACACTTATTTTAGTTGAAAAAGTAATAACTCACATCCAACCGTCATTTAAAGTCAAAAGATTAAATGTTAAAATTTCATCAATATTGACCATTTTTTCAATGTTCGACTGGTCCGGGGTCATCGTTTTTCATCAGAAAATGGATTTTTTTGACTCTTCCAAATATGATTCAAAATGTCATTTGGATCGGGCCTCATGTTGAATAACCACTTTTTAAACCCTCACAGTGACCAAAATTGCCATTTTTACAGAGTTTTGCTTACTCAAAAGCTTCAAATTTTGACCAATTTCAGGCACAGAAATGACTTTAAACACACTTATTTTAGTTGAAAAAGTAATAACTCACATCCAACCGTCATTTAAAGTCAAAAGATTAAATGTTAAAATTTCATCAATATTGACCATTTTTCAACGTTCGACTGGTCCGGGGTCATCGTTTTTCATCAGAAAATTGATTTTTTGCACTCTACCAAAAATGATTCAGAATGTCATTTGGATCGGGCCTCATGTTGAATAACCACTTTTTAAACCCTCACAGTGACCAAAATTGCCATTTTTACAGAGTTTTGCTTACTCAAAAGCTTCAAATTTGACCAATTTCAGGCACAGAAATGACTTTAAACACACTTATTTTAGTTGAAAAAGTAATAATTCATATCCAACCGTCATTTAAAGTCAAAAGATTAAATGTTAAAATTTCATCAATATTGACCATTTTTTCAACGTTCGACTGGTCCGGGGTCATCGTTTTTCATCAGAAAATGGATTTTTTGGACTCTACCAAAAATGATTCAAAATGTCATTTGGATCGGGCCTCATGATGAATAACCACTTTTTAAACCCTCACAGTGACCAAAATTGCCATTTTTACAGAGTTTTGCTTACTCAAAAGCTTCAAATTTTGACCAATTTCAGGCACAGAAATGACTTTAAACACACTTATTTTAGTTGAAAAAGTAATAACTCATATCCAACCGTCATTTAAAGTCAAAAGATTAAATGTTAAAATTTCATCAATATTGACCATTTTTTCAACGTTCGACTGGTCCGGGGTCATCGTTTTTCATCAGAAAATTGATTTTTTGCACTCTACCAAAAATGATTCAGAATGTCATTTGGATCGGGCCTCATGTTGAATAACCACTTTTTAAACCCTCACAGTGACCAAAATTGCCATTTTTACAGAGTTTTGCTTACTCAAAATCTTCAATTTTGACCAATTTCAGGCACAGAAATGACTTTAAACACACTTATTTTAGTTGAAAAAGTAATAACTCACATCCAACCGTCATTTAAAGTCAAAAGATTAAATGTTAAAATTTCAGCAATATTGACCATTTTTTCAACGTTCGACTGGTCTGGGGTCATCGTTTTTCATCAGAAAATTGATTTTTTGCACTCTACCAAAAATGATTCAAAATGTCATTTGGATCGGGCCTCATGTTGAATAACCACTTTTTAAACCCTCACAGTGACCAAAATTGCCATTTTTACAGAGTTTTGCTTACTCAAAATCTTCAATTTTGACCAATTTCAGGCACAGAAATGACTTTAAACACACTTATTTTAGTTGAAAAAGTAATAACTCAAATCCAACCGTCATTTAAAGTCAAACGATTAAATGTTAAAATTTCATCAATATTGACCATTTTTTCAACGTTCGACTGGTCCGGGGTCATCGTTTTTCATCAGAAAATGGATTTTTTTGACTCTTCCAAATATGATTCAAAATGTCATTTGGATCGGGCCTCATGTTGAATAACCACTTTTTAAACCCTCACAGTGACCAAAATTGCCATTTTTACAGAGTTTTGCTTACTCAAAAGCTTCAAATTTTGACCAATTTCAGGCACAGAAATGACTTTAAACACACTTATTTTAGTTGAAAAAGTAATAACTCACATCCAACCGTCATTTAAAGTCAAAAGATTAAATGTTAAAATTTCATCAATATTGACCATTTTTCAACGTTCGACTGGTCCGGGGTCATCGTTTTTCATCAGAAAATTGATTTTTTGCACTCTACCAAAAATGATTCAGAATGTCATTTGGATCGGGCCTCATGTTGAATAACCACTTTTTAAACCCTCACAGTGACCAAAATTGCCATTTTTACAGAGTTTTGCTTACTCAAAAGCTTCAAATTTGACCAATTTCAGGCACAGAAATGACTTTAAACACACTTATTTTAGTTGAAAAAGTAATAATTCATATCCAACCGTCATTTAAAGTCAAAAGATTAAATGTTAAAATTTCATCAATATTGACCATTTTTTCAACGTTCGACTGGTCCGGGGTCATCGTTTTTCATCAGAAAATGGATTTTTTGGACTCTACCAAAAATGATTCAAAATGTCATTTGGATCGGGCCTCATGATGAATAACCACTTTTTAAACCCTCACAGTGACCAAAATTGCCATTTTTACAGAGTTTTGCTTACTCAAAAGCTTCAAATTTTGACCAATTTCAGGCACAGAAATGACTTTAAACACACTTATTTTAGTTGAAAAAGTAATAACTCATATCCAACCGTCATTTAAAGTCAAAAGATTAAATGTTAAAATTTCATCAATATTGACCATTTTTTCAACGTTCGACTGGTCCGGGGTCATCGTTTTTCATCAGAAAATTGATTTTTTGCACTCTACCAAAAATGATTCAGAATGTCATTTGGATCGGGCCTCATGTTGAATAACCACTTTTTAAACCCTCACAGTGACCAAAATTGCCATTTTTACAGAGTTTTGCTTACTCAAAATCTTCAATTTTGACCAATTTCAGGCACAGAAATGACTTTAAACACACTTATTTTAGTTGAAAAAGTAATAACTCACATCCAACCGTCATTTAAAGTCAAAAGATTAAATGTTAAAATTTCAGCAATATTGACCATTTTTTCAACGTTCGACTGGTCTGGGGTCATCGTTTTTCATCAGAAAATTGATTTTTTGCACTCTACCAAAAATGATTCAAAATGTCATTTGGATCGGGCCTCATGTTGAATAACCACTTTTTAAACCCTCACAGTGACCAAAATTGCCATTTTTACAGAGTTTTGCTTACTCAAAATCTTCAATTTTGACCAATTTCAGGCACAGAAATGACTTTAAACACACTTATTTTAGTTGAAAAAGTAATAACTCAAATCCAACCGTCATTTAAAGTCAAACGATTAAATGTTAAAATTTCATCAATATTGACCATTTTTTCAACGTTCGACTGGTCCGGGGTCATCGTTTTTCATCAGAAAATGGATTTTTTGGACTCTTCCAAAAATGATTCAAAATGTCATTTTGATCGGGCCTCATGTTGAATAACCACTTTTTAAACCCTCACAGTGACCAAAATTGCCATTTTTACAGAGTTTTGCTTACTCAAAAGCTTCAAATTTTGACCAATTTCAGGCACAGAAATGACTTTAAACACACTTATTTTAGTTGAAAAAGTAATAACTCACATCCAACCGTCATTTAAAGTCAAAAGATTAAATGTTAAAATTTCATCAATATTGACCATTTTTTCAACGTTCGACTGGTCCGGGGTCATCGTTTTTCATCAGAAAATTGATTTTTTGCACTCTACCAAAAATGATTCAGAATGTCATTTGGATCGGGCCTCATGTTGAATAACCACTTTTTAAACCCTCACAGTGACCAAAATTGCCATTTTTACAGAGTTTTGCTTACTCAAAATCTTCAATTTTGACCAATTTCAGGCACAGAAATGACTTTAAAAACACTTATTTTAGTTGAAAAAGTAATAACTCACATCCAACCGTCATTTAAAGTCAAAAGATTAAATGTTAAAATTTCATCAATATTGACCATTTTTTCAATGTTCGACTGGTCCGGGGTCATCGTTTTTCATCAGAAAATGGATTTTTTAGACTCTTCCAAAAATGATTCAAAATGTCATTTGGATCGGGCCTCATGTTGAATAACCACTTTTTAAACCCTCACAGTGACCAAAATTGCCATTTTTACAGAGTTTTGCTGACTCAAAATCTTCAAATTTGACCAATTTCAGGCACAGAAATGACTTTAAACACACTTATTTTAGTTGAAAAAGTAATAATTCATATCCAACCGTCATTTAAAGTCAAAAGATTAAATGTTAAAATTTCATCAATATTGACCATTTTTTCAACGTTCGACTGGTCCGGGGTCATCGTTTTTCATCAGAAAATTGATTTTTTGGACTCTACCAAAAATGATTCAAAATGTCATTTGGATCAGGCCTCATGTTGAATAACCACTTTTTAAACCCTCACAGTGACCAAAATTGCCATTTTTACAGAGATTTGCTTACTCAAAATCTTCGAATTTTTACCAATTTCAGGCACAGAAATGACTTTAAACACACTTATTTTAGTTGAAAAAGTAATAACTCACATCCAACCGTCATTTAAAGTCAAAAGATTAAATGTTAAAATTTCATCAATATTGACTATTTTTTCAACGTTCGACTGGTCCGGGGTCATCGTTTTTCATCAGAAAATTGATTTTTTGGACTCTCCCAAAAATGATTCAAAATGTCATTTGGATCGGGCCTCATGTTGAATAACCACTTTTTAAACCCTCACATGACCAAAATTGCCATTTTTACAGACTTTTGCTTACTCAAAATCTTCAATTTTGACCAATTTCAGGCACAGAAATGACTTTAAACACACTTATTTTAGTTGAAAAAGTAATAACTCACATCCAACCGTCATTTAAAGTCAAAAGATTAAATGTTAAAATTTCATCAATATTGACCATTTTTTCAATGTTCGACTGGTCCGGGGTCATCGTTTTTCATCAGAAAATGGATTTTTTGGACTCTTCCAAATATGATTCAAAATGTCATTTGGATCGGGCCTCATGTTGAATAACCACTTTTTAAACCCTCACAGTGACCAAAATTGCCATTTTTACAGAGTGTAGCTTACTCAAAATCTTCCAATTTTGACCAATTTCAGGCACAGAAATGACTTTAAACACACTTATTTTAGTTGAAAAAGTAATAACTCACATCCAACCGTCATTTAAAGTCAAAAGATTAAATGTTAAAATTTCATCAATATTGACCATTTTTTCAACGTTCGACTGGTCCGGGGTGATCGTTTTTCATCAGAAAATTGATTTTTTGCACTCTACCAAAAATTATTCAAAATGTCATTTGGATCGGGCCTCATGTTGAATAACCACTTTTTAAACCCTCACAGTGACCAAAATTGCCATTTTTACAGAGTTTTGCTTACTCAAAATCTTCAATTTTGACCAATTTCAGGCACAGAAATGACTTTAAACAAACTTATTTTAGTTGAAAAAGTAATAACTCACATCCAACCGTCATTTAAAGTCAAAAGATTAAATGTTAAAATGTCATCAATATTGACAATTTTTTCAACGTTCGACTGGTCCGGGGTCATTGTTTTTCATCAGAAAATGGATTTTTTGGACTCTTCCAAAAATGATTCTAAATGTCATTTGGATCGGGCCTCATGTTGAATATCCACTTTTTAAACCCTCACAGTGACCAAAATTGCCATTTTTACAGAGTTTTGCTTACTCAAAAGCTTCAATTTTGACCAATTTCAGGCACAGAAATGACTTTAAACACACTTATTTTAGTTGAAAAAGTAATAACTCACATCCAACCGTCATTTAAAGTCAAAAGATTAAATGTTAAAATTTCATCAATATTGACCATTTTTTCAATGTTCGACTGGTCCGGGGTCATTGTTTTTCATCAGAAAATGGATTTTTTTGACTCTTCCAAAAATGATTCAAAATGTCATTTGGATCGGGCCTCATGTTGAATAACCACTTTTTAAACCCTCACAGTGACCAAAATTGCCATTTTTACAGAGTTTTGCTTACTCAAAATCTTCAATTTTGACCAATTTCAGGCACAGAAATGACTTTAAACACACTTATTTTAGTTGAAAAAGTAATAACTCAAATCCAACCGTCATTTAAAGTCAAAAGATTAAACGTTAAAATTTCATCAATATTGACCATTTTTTCAACGTTCGACTGGTCCGGGGTCATCGTTTTTCATCAGAAAATGGATTTTTTGGACTCTTCCAAAAATGATTCAAAATGTCATTTGGATCGGGCCTCATGTTGAATAACCACTTTTTAAACCCTCACAGTGACCAAAATTGCCATTTTTACAGAGTTTTGCTTACTCATAAGCTTCAAATTTGACCAATTTCAGGCACAGAAATGACTTTAAACACACTTATTTTAGTTGAAAAAGTAATAATTCATATCCAACCGTCATTTAAAGTCAAAAGATTAAATGTTAAAATTTCATCAATATTGACCATTTTTTCAACGTTCGACTGGTCCGGGGTCATCGTTTTTCATCAGAAAATGGATTTTTTGCACTCTACCAAAAATGATTCAAAATGTCATTTGGATCGGGCCTCATGTTGAATAACCACTTTTTAAACCCTCACAGTGACCAAAATTGCCATTTTTACAGAGTTTTGCTTACTCAAAAGCTTCAAATTTTGACCAATTTCAGGCACAGAAATGACTTTAAACACACTTATTTTAGTTGAAAAAGTAATAACTCACATCCAACCGTCATTTAAAGTCAAAAGATTAAATGTTAAAATTTCATCAATATTGACCATTTTTTCAACGTTCGACTGGTCCGGGGTCATCGTTTTTCATCAGAAAATGGATTTTTTGGACTCTTCCAAAAATGATTCAAAATGTCATTTGGATCGGGCCTCATGTTGAATAACCACTTTTTAAACCCTCACAGTGACCAAAATTGCCATTTTTACAGAGTTTTGCTTACTCATAAGCTTCAAATTTGACCAATTTCAGGCACAGAAATGACTTTAAACACACTTATTTTAGTTGAAAAAGTAATAACTCACATCCAACCGTCATTTAAAGTCAAAAGATTAAATGTTAAAATTTCATCAATATTGACCATTTTTTCAACGTTCGACTGGTCCGGGGTCATCGTTTTTCATCAGAAAATTGATTTTTTGCACTCTACCAAAAATGATTCAGAATGTCATTTGGATCGGGCCTCATGTTGAATAACCACTTTTTAAACCCTCACAGTGACCAAAATTGCCATTTTTACAGAGTTTTGCTTACTCAAAATCTTCAATTTTGACCAATTTCAGGCACAGAAATGACTTTAAACACACTTATTTTAGTTGAAAAAGTAATAATTCATATCCAACCGTCATTTAAAGTCAAAAGATTAAATGTTAAAATTTCATCAATATTGACCATTTTTTCAACGTTCGACTGGTCCGGGGTCATCGTTTTTCATCAGAAAATTGATTTTTTGGACTCTACCAAAAATGATTCAAAATGTCATTTGGATCGGGCCTCATGTTGAATAACCACTTTTTAAACCCTCACAGTGACCAAAATTGCCATTTTTACAGAGTTTTGCTTACTCAAAATCTTCAATTTTGACCAATTTCAGGCACAGAAATGATTTTAAACACACTTATTTTAGTTGAAAAAGTAATAACTCACATCCAACCGTCATTTAAAGTCAAAAGATTAAATGTTAAAATTTCATCAATATTGACCATTTTTTCAACGTTCGACTGGTCCGGGGTCATCGTTTTTCATCAGAAAATTGATTTTTTGGACTCTTTCAAAAATGATTCAAAATGTCATTTGGATCGGGCCTCATGTTGAATAACCACTTTTTAAACCCTCACAGTGACCAAAATTGCCATTTTTACAGAGTTTTGCTTACTCAAAAGCTTCAAATTTTGACCAATTTCAGGCACAGAAATGACTTTAAACACACTTATTTTAGTTGAAAAAGTAATAACTCACATCCAACTGTCATTTAAAGTCAAAAGATTAAATGTTAAAATTTCATCAATATTGACCATTTTTTCAACGTTCGACTGGTCCGGGGTTATCGTTTTTCATCAGAAAATAGATTTTTTGCACTCTACCAAAAATGATTCAGAATGTCATTTGGATCTGGCCTCATGTTGAATAACCACTTTTTAAACCCTCACAGTCACCAAAATTGCCATTTTTACAGAGTTTTGCTTACTCAAAATCTTCAATTTTGACCAATTTCAGGCACAGAAATGACTTTAAACACACTTATTTTAGTTGAAAAAGTAATAACTCAAATCCAACCGTCATTTAAAGTCAAAAGATTAAATGTTAAAATTTCATCAATATTGACCATTTTTTCAACGTTCGACTGGTCCGGGGTCATCGTTTTTCATCAGAAAATGGATTTTTTGGACTCTTCCAAAAATGATTCAAAATGTCATTTGGATCGGGCCTCATGTTGAATAACCACTTTTTAAACCCTCACAGTGACCAAAATTGCCATTTTTACAGAGTTTTGCTTACTCAAAAGCTTCAAATTTTGACCAATTTCAGGCACAGAAATGACTTTAAACACACTTATTTTAGTTGAAAAAGTAATAACTCACATCCAACTGTCATTTAAAGTCAAAAGATTAAATGTTAAAATTTCATCAATATTGACCATTTTTTCAACGTTCGACTGGTCCGGGGTTATCGTTTTTCATCAGAAAATAGATTTTTTGCACTCTACCAAAAATGATTCAGAATGTCATTTGGATCTGGCCTCATGTTGAATAACCACTTTTTAAACCCTCACAGTCACCAAAATTGCCATTTTTACAGAGTTTTGCTTACTCAAAATCTTCAATTTTGACCAATTTCAGGCACAGAAATGACTTTAAACACACTTATTTTAGTTGAAAAAGTAATAACTCAAATCCAACCGTCATTTAAAGTCAAAAGATTAAATGTTAAAATTTCATCAATATTGACCATTTTTTCAACGTTCGACTGGTCCGGGGTCATCGTTTTTCATCAGAAAATGGATTTTTTGGACTCTTCCAAAAATGATTCAAAATGTCATTTGGATCGGGCCTCATGTTGAATAACCACTTTTTAAACCCTCACAGTGACCAAAATTGCCATTTTTACAGAGTTTTGCTTACTCATAAGCTTCAAATTTGACCAATTTCAGGCACAGAAATGACTTTAAACACACTTATTTTAGTTGAAAAAGTAATAATTCATATCCAACCGTCATTTAAAGTCAAAAGATTAAATGTTAAAATTTCATCAATATTGACCATATTTTCAACGTTCGACTGGTCCGGGGTCATCGTTTTTCATCAGAAAATTGATTTTTTGCACTCTACCAAAAATGATTCAAAATGTCATTTGGATCGGGCCTCATGTTGAATAACCACTTTTTAAACCCTCACAGTGACCAAAATTGCCATTTTTACAGAGTTTTGCTTACTCAAAAGCTTCAAATTTTGACCAATTTCAGGCACAGAAATGACTTTAAACACACTTATTTTAGTTGAAAAAGTAATAACTCACATCCAACTGTCATTTAAAGTCAAAAGATTAAATGTTAAAATTTCATCAATATTGACCATTTTTTCAACGTTCGACTGGTCCGGGGTCATCGTTTTTCATCAGAAAATTGATTTTTTGCACTCTACCAAAAATGATTCAGAATGTCATTTGGATCGGGCTTCATGTTGAATAACCACTTTTTAAACCCTCACAGTGACCAAAATTGCCATTTTTACAGAGTTTTGCTTACTCAAAATCTTCAATTTTGACCAATTTCAGGCACAGAAATGACTTTAAACACACTTATTTTAGTTGAAAAAGTAATAACTCAAATCCAACCGTCATTTAAAGTCAAAAGATTAAATGTTAAAATTTCATCAATATTGACCATTTTTTCAACGTTCGACTGGTCCGGGGTCATCGTTTTTCATCAGAAAATGGATTTTTTGGACTCTTCCAAAAATGATTCAAAATGTCATTTGGATCGGGCCTCATGTTGAATAACCACTTTTTAAACCCTCACAGTGACCAAAATTGCCATTTTTACAGGGTTTTGCTTACTCATAAGCTTCAAATTTGACCAATTTCAGGCACAGAAATGACTTTAAACACACTTATTTTAGTTGAAAAAGTAATAACTCACATCCAACCGTCATTTAAAGTCAAAAGATTAAATGTTAAAATTTCATCAATATTGACCATTTTTTCAACGTTCGACTGGTCCGGGGTCATCGTTTTTCATCAGAAAATTGATTTTTTGCACTCTACCAAAAATGATTCAGAATGTCATTTGGATCGGGCCTCATGTTGAATAACCACTTTTTAAACCCTCACAGTGACCAAAATTGCCATTTTTACAGAGTTTTGCTTACTCAAAATCTTCAATTTTGACCAATTTCAGGCACAGAAATGACTTTAAACACACTTATTTTAGTTGAAAAAGTAATAATTCATATCCAACCGTCATTTAAAGTCAAAAGATTAAATGTTAAAATTTCATCAATATTGACCATTTTTTCAACGTTCGACTGGTCCGGGGTCATCGTTTTTCATCAGAAAATTGATTTTTTGGACTCTACCAAAAATGATTCAAAATGTCATTTGGATCGGGCCTCATGTTGAATAACCACTTTTTAAACCCTCACAGTGACCAAAATTGCCATTTTTACAGAGTTTTGCTTACTCAAAAGCTTCAAATTTTGACCAATTTCAGGCACAGAAATGACTTTAAACACACTTATTTTAGTTGAAAAAGTAATAACTCACATCCAACTGTCATTTAAAGTCAAAAGATTAAATGTTAAAATTTCATCAATATTGACCATTTTTTCAACGTTCGACTGGTCCGGGGTCATCGTTTTTCATCAGAAAATTGATTTTTTGCACTCTACCAAAAATGATTCAGAATGTCATTTGGATCTGGCCTCATGTTGAATAACCACTTTTTAAACCCTCACAGTCACCAAAATTGCCATTTTTACAGAGTTTTGCTTACTCAAAATCTTCAATTTTGACCAATTTCAGGCACAGAAATGACTTTAAACACACTTATTTTAGTTGAAAAAGTAATAACTCAAATCCAACCGTCATTTAAAGTCAAAAGATTAAATGTTAAAATTTCATCAATATTGACCATTTTTTCAATGTTCGACTGGTCCGGGGTCATTGTTTTTCATCAGAAAATGGATTTTTTTGACTCTTCCAAAAATGATTCAAAATGTCATTTGGATCGGGCCTCATGTTGAATAACCACTTTTTAAACCCTCACAGTGACCAAAATTGCCATTTTTACAGAGTTTTGCTTACTCAAAATCTTCAATTTTGACCAATTTCAGGCACAGAAATGACTTTAAACACACTTATTTTAGTTGAAAAAGTAATAACTCAAATCCAACCGTCATTTAAAGTCAAAAGATTAAACGTTAAAATTTCATCAATATTGACCATTTTTTCAACGTTCGACTGGTCCGGGGTCATCGTTTTTCATCAGAAAATGGATTTTTTGGACTCTTCCAAAAATGATTCAAAATGTCATTTGGATCGGGCCTCATGTTGAATAACCACTTTTTAAACCCTCACAGTGACCAAAATTGCCATTTTTACAGAGTTTTGCTTACTCATAAGCTTCAAATTTGACCAATTTCAGGCACAGAAATGACTTTAAACACACTTATTTTAGTTGAAAAAGTAATAATTCATATCCAACCGTCATTTAAAGTCAAAAGATTAAATGTTAAAATTTCATCAATATTGACCATTTTTTCAACGTTCGACTGGTCCGGGGTCATCGTTTTTCATCAGAAAATGGATTTTTTGCACTCTACCAAAAATGATTCAAAATGTCATTTGGATCGGGCCTCATGTTGAATAACCACTTTTTAAACCCTCACAGTGACCAAAATTGCCATTTTTACAGAGTTTTGCTTACTCAAAAGCTTCAAATTTTGACCAATTTCAGGCACAGAAATGACTTTAAACACACTTATTTTAGTTGAAAAAGTAATAACTCACATCCAACTGTCATTTAAAGTCAAAAGATTAAATGTTAAAATTTCATCAATATTGACCATTTTTTCAACGTTCGACTGGTCCGGGGTCATCGTTTTTCATCAGAAAATTGATTTTTTGCACTCTACCAAAAATGATTCAGAATGTCATTTGGATCGGGCCTCATGTTGAATAACCACTTTTTAAACCCTCACAGTGACCAAAATTGCCATTTTTACAGAGTTTTGCTTACTCAAAATCTTCAATTTTGACCAATTTCAGGCACAGAAATGACTTTAAACACACTTATTTTAGTTGAAAAAGTAATAACTCAAATCCAACCGTCATTTAAAGTCAAAAGATTAAATGTTAAAATTTCATCAATATTGACCATTTTTTCAACGTTCGACTGGTCCGGGGTCATCGTTTTTCATCAGAAAATGGATTTTTTGGACTCTTCCAAAAATGATTCAAAATGTCATTTGGATCGGGCCTCATGTTGAATAACCACTTTTTAAACCCTCACAGTGACCAAAATTGCCATTTTTACAGAGTTTTGCTTACTCAAAAGCTTCAAATTTGACCAATTTCAGGCACAGAAATGACTTTAAACACACTTATTTTAGTTGAAAAAGTAATAATTCATATCCAACCGTCATTTAAAGTCAAAAGATTAAATGTTAAAATTTCATCAATATTGACCATTTTTTCAACGTTCGACTGGTCCGGGGTCATCGTTTTTCATCAGAAAATTGATTTTTTGCACTCTACCAAAAATGATTCAGAATGTCATTTGGATCGGGCCTCATATTGAATAACCACTTTTTAAACCCTCACAGTGACCAAAATTGCCATTTTTACAGAGTTTTGCTTACTCAACATCTTCAATTTTGACCAATTTCAGGCACAGAAATGACTTTAAACACACTTATTTTAGTTGAAAAAGTAATAACTCACATCCAACCGTCATTTAAAGTCAAAAGATTAAATGTTAAAATTTCAGCAATATTGACCATTTTTTCAACGTTCGACTGGTCCGGGGTCATCGTTTTTCATCAGAAAATTGATTTTTTGCACTCTACCAAAAATGATTCAAAATGTCATTTGGATCGGGCCTCATGTTGAATAACCACTTTTTAAACCCTCACAGTGACCAAAATTGCCATTTTTACAGAGTTTTGCTTACTCAAAATCTTCAATTTTGACCAATTTCAGGCACAGAAATGACTTTAAACACACTTATTTTAGTTGAAAAAGTAATAACTCAAATCCAACCGTCATTTAAAGTCAAACGATTAAATGTTAAAATTTCATCAATATTGACCATTTTTTCAACGTTCGACTGGTCCGGGGTCATCGTTTTTCATCAGAAAATGGAGTTTTTGGACTCTTCCAAAAATGATTCAAAATGTCATTTGGATCGGGCCTCATGTTGAATAACCACTTTTTAAACCCTCACAGTGACCAAAATTGCCATTTTTACAGAGTTTTGCTTACTCAAAAGCTTCAAATTTTGACCAATTTCAGGCACAGAAATGACTTTAAACACACTTATTTTAGTTGAAAAAGTAATAACTCACATCCAACCGTCATTTAAAGTCAAAAGATTAAATGTTAAAATTTCATCAATATTGACCATTTTTTCAACGTTCGACTGGTCCGGGGTCATCGTTTTTCATCAGAAAATTGATTTTTTGCACTCTACCAAAAATGATTCAGAATGTCATTTGGATCGGGCCTCATGTTGAATAACCACTTTTTAAACCCTCACAGTGACCAAAATTGCCATTTTTACAGAGTTTTGCTTACTCAAAATCTTCAATTTTGACCAATTTCAGGCACAGAAATGACTTTAAACACACTTATTTTAGTTGAAAAAGTAATAACTCACATCCAACCGTCATTTAAAGTCAAAAGATTAAATGTTAAAATTTCATCAATATTGACCATTTTTTCAATGTTCGACTGGTCCGGGGTCATCGTTTTTCATCAGAAAATGGATTTTTTAGACTCTTCCAAAAATGATTCAAAATGTCATTTGGATCGGGCCTCATGTTGAATAACCACTTTTTAAAACCCTCACAGTGACCAAAATTGCCATTTTTACAGAGTTTTGCTGACTCAAAATCTTCAAATTTGACCAATTTCAGGCACAGAAATGACTTTAAACACACTTATTTTAGTTGAAAAAGTAATAATTCATATCCAACCGTCATTTAAAGTCAAAAGATTAAATGTTAAAATTTCATCAATATTGACCATTTTTTCAACGTTCGACTGGTCCGGGGTCATCGTTTTTCATCAGAAAATTGATTTTTTGGACTCTACCAAAAATGATTCAAAATGTCATTTGGATCAGGCCTCATGTTGAATAACCACTTTTTAAACCCTCACAGTGACCAAAATTGCCATTTTTACAGAGATTTGCATACTCAAAATCTTCGAATTTTTACCAATTTCAGGCACAGAAATGACTTTAAACACACTTATTTCAGTTGAAAAAGTAATAACTCACATCCAACCGTCATTTAAAGTCAAAAGATTAAATGTTAAAATTTCATCAATATTGACTATTTTTTCAACGTTCGACTGGTCCGGGGTCATCGTTTTTCATCAGAAAATTGATTTTTTGGACTCTCCCAAAAATGATTCAAAATGTCATTTGGATCGGGCCTCATGTTGAATAACCACTTTTTAAACCCTCACATGACCAAAATTGCCATTTTTACAGACTTTTGCTTACTCAAAATCTTCAATTTTGACCAATTTCAGGCACAGAAATGACTTTAAACACACTTATTTTAGGTGAAAAAGTAATAACTCACATCCAACCGTCATTTAAAGTCAAAAGATTAAATGTTAAAATTTCATCAATATTGACCATTTTTTCAATGTTCGACTGGTCCGGGGTCATCGTTTTTCATCAGAAAATGGATTTTTTGGACTCTTCCAAATATGATTCAAAATGTCATTTGGATCGGGCCTCATGTTGAATAACCACTTTTTAAACCCTCACAGTGACCAAAATTGCCATTTTTACAGAGTGTAGCTTACTCAAAATCTTCCAATTTTGACCAATTTCAGGCACAGAAATGACTTTAAACACACTTATTTTAGTTGAAAAAGTAATAACTCACATCCAACCGTCATTTAAAGTCAAAAGATTAAATGTTAAAATTTCATCAATATTGACCATTTTTTCAACGTTCGACTGGTCCGGGGTGATCGTTTTTCATCAGAAAATTGATTTTTTGCACTCTACCAAAAATTATTCAAAATGTCATTTGGATCGGGCCTCATGTTGAATAACCACTTTTTAAACCCTCACAGTGACCAAAATTGCCATTTTTACAGAGTTTTGCTTACTCAAAATCTTCAATTTTGACCAATTTCAGGCACAGAAATGACTTTAAACACACTTATTTTAGTTGAAAAAGTAATAACTCACATCCAACCGTCATTTAAAGTCAAAAGATTAAATGTTAAAATGTCATCAATATTGACAATTTTTTCAACGTTCGACTGGTCCGGGGTCATTGTTTTTCATCAGAAAATGGATTTTTTGGACTCTTCCAAAAATGATTCTAAATGTCATTTGGATCGGGCCTCATGTTGAATATCCACTTTTTAAACCCTCACAGTGACCAAAATTGCCATTTTTACAGAGTTTTGCTTACTCAAAAGCTTCAATTTTGACCAATTTCAGGCACAGAAATGACTTTAAACACACTTATTTTAGTTGAAAAAGTAATAACTCAAATCCAACCGTCATTTAAAGTCAAAAGATTAAATGTTAAAATTTCATCAATATTGACCATTTTTTCAACGTTCGACTGGTCCGGGGTCATCGTTTTTCATCAGAAAATTGATTTTTTGGACTCTACCAAAAATGATTCAAAATGTCATTTGGATCAGGCCTCATGTTGAATAACCACTTTTTAAACCCTCACAGTGACCAAAATTGCCATTTTTACAGAGATTTGCTTACTCAAAATCTTCAAATTTTTACCAATTTCAGGCACAGAAATGACTTTAAACACACTTATTTTAGTTGAAAAAGTAATAACTCACATCCAACCGTCATTTAAAGTCAAAAGATTAAATGTTAAAATTTCATCAATATTGACTATTTTTTCAACGTTCGACTGGTCCGGGGTCATCGTTTTTCATCAGAAAATTGATTTTTTGGACTCTCCCAAAAATGATTCAAAATGTCATTTGGATCGGGCCTCATGTTGAATAACCACTTTTTAAACCCTCACATGACCAAATTTGCAATTTTTACAGACTTTTGCTTACTCAAAATCTTCAATTTTGACCAATTTCAGGCACAGAAATGACTTTAAACACACTTATTTTAGTTGAAAAAGTAATAACTCACATCCAACCGTCATTTAAAGTCAAAAGATTAAATGTTAAAATTTCATCAATATTGACCATTTTTTCAATGTTCGACTGGTCCGGGGTCATCGTTTTTCATCAGAAAATGGATTTTTTTGACTCTTCCAAATATGATTCAAAATGTCATTTGGATCGGGCCTCATGTTGAATAACCACTTTTTAAACCCTCA
Organism: Lissotriton vulgaris; assembly: GCF_964263255.1. Classification (NCBI taxonomy): domain Eukaryota; kingdom Metazoa; phylum Chordata; class Amphibia; order Caudata; family Salamandridae; genus Lissotriton; species Lissotriton vulgaris. The sequence continues at coordinate 739,921 of NW_028251941.1, forward strand.
CAGTGACCAAAATTGCCATTTTTACAGAGTTTTGCTTACTCAAAAGCTTCAAATTTTGACCAATTTCAGGCACAGAAATGACTTTAAACACACTTATTTTAGTTGAAAAAGTAATAACTCACATCCAACCGTCATTTAAAGTCAAAAGATTAAATGTTAAAATTTCATCAATATTGACCATTTTTCAACGTTCGACTGGTCCGGGGTCATCGTTTTTCATCAGAAAATTGATTTTTTGCACTCTACCAAAAATGATTCAGAATGTCATTTGGATCGGGCCTCATGTTGAATAACCACTTTTTAAACCCTCACAGTGACCAAAATTGCCATTTTTACAGAGTTTTGCTTACTCAAAAGCTTCAAATTTGACCAATTTCAGGCACAGAAATGACTTTAAACACACTTATTTTAGTTGAAAAAGTAATAATTCATATCCAACCGTCATTTAAAGTCAAAAGATTAAATGTTAAAATTTCATCAATATTGACCATTTTTTCAACGTTCGACTGGTCCGGGGTCATCGTTTTTCATCAGAAAATGGATTTTTTGGACTCTACCAAAAATGATTCAAAATGTCATTTGGATCGGGCCTCATGATGAATAACCACTTTTTAAACCCTCACAGTGACCAAAATTGCCATTTTTACAGAGTTTTGCTTACTCAAAAGCTTCAAATTTTGACCAATTTCAGGCACAGAAATGACTTTAAACACACTTATTTTAGTTGAAAAAGTAATAACTCATATCCAACCGTCATTTAAAGTCAAAAGATTAAATGTTAAAATTTCATCAATATTGACCATTTTTTCAACGTTCGACTGGTCCGGGGTCATCGTTTTTCATCAGAAAATTGATTTTTTGCACTCTACCAAAAATGATTCAGAATGTCATTTGGATCGGGCCTCATGTTGAATAACCACTTTTTAAACCCTCACAGTGACCAAAATTGCCATTTTTACAGAGTTTTGCTTACTCAAAATCTTCAATTTTGACCAATTTCAGGCACAGAAATGACTTTAAACACACTTATTTTAGTTGAAAAAGTAATAACTCACATCCAACCGTCATTTAAAGTCAAAAGATTAAATGTTAAAATTTCAGCAATATTGACCATTTTTTCAACGTTCGACTGGTCCGGGGTCATCGTTTTTCATCAGAAAATTGATTTTTTGCACTCTACCAAAAATGATTCAAAATGTCATTTGGATCGGGCCTCATGTTGAATAACCACTTTTTAAACCCTCACAGTGACCAAAATTGCCATTTTTACAGAGTTTTGCTTACTCAAAATCTTCAATTTTGACCAATTTCAGGCACAGAAATGACTTTAAACACACTTATTTTAGTTGAAAAAGTAATAACTCAAATCCAACCGTCATTTAAAGTCAAACGATTAAATGTTAAAATTTCATCAATATTGACCATTTTTTCAACGTTCGACTGGTCCGGGGTCATCGTTTTTCATCAGAAAATGGATTTTTTGGACTCTTCCAAAAATGATTCAAAATGTCATTTGGATCGGGCCTCATGTTGAATAACCACTTTTTAAACCCTCACAGTGACCAAAATTGCCATTTTTACAGAGTTTTGCTTACTCAAAAGCTTCAAATTTTGACCAATTTCAGGCACAGAAATGACTTTAAACACACTTATTTTAGTTGAAAAAGTAATAACTCACATCCAACCGTCATTTAAAGTCAAAAGATTAAATGTTAAAATTTCATCAATATTGACCATTTTTTCAACGTTCGACTGGTCCGGGGTCATCGTTTTTCATCAGAAAATTGATTTTTTGCACTCTACCAAAAATGATTCAGAATGTCATTTGGATCGGGCCTCATGTTGAATAACCACTTTTTAAACCCTCACAGTGACCAAAATTGCCATTTTTACAGAGTTTTGCTTACTCAAAATCTTCAATTTTGACCAATTTCAGGCACAGAAATGACTTTAAACACACTTATTTTAGTTGAAAAAGTAATAACTCACATCCAACCGTCATTTAAAGTCAAAAGATTAAATGTTAAAATTTCATCAATATTGACCATTTTTTCAATGTTCGACTGGTCCGGGGTCATCGTTTTTCATCAGAAAATGGATTTTTTAGACTCTTCCAGAAATGATTCAAAATGTCATTTGGATCGGGCCTCATGTTGAATAACCACTTTTTAAACCCTCACAGTGACCAAAATTGCCATTTTTACAGAGTTTTGCTGACTCAAAATCTTCAAATTTGACCAATTTCAGGCACAGAAATGACTTTAAACACACTTATTTTAGTTGAAAAAGTAATAATTCATATCCAACCGTCATTTAAAGTCAAAAGATTAAATGTTAAAATTTCATCAATATTGACCATTTTTTCAACGTTCGACTGGTCCGGGGTCATCGTTTTTCATCAGAAAATTGATTTTTTGGACTCTACCAAAAATGATTCAAAATGTCATTTGGATCAGGCCTCATGTTGAATAACCACTTTTTAAACCCTCACAGTGACCAAAATTGCCATTTTTACAGAGATTTGCTTACTCAAAATCTTCGAATTTTTACCAATTTCAGGCACAGAAATGACTTTAAACACACTTATTTTAGTTGAAAAAGTAATAACTCACATCCAACCGTCATTTAAAGTCAAAAGATTAAATGTTAAAATTTCATCAATATTGACTATTTTTTCAACGTTCGCCTGGTCCGGGGTCATCGTTTTTCATCAGAAAATTGATTTTTTGGACTCTCCCAAAAATGATTCAAAATGTCATTTGGATCGGGCCTCATGTTGAATAACCACTTTTTAAACCCTCACATGACCAAAATTGCCATTTTTACAGACTTTTGCTTACTCAAAATCTTCAATTTTGACCAATTTCAGGCACAGAAATGACTTTAAACACACTTATTTTAGTTGAAAAAGTAATAACTCACATCCAACCGTCATTTAAAGTCAAAAGATTAAATGTTAAAATTTCATCAATATTGACCATTTTTTCAATGTTCGACTGGTCCGGGGTCATCGTTTTTCATCAGAAAATGGATTTTTTGGACTCTTCCAAATATGATTCAAAATGTCATTTGGATCGGGCCTCATGTTGAATAACCACTTTTTAAACCCTCACAGTGACCAAAATTGCCATTTTTACAGAGTGTAGCTTACTCAAAATCTTCCAATTTTGACCAATTTCAGGCACAGAAATGACTTTAAACACACTTATTTTAGTTGAAAAAGTAATAACTCACATCCAACCGTCATTTAAAGTCAAAAGATTAAATGTTAAAATTTCATCAATATTGACCATTTTTTCAACGTTCGACTGGTCCGGGGTGATCGTTTTTCATCAGAAAATTGATTTTTTGCACTCTACCAAAAATTATTCAAAATGTCATTTGGATCGGGCCTCATGTTGAATAACCACTTTTTAAACCCTCACAGTGACCAAAATTGCCATTTTTACAGAGTTTTGCTTACTCAAAATCTTCAATTTTGACCAATTTCAGGCACAGAAATGACTTTAAACACACTTATTTTAGTTGAAAAAGTAATAACTCACATCCAACCGTCATTTAAAGTCAAAAGATTAAATGTTAAAATGTCATCAATATTGACAATTTTTTCAACGTTCGACTGGTCCGGGGTCATTGTTTTTCATCAGAAAATGGATTTTTTGGACTCTTCCAAAAATGATTCTAAATGTCATTTGGATCGGGCCTCATGTTGAATATCCACTTTTTAAACCCTCACAGTGACCAAAATTGCCATTTTTACAGAGTTTTGCTTACTCAAAAGCTTCAATTTTGACCAATTTCAGGCACAGAAATGACTTTAAACACACTTATTTTAGTTGAAAAAGTAATAACTCACATCCAACCGTCATTTAAAGTCAAAAGATTAAATGTTAAAATTTCATCAATATTGACCATTTTTTCAATGTTCGACTGGTCCGGGGTCATTGTTTTTCATCAGAAAATGGATTTTTTTGACTCTTCCAAAAATGATTCAAAATGTCATTTGGATCGGGCCTCATGTTGAATAACCACTTTTTAAACCCTCACAGTGACCAAAATTGCCATTTTTACAGAGTTTTGCTTACTCAAAATCTTCAATTTTGACCAATTTCAGGCACAGAAATGACTTTAAACACACTTATTTTAGTTGAAAAAGTAATAACTCAAATCCAACCGTCATTTAAAGTCAAAAGATTAAACGTTAAAATTTCATCAATATTGACCATTTTTTCAACGTTCGACTGGTCCGGGGTCATCGTTTTTCATCAGAAAATGGATTTTTTGGACTCTTCCAAAAATGATTCAAAATGTCATTTGGATCGGGCCTCATGTTGAATAACCACTTTTTAAACCCTCACAGTGACCAAAATTGCCATTTTTACAGAGTTTTGCTTACTCATAAGCTTCAAATTTGACCAATTTCAGGCACAGAAATGACTTTAAACACACTTATTTTAGTTGAAAAAGTAATAATTCATATCCAACCGTCATTTAAAGTCAAAAGATTAAATGTTAAAATTTCATCAATATTGACCATTTTTTCAACGTTCGACTGGTCCGGGGTCATCGTTTTTCATCAGAAAATGGATTTTTTGCACTCTACCAAAAATGATTCAAAATGTCATTTGGATCGGGCCTCATGTTGAATAACCACTTTTTAAACCCTCACAGTGACCAAAATTGCCATTTTTACAGAGTTTTGCTTACTCAAAAGCTTCAAATTTTGACCAATTTCAGGCACAGAAATGACTTTAAACACACTTATTTTAGTTGAAAAAGTAATAACTCACATCCAACTGTCATTTAAAGTCAAAAGATTAAATGTTAAAATTTCATCAATATTGACCATTTTTTCAACGTTCGACTGGTCCGGGGTCATCGTTTTTCATCAGAAAATTGATTTTTTGCACTCTACCAAAAATGATTCAGAATGTCATTTGGATCGGGCCTCATGTTGAATAACCACTTTTTAAACCCTCACAGTGACCAAAATTGCCATTTTTACAGAGTTTTGCTTACTCAAAATCTTCAATTTTGACCAATTTCAGGCACAGAAATGACTTTAAACACACTTATTTTAGTTGAAAAAGTAATAACTCAAATCCAACCGTCATTTAAAGTCAAAAGATTAAATGTTAAAATTTCATCAATATTGACCATTTTTTCAACGTTCGACTGGTCCGGGGTCATCGTTTTTCATCAGAAAATGGATTTTTTGGACTCTTCCAAAAATGATTCAAAATGTCATTTGGATCGGGCCTCATGTTGAATAACCACTTTTTAAACCCTCACAGTGACCAAAATTGCCATTTTTACAGAGTTTTGCTTACTCATAAGCTTCAAATTTGACCAATTTCAGGCACAGAAATGACTTTAAACACACTTATTTTAGTTGAAAAAGTAATAACTCACATCCAACCGTCATTTAAAGTCAAAAGATTAAATGTTAAAATTTCATCAATATTGACCATTTTTTCAACGTTCGACTGGTCCGGGGTCATCGTTTTTCATCAGAAAATTGATTTTTTGCACTCTACCAAAAATGATTCAGAATGTCATTTGGATCGGGCCTCATGTTGAATAACCACTTTTTAAACCCTCACAGTGACCAAAATTGCCATTTTTACAGAGTTTTGCTTACTCAAAATCTTCAATTTTGACCAATTTCAGGCACAGAAATGACTTTAAACACACTTATTTTAGTTGAAAAAGTAATAATTCATATCCAACCGTCATTTAAAGTCAAAAGATTAAATGTTAAAATTTCATCAATATTGACCATTTTTTCAACGTTCGACTGGTCCGGGGTCATCGTTTTTCATCAGAAAATTGATTTTTTGGACTCTACCAAAAATGATTCAAAATGTCATTTGGATCGGGCCTCATGTTGAATAACCACTTTTTAAACCCTCACAGTGACCAAAATTGCCATTTTTACAGAGTTTTGCTTACTCAAAATCTTCAATTTTGACCAATTTCAGGCACAGAAATGATTTTAAACACACTTATTTTAGTTGAAAAAGTAATAACTCACATCCAACCGTCATTTAAAGTCAAAAGATTAAATGTTAAAATTTCATCAATATTGACCATTTTTTCAACGTTCGACTGGTCCGGGGTCATCGTTTTTCATCAGAAAATGGATTTTTTGGACTCTTTCAAAAATGATTCAAAATGTCATTTGGATCGGGCCTCATGTTGAATAACCACTTTTTAAACCCTCACAGTGACCAAAATTGCCATTTTTACAGAGTTTTGCTTACTCAAAAGCTTCAAATTTTGACCAATTTCAGGCACAGAAATGACTTTAAACACACTTATTTTAGTTGAAAAAGTAATAACTCACATCCAACTGTCATTTAAAGTCAAAAGATTAAATGTTAAAATTTCATCAATATTGACCATTTTTTCAACGTTCGACTGGTCCGGGGTCATCGTTTTTCATCAGAAAATAGATTTTTTGCACTCTACCAAAAATGATTCAGAATGTCATTTGGATCTGGCCTCATGTTGAATAACCACTTTTTAAACCCTCACAGTCACCAAAATTGCCATTTTTACAGAGTTTTGCTTACTCAAAATCTTCAATTTTGACCAATTTCAGGCACAGAAATGACTTTAAACACACTTATTTTAGTTGAAAAAGTAATAACTCACATCCAACCGTCATTTAAAGTCAAAAGATTAAATGTTAAAATTTCAGCAATATTGACCATTTTTTCAACGTTCGACTGGTCCGGGGTCCTCGTTTTTCATCAGAAAATTGATTTTTTGCACTCTACCAAAAATGATTCAAAATGTCATTTGGATCGGGCCTCATGTTGAATAACCACTTTTTAAACCCTCACAGTGACCAAAATTGCCATTTTTACAGAGTTTTGCTTACTCAAAATCTTCAATTTTGACCAATTTCAGGCACAGAAATGACTTTAAACACACTTATTTTAGTTGAAAAAGTAATAACTCAAATCCAACCGTCATTTAAAGTCAAACGATTAAATGTTAAAATTTCATCAATATTGACCATTTTTTCAACGTTCGACTGGTCCGGGGTCATCGTTTTTCATCAGAAAATGGATTTTTTGGACTCTTCCAAAAATGATTCAAAATGTCATTTGGATCGGGCCTCATGTTGAATAACCACTTTTTAAACCCTCACAGTGACCAAAATTGCCATTTTTACAGAGTTTTGCTTACTCAAAAGCTTCAAATTTTGACCAATTTCAGGCACAGAAATGACTTTAAACACACTTATTTTAGTTGAAAAAGTAATAACTCACATCCAACCGTCATTTAAAGTCAAAAGATTAAATGTTAAAATTTCATCAATATTGACCATTTTTTCAACGTTCGACTGGTCCGGGGTCATCGTTTTTCATCAGAAAATTGATTTTTTGCACTCTACCAAAAATGATTCAGAATGTCATTTGGATCGGGCCTCATGTTGAATAACCACTTTTTAAACCCTCACAGTGACCAAAATTGCCATTTTTACAGAGTTTTGCTTACTCAAAATCTTCAATTTTGACCAATTTCAGGCACAGAAATGACTTTAAACACACTTATTTTAGTTGAAAAAGTAATAACTCACATCCAACCGTCATTTAAAGTCAAAAGATTAAATGTTAAAATTTCATCAATATTGACCATTTTTTCAATGTTCGACTGGTCCGGGGTCATCGTTTTTCATCAGAAAATGGATTTTTTAGACTCTTCCAAAAATGATTCAAAATGTCATTTGGATCGGGCCTCATGTTGAATAACCACTTTTTAAACCCTCACAGTGACCAAAATTGCCATTTTTACAGAGTTTTGCTGACTCAAAATCTTCAAATTTGACCAATTTCAGGCACAGAAATGACTTTAAACACACTTATTTTAGTTGAAAAAGTAATAACTCAAATCCAACCGTCATTTAAAGTCAAAAGATTAAATGTTAAAATTTCATCAATATTGACCATTTTTTCAACGTTCGACTGGTCCGGGGTCATCGTTTTTCATCAGAAAATGGATTTTTTGGACTCTTCCAAAAATGATTCAAAATGTCATTTGGATCGGGCCTCATGTTGAATAACCACTTTTTAAACCCTCACAGTGACCAAAATTGCCATTTTTACAGGGTTTTGCTTACTCATAAGCTTCAAATTTGACCAATTTCAGGCACAGAAATGACTTTAAACACACTTATTTTAGTTGAAAAAGTAATAACTCACATCCAACCGTCATTTAAAGTCAAAAGATTAAATGTTAAAATTTCATCAATATTGACCATTTTTTCAACGTTCGACTGGTCCGGGGTCATCGTTTTTCATCAGAAAATTGATTTTTTGCACTCTACCAAAAATGATTCAGAATGTCATTTGGATCGGGCCTCATGTTGAATAACCACTTTTTAAACCCTCACAGTGACCAAAATTGCCATTTTTACAGAGTTTTGCTTACTCAAAATCTTCAATTTTGACCAATTTCAGGCACAGAAATGACTTTAAACACACTTATTTTAGTTGAAAAAGTAATAATTCATATCCAACCGTCATTTAAAGTCAAAAGATTAAATGTTAAAATTTCATCAATATTGACCACTTTTTTCAACGTTCGACTGGTCCGGGGTCATCGTTTTTCATCAGAAAATTGATTTTTTGGACTCTACCAAAAATGATTCAAAATGTCATTTGGATCGGGCCTCATGTTGAATAACCACTTTTTAAACCCTCACAGTGACCAAAATTGCCATTTTTACAGAGTTTTGCTTACTCAAAAGCTTCAAATTTTGACCAATTTCAGGCACAGAAATGACTTTAAACACACTTATTTTAGTTGAAAAAGTAATAACTCACATCCAACTGTCATTTAAAGTCAAAAGATTAAATGTTAAAATTTCATCAATATTGACCATTTTTTCAACGTTCGACTGGTCCGGGGTCATCGTTTTTCATCAGAAAATTGATTTTTTGCACTCTACCAAAAATGATTCAGAATGTCATTTGGATCTGGCCTCATGTTGAATAACCACTTTTTAAACCCTCACAGTCACCAAAATTGCCATTTTTACAGAGTTTTGCTTACTCAAAATCTTCAATTTTGACCAATTTCAGGCACAGAAATGACTTTAAACACACTTATTTTAGTTGAAAAAGTAATAACTCAAATCCAACCGTCATTTAAAGTCAAAAGATTAAATGTTAAAATTTCATCAATATTGACCATTTTTTCAATGTTCGACTGGTCCGGGGTCATTGTTTTTCATCAGAAAATGGATTTTTTTGACTCTTCCAAAAATGATTCAAAATGTCATTTGGATCGGGCCTCATGTTGAATAACCACTTTTTAAACCCTCACAGTGACCAAAATTGCCATTTTTACAGAGTTTTGCTTACTCAAAATCTTCAATTTTGACCAATTTCAGGCACAGAAATGACTTTAAACACACTTATTTTAGTTGAAAAAGTAATAACTCAAATCCAACCGTCATTTAAAGTCAAAAGATTAAACGTTAAAATTTCATCAATATTGACCATTTTTTCAACGTTCGACTGGTCCGGGGTCATCGTTTTTCATCAGAAAATGGATTTTTTGGACTCTTCCAAAAATGATTCAAAATGTCATTTGGATCGGGCCTCATGTTGAATAACCACTTTTTAAACCCTCACAGTGACCAAAATTGCCATTTTTACAGAGTTTTGCTTACTCATAAGCTTCAAATTTGACCAATTTCAGGCACAGAAATGACTTTAAACACACTTATTTTAGTTGAAAAAGTAATAATTCATATCCAACCGTCATTTAAAGTCAAAAGATTAAATGTTAAAATTTCATCAATATTGACCATTTTTTCAACGTTCGACTGGTCCGGGGTCATCGTTTTTCATCAGAAAATGGATTTTTTGCACTCTACCAAAAATGATTCAAAATGTCATTTGGATCGGGCCTCATGTTGAATAACCACTTTTTAAACCCTCACAGTGACCAAAATTGCCATTTTTACAGAGTTTTGCTTACTCAAAAGCTTCAAATTTTGACCAATTTCAGGCACAGAAATGACTTTAAACACACTTATTTTAGTTGAAAAAGTAATAACTCACATCCAACTGTCATTTAAAGTCAAAAGATTAAATGTTAAAATTTCATCAATATTGACCATTTTTTCAACGTTCGACTGGTCCGGGGTCATCGTTTTTCATCAGAAAATTGATTTTTTGCACTCTACCAAAAATGATTCAGAATGTCATTTGGATCGGGCCTCATGTTGAATAACCACTTTTTAAACCCTCACAGTGACCAAAATTGCCATTTTTACAGAGTTTTGCTTACTCAAAATCTTCAATTTTGACCAATTTCAGGCACAGAAATGACTTTAAACACACTTATTTTAGTTGAAAAAGTAATAACTCAAATCCAACCGTCATTTAAAGTCAAAAGATTAAATGTTAAAATTTCATCAATATTGACCATTTTTTCAACGTTCGACTGGTCCGGGGTCATCGTTTTTCATCAGAAAATGGATTTTTTGGACTCTTCCAAAAATGATTCAAAATGTCATTTGGATCGGGCCTCATGTTGAATAACCACTTTTTAAACCCTCACAGTGACCAAAATTGCCATTTTTACAGAGTTTTGCTTACTCAAAAGCTTCAAATTTGACCAATTTCAGGCACAGAAATGACTTTAAACACACTTATTTTAGTTGAAAAAGTAATAATTCATATCCAACCGTCATTTAAAGTCAAAAGATTAAATGTTAAAATTTCATCAATATTGACCATTTTTTCAACGTTCGACTGGTCCGGGGTCATCGTTTTTCATCAGAAAATTGATTTTTTGCACTCTACCAAAAATGATTCAGAATGTCATTTGGATCGGGCCTCATATTGAATAACCACTTTTTAAACCCTCACAGTGACCAAAATTGCCATTTTTACAGAGTTTTGCTTACTCAACATCTTCAATTTTGACCAATTTCAGGCACAGAAATGACTTTAAACACACTTATTTTAGTTGAAAAAGTAATAACTCACATCCAACCGTCATTTAAAGTCAAAAGATTAAATGTTAAAATTTCAGCAATATTGACCATTTTTTCAACGTTCGACTGGTCCGGGGTCATCGTTTTTCATCAGAAAATTGATTTTTTGCACTCTACCAAAAATGATTCAAAATGTCATTTGGATCGGGCCTCATGTTGAATAACCACTTTTTAAACCCTCACAGTGACCAAAATTGCCATTTTTACAGAGTTTTGCTTACTCAAAATCTTCAATTTTGACCAATTTCAGGCACAGAAATGACTTTAAACACACTTATTTTAGTTGAAAAAGTAATAACTCAAATCCAACCGTCATTTAAAGTCAAACGATTAAATGTTAAAATTTCATCAATATTGACCATTTTTTCAACGTTCGACTGGTCCGGGGTCATCGTTTTTCATCAGAAAATGGAGTTTTTGGACTCTTCCAAAAATGATTCAAAATGTCATTTGGATCGGGCCTCATGTTGAATAACCACTTTTTAAACCCTCACAGTGACCAAAATTGCCATTTTTACAGAGTTTTGCTTACTCAAAAGCTTCAAATTTTGACCAATTTCAGGCACAGAAATGACTTTAAACACACTTATTTTAGTTGAAAAAGTAATAACTCACATCCAACCGTCATTTAAAGTCAAAAGATTAAATGTTAAAATTTCATCAATATTGACCATTTTTTCAACGTTCGACTGGTCCGGGGTCATCGTTTTTCATCAGAAAATTGATTTTTTGCACTCTACCAAAAATGATTCAGAATGTCATTTGGATCGGGCCTCATGTTGAATAACCACTTTTTAAACCCTCACAGTGACCAAAATTGCCATTTTTACAGAGTTTTGCTTACTCAAAATCTTCAATTTTGACCAATTTCAGGCACAGAAATGACTTTAAACACACTTATTTTAGTTGAAAAAGTAATAACTCACATCCAACCGTCATTTAAAGTCAAAAGATTAAATGTTAAAATTTCATCAATATTGACCATTTTTTCAATGTTCGACTGGTCCGGGGTCATCGTTTTTCATCAGAAAATGGATTTTTTAGACTCTTCCAAAAATGATTCAAAATGTCATTTGGATCGGGCCTCATGTTGAATAACCACTTTTTAAAACCCTCACAGTGACCAAAATTGCCATTTTTACAGAGTTTTGCTGACTCAAAATCTTCAAATTTGACCAATTTCAGGCACAGAAATGACTTTAAACACACTTATTTTAGTTGAAAAAGTAATAATTCATATCCAACCGTCATTTAAAGTCAAAAGATTAAATGTTAAAATTTCATCAATATTGACCATTTTTTCAACGTTCGACTGGTCCGGGGTCATCGTTTTTCATCAGAAAATTGATTTTTTGGACTCTACCAAAAATGATTCAAAATGTCATTTGGATCAGGCCTCATGTTGAATAACCACTTTTTAAACCCTCACAGTGACCAAAATTGCCATTTTTACAGAGATTTGCATACTCAAAATCTTCGAATTTTTACCAATTTCAGGCACAGAAATGACTTTAAACACACTTATTTCAGTTGAAAAAGTAATAACTCACATCCAACCGTCATTTAAAGTCAAAAGATTAAATGTTAAAATTTCATCAATATTGACTATTTTTTCAACGTTCGACTGGTCCGGGGTCATCGTTTTTCATCAGAAAATTGATTTTTTGGACTCTCCCAAAAATGATTCAAAATGTCATTTGGATCGGGCCTCATGTTGAATAACCACTTTTTAAACCCTCACATGACCAAAATTGCCATTTTTACAGACTTTTGCTTACTCAAAATCTTCAATTTTGACCAATTTCAGGCACAGAAATGACTTTAAACACACTTATTTTAGGTGAAAAAGTAATAACTCACATCCAACCGTCATTTAAAGTCAAAAGATTAAATGTTAAAATTTCATCAATATTGACCATTTTTTCAATGTTCGACTGGTCCGGGGTCATCGTTTTTCATCAGAAAATGGATTTTTTGGACTCTTCCAAATATGATTCAAAATGTCATTTGGATCGGGCCTCATGTTGAATAACCACTTTTTAAACCCTCACAGTGACCAAAATTGCCATTTTTACAGAGTGTAGCTTACTCAAAATCTTCCAATTTTGACCAATTTCAGGCACAGAAATGACTTTAAACACACTTATTTTAGTTGAAAAAGTAATAACTCACATCCAACCGTCATTTAAAGTCAAAAGATTAAATGTTAAAATTTCATCAATATTGACCATTTTTTCAACGTTCGACTGGTCCGGGGTGATCGTTTTTCATCAGAAAATTGATTTTTTGCACTCTACCAAAAATTATTCAAAATGTCATTTGGATCGGGCCTCATGTTGAATAACCACTTTTTAAACCCTCACAGTGACCAAAATTGCCATTTTTACAGAGTTTTGCTTACTCAAAATCTTCAATTTTGACCAATTTCAGGCACAGAAATGACTTTAAACACACTTATTTTAGTTGAAAAAGTAATAACTCACATCCAACCGTCATTTAAAGTCAAAAGATTAAATGTTAAAATGTCATCAATATTGACAATTTTTTCAACGTTCGACTGGTCCGGGGTCATTGTTTTTCATCAGAAAATGGATTTTTTGGACTCTTCCAAAAATGATTCTAAATGTCATTTGGATCGGGCCTCATGTTGAATATCCACTTTTTAAACCCTCACAGTGACCAAAATTGCCATTTTTACAGAGTTTTGCTTACTCAAAAGCTTCAATTTTGACCAATTTCAGGCACAGAAATGACTTTAAACACACTTATTTTAGTTGAAAAAGTAATAACTCAAATCCAACCGTCATTTAAAGTCAAAAGATTAAATGTTAAAATTTCATCAATATTGACCATTTTTTCAACGTTCGACTGGTCCGGGGTCATCGTTTTTCATCAGAAAATTGATTTTTTGGACTCTACCAAAAATGATTCAAAATGTCATTTGGATCAGGCCTCATGTTGAATAACCACTTTTTAAACCCTCACAGTGACCAAAATTGCCATTTTTACAGAGATTTGCTTACTCAAAATCTTCAAATTTTTACCAATTTCAGGCACAGAAATGACTTTAAACACACTTATTTTAGTTGAAAAAGTAATAACTCACATCCAACCGTCATTTAAAGTCAAAAGATTAAATGTTAAAATTTCATCAATATTGACTATTTTTTCAACGTTCGACTGGTCCGGGGTCATCGTTTTTCATCAGAAAATTGATTTTTTGGACTCTCCCAAAAATGATTCAAAATGTCATTTGGATCGGGCCTCATGTTGAATAACCACTTTTTAAACCCTCACATGACCAAATTTGCAATTTTTACAGACTTTTGCTTACTCAAAATCTTCAATTTTGACCAATTTCAGGCACAGAAATGACTTTAAACACACTTATTTTAGTTGAAAAAGTAATAACTCACATCCAACCGTCATTTAAAGTCAAAAGATTAAATGTTAAAATTTCATCAATATTGACCATTTTTTCAATGTTCGACTGGTCCGGGGTCATCGTTTTTCATCAGAAAATGGATTTTTTTGACTCTTCCAAATATGATTCAAAATGTCATTTGGATCGGGCCTCATGTTGAATAACCACTTTTTAAACCCTCACAGTGACCAAAATTGCCATTTTTACAGAGTTTTGCTTACTCAAAAGCTTCAAATTTTGACCAATTTCAGGCACAGAAATGACTTTAAACACACTTATTTTAGTTGAAAAAGTAATAACTCACATCCAACCGTCATTTAAAGTCAAAAGATTAAATGTTAAAATTTCATCAATATTGACCATTTTTCAACGTTCGACTGGTCCGGGGTCATCGTTTTTCATCAGAAAATTGATTTTTTGCACTCTACCAAAAATGATTCAGAATGTCATTTGGATCGGGCCTCATGTTGAATAACCACTTTTTAAACCCTCACAGTGACCAAAATTGCCATTTTTACAGAGTTTTGCTTACTCAAAAGCTTCAAATTTGACCAATTTCAGGCACAGAAATGACTTTAAACACACTTATTTTAGTTGAAAAAGTAATAATTCATATCCAACCGTCATTTAAAGTCAAAAGATTAAATGTTAAAATTTCATCAATATTGACCATTTTTTCAACGTTCGACTGGTCCGGGGTCATCGTTTTTCATCAGAAAATGGATTTTTTGGACTCTACCAAAAATGATTCAAAATGTCATTTGGATCGGGCCTCATGATGAATAACCACTTTTTAAACCCTCACAGTGACCAAAATTGCCATTTTTACAGAGTTTTGCTTACTCAAAAGCTTCAAATTTTGACCAATTTCAGGCACAGAAATGACTTTAAACACACTTATTTTAGTTGAAAAAGTAATAACTCATATCCAACCGTCATTTAAAGTCAAAAGATTAAATGTTAAAATTTCATCAATATTGACCATTTTTTCAACGTTCGACTGGTCCGGGGTCATCGTTTTTCATCAGAAAATTGATTTTTTGCACTCTACCAAAAATGATTCAGAATGTCATTTGGATCGGGCCTCATGTTGAATAACCACTTTTTAAACCCTCACAGTGACCAAAATTGCCATTTTTACAGAGTTTTGCTTACTCAAAATCTTCAATTTTGACCAATTTCAGGCACAGAAATGACTTTAAACACACTTATTTTAGTTGAAAAAGTAATAACTCACATCCAACCGTCATTTAAAGTCAAAAGATTAAATGTTAAAATTTCAGCAATATTGACCATTTTTTCAACGTTCGACTGGTCCGGGGTCATCGTTTTTCATCAGAAAATGGATTTTTTGGACTCTTCCAAAAATGATTCAAAATGTCATTTGGATCGGGCCTCATGTTGAATAACCACTTTTTAAACCCTCACAGTGACCAAAATTGCCATTTTTACAGAGTTTTGCTTACTCATAAGCTTCAAATTTGACCAATTTCAGGCACAGAAATGACTTTAAACACACTTATTTTAGTTGAAAAAGTAATAATTCATATCCAACCGTCATTTAAAGTCAAAAGATTAAATGTTAAAATTTCATCAATATTGACCATTTTTTCAACGTTCGACTGGTCCGGGGTCATCGTTTTTCATCAGAAAATGGATTTTTTGCACTCTACCAAAAATGATTCAAAATGTCATTTGGATCGGGCCTCATGTTGAATAACCACTTTTTAAACCCTCACAGTGACCAAAATTGCCATTTTTACAGAGTTTTGCTTACTCAAAAGCTTCAAATTTTGACCAATTTCAGGCACAGAAATGACTTTAAACACACTTATTTTAGTTGAAAAAGTAATAACTCACATCCAACTGTCATTTAAAGTCAAAAGATTAAATGTTAAAATTTCATCAATATTGACCATTTTTTCAACGTTCGACTGGTCCGGGGTCATCGTTTTTCATCAGAAAATTGATTTTTTGCACTCTACCAAAAATGATTCAGAATGTCATTTGGATCGGGCCTCATGTTGAATAACCACTTTTTAAACCCTCACAGTGACCAAAATTGCCATTTTTACAGAGTTTTGCTTACTCAAAATCTTCAATTTTGACCAATTTCAGGCACAGAAATGACTTTAAACACACTTATTTTAGTTGAAAAAGTAATAACTCAAATCCAACCGTCATTTAAAGTCAAAAGATTAAATGTTAAAATTTCATCAATATTGACCATTTTTTCAACGTTCGACTGGTCCGGGGTCATCGTTTTTCATCAGAAAATGGATTTTTTGGACTCTTCCAAAAATGATTCAAAATGTCATTTGGATCGGGCCTCATGTTGAATAACCACTTTTTAAACCCTCACAGTGACCAAAATTGCCATTTTTACAGAGTTTTGCTTACTCAAAAGCTTCAAATTTGACCAATTTCAGGCACAGAAATGACTTTAAACACACTTATTTTAGTTGAAAAAGTAATAATTCATATCCAACCGTCATTTAAAGTCAAAAGATTAAATGTTAAAATTTCATCAATATTGACCATTTTTTCAACGTTCGACTGGTCCGGGGTCATCGTTTTTCATCAGAAAATTGATTTTTTGCACTCTACCAAAAATGATTCAGAATGTCATTTGGATCGGGCCTCATATTGAATAACCACTTTTTAAACCCTCACAGTGACCAAAATTGCCATTTTTACAGAGTTTTGCTTACTCAACATCTTCAATTTTGACCAATTTCAGGCACAGAAATGACTTTAAACACACTTATTTTAGTTGAAAAAGTAATAACTCACATCCAACCGTCATTTAAAGTCAAAAGATTAAATGTTAAAATTTCAGCAATATTGACCATTTTTTCAACGTTCGACTGGTCCGGGGTCATCGTTTTTCATCAGAAAATTGATTTTTTGCACTCTACCAAAAATGATTCAAAATGTCATTTGGATCGGGCCTCATGTTGAATAACCACTTTTTAAACCCTCACAGTGACCAAAATTGCCATTTTTACAGAGTTTTGCTTACTCAAAATCTTCAATTTTGACCAATTTCAGGCACAGAAATGACTTTAAACACACTTATTTTAGTTGAAAAAGTAATAACTCAAATCCAACCGTCATTTAAAGTCAAACGATTAAATGTTAAAATTTCATCAATATTGACCATTTTTTCAACGTTCGACTGGTCCGGGGTCATCGTTTTTCATCAGAAAATGGAGTTTTTGGACTCTTCCAAAAATGATTCAAAATGTCATTTGGATCGGGCCTCATGTTGAATAACCACTTTTTAAACCCTCACAGTGACCAAAATTGCCATTTTTACAGAGTTTTGCTTACTCAAAAGCTTCAAATTTTGACCAATTTCAGGCACAGAAATGACTTTAAACACACTTATTTTAGTTGAAAAAGTAATAACTCACATCCAACCGTCATTTAAAGTCAAAAGATTAAATGTTAAAATTTCATCAATATTGACCATTTTTTCAACGTTCGACTGGTCCGGGGTCATCGTTTTTCATCAGAAAATTGATTTTTTGCACTCTACCAAAAATGATTCAGAATGTCATTTGGATCGGGCCTCATGTTGAATAACCACTTTTTAAACCCTCACAGTGACCAAAATTGCCATTTTTACAGAGTTTTGCTTACTCAAAATCTTCAATTTTGACCAATTTCAGGCACAGAAATGACTTTAAACACACTTATTTTAGTTGAAAAAGTAATAACTCACATCCAACCGTCATTTAAAGTCAAAAGATTAAATGTTAAAATTTCATCAATATTGACCATTTTTTCAATGTTCGACTGGTCCGGGGTCATCGTTTTTCATCAGAAAATGGATTTTTTAGACTCTTCCAAAAATGATTCAAAATGTCATTTGGATCGGGCCTCATGTTGAATAACCACTTTTTAAAACCCTCACAGTGACCAAAATTGCCATTTTTACAGAGTTTTGCTGACTCAAAATCTTCAAATTTGACCAATTTCAGGCACAGAAATGACTTTAAACACACTTATTTTAGTTGAAAAAGTAATAATTCATATCCAACCGTCATTTAAAGTCAAAAGATTAAATGTTAAAATTTCATCAATATTGACCATTTTTTCAACGTTCGACTGGTCCGGGGTCATCGTTTTTCATCAGAAAATTGATTTTTTGGACTCTACCAAAAATGATTCAAAATGTCATTTGGATCAGGCCTCATGTTGAATAACCACTTTTTAAACCCTCACAGTGACCAAAATTGCCATTTTTACAGAGATTTGCATACTCAAAATCTTCGAATTTTTACCAATTTCAGGCACAGAAATGACTTTAAACACACTTATTTCAGTTGAAAAAGTAATAACTCACATCCAACCGTCATTTAAAGTCAAAAGATTAAATGTTAAAATTTCATCAATATTGACTATTTTTTCAACGTTCGACTGGTCCGGGGTCATCGTTTTTCATCAGAAAATTGATTTTTTGGACTCTCCCAAAAATGATTCAAAATGTCATTTGGATCGGGCCTCATGTTGAATAACCACTTTTTAAACCCTCACATGACCAAAATTGCCATTTTTACAGACTTTTGCTTACTCAAAATCTTCAATTTTGACCAATTTCAGGCACAGAAATGACTTTAAACACACTTATTTTAGGTGAAAAAGTAATAACTCACATCCAACCGTCATTTAAAGTCAAAAGATTAAATGTTAAAATTTCATCAATATTGACCATTTTTTCAATGTTCGACTGGTCCGGGGTCATCGTTTTTCATCAGAAAATGGATTTTTTGGACTCTTCCAAATATGATTCAAAATGTCATTTGGATCGGGCCTCATGTTGAATAACCACTTTTTAAACCCTCACAGTGACCAAAATTGCCATTTTTACAGAGTGTAGCTTACTCAAAATCTTCCAATTTTGACCAATTTCAGGCACAGAAATGACTTTAAACACACTTATTTTAGTTGAAAAAGTAATAACTCACATCCAACCGTCATTTAAAGTCAAAAGATTAAATGTTAAAATTTCATCAATATTGACCATTTTTTCAACGTTCGACTGGTCCGGGGTGATCGTTTTTCATCAGAAAATTGATTTTTTGCACTCTACCAAAAATTATTCAAAATGTCATTTGGATCGGGCCTCATGTTGAATAACCACTTTTTAAACCCTCACAGTGACCAAAATTGCCATTTTTACAGAGTTTTGCTTACTCAAAATCTTCAATTTTGACCAATTTCAGGCACAGAAATGACTTTAAACACACTTATTTTAGTTGAAAAAGTAATAACTCACATCCAACCGTCATTTAAAGTCAAAAGATTAAATGTTAAAATGTCATCAATATTGACAATTTTTTCAACGTTCGACTGGTCCGGGGTCATTGTTTTTCATCAGAAAATGGATTTTTTGGACTCTTCCAAAAATGATTCTAAATGTCATTTGGATCGGGCCTCATGTTGAATATCCACTTTTTAAACCCTCACAGTGACCAAAATTGCCATTTTTACAGAGTTTTGCTTACTCAAAAGCTTCAATTTTGACCAATTTCAGGCACAGAAATGACTTTAAACACACTTATTTTAGTTGAAAAAGTAATAACTCAAATCCAACCGTCATTTAAAGTCAAAAGATTAAATGTTAAAATTTCATCAATATTGACCATTTTTTCAACGTTCGACTGGTCCGGGGTCATCGTTTTTCATCAGAAAATTGATTTTTTGGACTCTACCAAAAATGATTCAAAATGTCATTTGGATCAGGCCTCATGTTGAATAACCACTTTTTAAACCCTCACAGTGACCAAAATTGCCATTTTTACAGAGATTTGCTTACTCAAAATCTTCAAATTTTTACCAATTTCAGGCACAGAAATGACTTTAAACACACTTATTTTAGTTGAAAAAGTAATAACTCACATCCAACCGTCATTTAAAGTCAAAAGATTAAATGTTAAAATTTCATCAATATTGACTATTTTTTCAACGTTCGACTGGTCCGGGGTCATCGTTTTTCATCAGAAAATTGATTTTTTGGACTCTCCCAAAAATGATTCAAAATGTCATTTGGATCGGGCCTCATGTTGAATAACCACTTTTTAAACCCTCACATGACCAAATTTGCAATTTTTACAGACTTTTGCTTACTCAAAATCTTCAATTTTGACCAATTTCAGGCACAGAAATGACTTTAAACACACTTATTTTAGTTGAAAAAGTAATAACTCACATCCAACCGTCATTTAAAGTCAAAAGATTAAATGTTAAAATTTCATCAATATTGACCATTTTTTCAATGTTCGACTGGTCCGGGGTCATCGTTTTTCATCAGAAAATGGATTTTTTTGACTCTTCCAAATATGATTCAAAATGTCATTTGGATCGGGCCTCATGTTGAATAACCACTTTTTAAACCCTCACAGTGACCAAAATTGCCATTTTTACAGAGTTTTGCTTACTCAAAAGCTTCAAATTTTGACCAATTTCAGGCACAGAAATGACTTTAAACACACTTATTTTAGTTGAAAAAGTAATAACTCACATCCAACCGTCATTTAAAGTCAAAAGATTAAATGTTAAAATTTCATCAATATTGACCATTTTTCAACGTTCGACTGGTCCGGGGTCATCGTTTTTCATCAGAAAATTGATTTTTTGCACTCTACCAAAAATGATTCAGAATGTCATTTGGATCGGGCCTCATGTTGAATAACCACTTTTTAAACCCTCACAGTGACCAAAATTGCCATTTTTACAGAGTTTTGCTTACTCAAAAGCTTCAAATTTGACCAATTTCAGGCACAGAAATGACTTTAAACACACTTATTTTAGTTGAAAAAGTAATAATTCATATCCAACCGTCATTTAAAGTCAAAAGATTAAATGTTAAAATTTCATCAATATTGACCATTTTTTCAACGTTCGACTGGTCCGGGGTCATCGTTTTTCATCAGAAAATGGATTTTTTGGACTCTACCAAAAATGATTCAAAATGTCATTTGGATCGGGCCTCATGATGAATAACCACTTTTTAAACCCTCACAGTGACCAAAATTGCCATTTTTACAGAGTTTTGCTTACTCAAAAGCTTCAAATTTTGACCAATTTCAGGCACAGAAATGACTTTAAACACACTTATTTTAGTTGAAAAAGTAATAACTCATATCCAACCGTCATTTAAAGTCAAAAGATTAAATGTTAAAATTTCATCAATATTGACCATTTTTTCAACGTTCGACTGGTCCGGGGTCATCGTTTTTCATCAGAAAATTGATTTTTTGCACTCTACCAAAAATGATTCAGAATGTCATTTGGATCGGGCCTCATGTTGAATAACCACTTTTTAAACCCTCACAGTGACCAAAATTGCCATTTTTACAGAGTTTTGCTTACTCAAAATCTTCAATTTTGACCAATTTCAGGCACAGAAATGACTTTAAACACACTTATTTTAGTTGAAAAAGTAATAACTCACATCCAACCGTCATTTAAAGTCAAAAGATTAAATGTTAAAATTTCAGCAATATTGACCATTTTTTCAACGTTCGACTGGTCCGGGGTCATCGTTTTTCATCAGAAAATTGATTTTTTGCACTCTACCAAAAATGATTCAAAATGTCATTTGGATCGGGCCTCATGTTGAATAACCACTTTTTAAACCCTCACAGTGACCAAAATTGCCATTTTTACAGAGTTTTGCTTACTCAAAATCTTCAATTTTGACCAATTTCAGGCACAGAAATGACTTTAAACACACTTATTTTAGTTGAAAAAGTAATAACTCAAATCCAACCGTCATTTAAAGTCAAACGATTAAATGTTAAAATTTCATCAATATTGACCATTTTTTCAACGTTCGACTGGTCCGGGGTCATCGTTTTTCATCAGAAAATGGATTTTTTGGACTCTTCCAAAAATGATTCAAAATGTCATTTGGATCGGGCCTCATGTTGAATAACCACTTTTTAAACCCTCACAGTGACCAAAATTGCCATTTTTACAGAGTTTTGCTTACTCAAAAGCTTCAAATTTTGACCAATTTCAGGCACAGAAATGACTTTAAACACACTTATTTTAGTTGAAAAAGTAATAACTCACATCCAACCGTCATTTAAAGTCAAAAGATTAAATGTTAAAATTTCATCAATATTGACCATTTTTTCAACGTTCGACTGGTCCGGGGTCATCGTTTTTCATCAGAAAATTGATTTTTTGCACTCTACCAAAAATGATTCAGAATGTCATTTGGATCGGGCCTCATGTTGAATAACCACTTTTTAAACCCTCACAGTGACCAAAATTGCCATTTTTACAGAGTTTTGCTTACTCAAAATCTTCAATTTTGACCAATTTCAGGCACAGAAATGACTTTAAACACACTTATTTTAGTTGAAAAAGTAATAACTCACATCCAACCGTCATTTAAAGTCAAAAGATTAAATGTTAAAATTTCATCAATATTGACCATTTTTTCAATGTTCGACTGGTCCGGGGTCATCGTTTTTCATCAGAAAATGGATTTTTTAGACTCTTCCAAAAATGATTCAAAATGTCATTTGGATCGGGCCTCATGTTGAATAACCACTTTTTAAACCCTCACAGTGACCAAAATTGCCATTTTTACAGAGTTTTGCTGACTCAAAATCTTCAAATTTGACCAATTTCAGGCACAGAAATGACTTTAAACACACTTATTTTAGTTGAAAAAGTAATAATTCATATCCAACCGTCATTTAAAGTCAAAAGATTAAATGTTAAAATTTCATCAATATTGACCATTTTTTCAACGTTCGACTGGTCCGGGGTCATCGTTTTTCATCAGAAAATTGATTTTTTGGACTCTACCAAAAATGATTCAAAATGTCATTTGGATCAGGCCTCATGTTGAATAACCACTTTTTAAACCCTCACAGTGACCAAAATTGCCATTTTTACAGAGATTTGCTTACTCAAAATCTTCGAATTTTTACCAATTTCAGGCACAGAAATGACTTTAAACACACTTATTTTAGTTGAAAAAGTAATAACTCACATCCAACCGTCATTTAAAGTCAAAAGATTAAATGTTAAAATTTCATCAATATTGACCATTTTTTCAATGTTCGACTGGTCCGGGGTCATCGTTTTTCATCAGAAAATGGATTTTTTGGACTCTTCCAAATATGATTCAAAATGTCATTTGGATCGGGCCTCATGTTGAATAACCACTTTTTAAACCCTCACAGTGACCAAAATTGCCATTTTTACAGAGTGTAGCTTACTCAAAATCTTCCAATTTTGACCAATTTCAGGCACAGAAATGACTTTAAACACACTTATTTTAGTTGAAAAAGTAATAACTCACATCCAACCGTCATTTAAAGTCAAAAGATTAAATGTTAAAATTTCATCAATATTGACCATTTTTTCAACGTTCGACTGGTCCGGGGTGATCGTTTTTCATCAGAAAATTGATTTTTTGCACTCTACCAAAAATTATTCAAAATGTCATTTGGATCGGGCCTCATGTTGAATAACCACTTTTTAAACCCTCACAGTGACCAAAATTGCCATTTTTACAGAGTTTTGCTTACTCAAAATCTTCAATTTTGACCAATTTCAGGCACAGAAATGACTTTAAACACACTTATTTTAGTTGAAAAAGTAATAACTCACATCCAACCGTCATTTAAAGTCAAAAGATTAAATGTTAAAATGTCATCAATATTGACAATTTTTTCAACGTTCGACTGGTCCGGGGTCATTGTTTTTCATCAGAAAATGGATTTTTTGGACTCTTCCAAAAATGATTCTAAATGTCATTTGGATCGGGCCTCATGTTGAATATCCACTTTTTAAACCCTCACAGTGACCAAAATTGCCATTTTTACAGAGTTTTGCTTACTCAAAAGCTTCAATTTTGACCAATTTCAGGCACAGAAATGACTTTAAACACACTTATTTTAGTTGAAAAAGTAATAACTCACATCCAACCGTCATTTAAAGTCAAAAGATTAAATGTTAAAATTTCATCAATATTGACCATTTTTTCAATGTTCGACTGGTCCGGGGTCATTGTTTTTCATCAGAAAATGGATTTTTTTGACTCTTCCAAAAATGATTCAAAATGTCATTTGGATCGGGCCTCATGTTGAATAACCACTTTTTAAACCCTCACAGTGACCAAAATTGCCATTTTTACAGAGTTTTGCTTACTCAAAATCTTCAATTTTGACCAATTTCAGGCACAGAAATGACTTTAAACACACTTATTTTAGTTGAAAAAGTAATAACTCAAATCCAACCGTCATTTAAAGTCAAAAGATTAAACGTTAAAATTTCATCAATATTGACCATTTTTTCAACGTTCGACTGGTCCGGGGTCATCGTTTTTCATCAGAAAATGGATTTTTTGGACTCTTCCAAAAATGATTCAAAATGTCATTTGGATCGGGCCTCATGTTGAATAACCACTTTTTAAACCCTCACAGTGACCAAAATTGCCATTTTTACAGAGTTTTGCTTACTCATAAGCTTCAAATTTGACCAATTTCAGGCACAGAAATGACTTTAAACACACTTATTTTAGTTGAAAAAGTAATAATTCATATCCAACCGTCATTTAAAGTCAAAAGATTAAATGTTAAAATTTCATCAATATTGACCATTTTTTCAACGTTCGACTGGTCCGGGGTCATCGTTTTTCATCAGAAAATGGATTTTTTGCACTCTACCAAAAATGATTCAAAATGTCATTTGGATCGGGCCTCATGTTGAATAACCACTTTTTAAACCCTCACAGTGACCAAAATTGCCATTTTTACAGAGTTTTGCTTACTCAAAAGCTTCAAATTTTGACCAATTTCAGGCACAGAAATGACTTTAAACACACTTATTTTAGTTGAAAAAGTAATAACTCACATCCAACTGTCATTTAAAGTCAAAAGATTAAATGTTAAAATTTCATCAATATTGACCATTTTTTCAACGTTCGACTGGTCCGGGGTCATCGTTTTTCATCAGAAAATTGATTTTTTGCACTCTACCAAAAATGATTCAGAATGTCATTTGGATCGGGCCTCATGTTGAATAACCACTTTTTAAACCCTCACAGTGACCAAAATTGCCATTTTTACAGAGTTTTGCTTACTCAAAATCTTCAATTTTGACCAATTTCAGGCACAGAAATGACTTTAAACACACTTATTTTAGTTGAAAAAGTAATAACTCAAATCCAACCGTCATTTAAAGTCAAAAGATTAAATGTTAAAATTTCATCAATATTGACCATTTTTTCAACGTTCGACTGGTCCGGGGTCATCGTTTTTCATCAGAAAATGGATTTTTTGGACTCTTCCAAAAATGATTCAAAATGTCATTTGGATCGGGCCTCATGTTGAATAACCACTTTTTAAACCCTCACAGTGACCAAAATTGCCATTTTTACAGAGTTTTGCTTACTCATAAGCTTCAAATTTGACCAATTTCAGGCACAGAAATGACTTTAAACACACTTATTTTAGTTGAAAAAGTAATAACTCACATCCAACCGTCATTTAAAGTCAAAAGATTAAATGTTAAAATTTCATCAATATTGACCATTTTTTCAATGTTCGACTGGTCCGGGGTCATCGTTTTTCATCAGAAAATGGATTTTTTAGACTCTTCCAAAAATGATTCAAAATGTCATTTGGATCGGGCCTCATGTTGAATAACCACTTTTTAAAACCCTCACAGTGACCAAAATTGCCATTTTTACAGAGTTTTGCTGACTCAAAATCTTCAAATTTGACCAATTTCAGGCACAGAAATGACTTTAAACACACTTATTTTAGTTGAAAAAGTAATAATTCATATCCAACCGTCATTTAAAGTCAAAAGATTAAATGTTAAAATTTCATCAATATTGACCATTTTTTCAACGTTCGACTGGTCCGGGGTCATCGTTTTTCATCAGAAAATTGATTTTTTGGACTCTACCAAAAATGATTCAAAATGTCATTTGGATCAGGCCTCATGTTGAATAACCACTTTTTAAACCCTCACAGTGACCAAAATTGCCATTTTTACAGAGATTTGCATACTCAAAATCTTCGAATTTTTACCAATTTCAGGCACAGAAATGACTTTAAACACACTTATTTCAGTTGAAAAAGTAATAACTCACATCCAACCGTCATTTAAAGTCAAAAGATTAAATGTTAAAATTTCATCAATATTGACTATTTTTTCAACGTTCGACTGGTCCGGGGTCATCGTTTTTCATCAGAAAATTGATTTTTTGGACTCTCCCAAAAATGATTCAAAATGTCATTTGGATCGGGCCTCATGTTGAATAACCACTTTTTAAACCCTCACATGACCAAAATTGCCATTTTTACAGACTTTTGCTTACTCAAAATCTTCAATTTTGACCAATTTCAGGCACAGAAATGACTTTAAACACACTTATTTTAGGTGAAAAAGTAATAACTCACATCCAACCGTCATTTAAAGTCAAAAGATTAAATGTTAAAATTTCATCAATATTGACCATTTTTTCAATGTTCGACTGGTCCGGGGTCATCGTTTTTCATCAGAAAATGGATTTTTTGGACTCTTCCAAATATGATTCAAAATGTCATTTGGATCGGGCCTCATGTTGAATAACCACTTTTTAAACCCTCACAGTGACCAAAATTGCCATTTTTACAGAGTGTAGCTTACTCAAAATCTTCCAATTTTGACCAATTTCAGGCACAGAAATGACTTTAAACACACTTATTTTAGTTGAAAAAGTAATAACTCACATCCAACCGTCATTTAAAGTCAAAAGATTAAATGTTAAAATTTCATCAATATTGACCATTTTTTCAACGTTCGACTGGTCCGGGGTGATCGTTTTTCATCAGAAAATTGATTTTTTGCACTCTACCAAAAATTATTCAAAATGTCATTTGGATCGGGCCTCATGTTGAATAACCACTTTTTAAACCCTCACAGTGACCAAAATTGCCATTTTTACAGAGTTTTGCTTACTCAAAATCTTCAATTTTGACCAATTTCAGGCACAGAAATGACTTTAAACACACTTATTTTAGTTGAAAAAGTAATAACTCACATCCAACCGTCATTTAAAGTCAAAAGATTAAATGTTAAAATGTCATCAATATTGACAATTTTTTCAACGTTCGACTGGTCCGGGGTCATTGTTTTTCATCAGAAAATGGATTTTTTGGACTCTTCCAAAAATGATTCTAAATGTCATTTGGATCGGGCCTCATGTTGAATATCCACTTTTTAAACCCTCACAGTGACCAAAATTGCCATTTTTACAGAGTTTTGCTTACTCAAAAGCTTCAATTTTGACCAATTTCAGGCACAGAAATGACTTTAAACACACTTATTTTAGTTGAAAAAGTAATAACTCAAATCCAACCGTCATTTAAAGTCAAAAGATTAAATGTTAAAATTTCATCAATATTGACCATTTTTTCAACGTTCGACTGGTCCGGGGTCATCGTTTTTCATCAGAAAATTGATTTTTTGGACTCTACCAAAAATGATTCAAAATGTCATTTGGATCAGGCCTCATGTTGAATAACCACTTTTTAAACCCTCACAGTGACCAAAATTGCCATTTTTACAGAGATTTGCTTACTCAAAATCTTCAAATTTTTACCAATTTCAGGCACAGAAATGACTTTAAACACACTTATTTTAGTTGAAAAAGTAATAACTCACATCCAACCGTCATTTAAAGTCAAAAGATTAAATGTTAAAATTTCATCAATATTGACTATTTTTTCAACGTTCGACTGGTCCGGGGTCATCGTTTTTCATCAGAAAATTGATTTTTTGGACTCTCCCAAAAATGATTCAAAATGTCATTTGGATCGGGCCTCATGTTGAATAACCACTTTTTAAACCCTCACATGACCAAATTTGCAATTTTTACAGACTTTTGCTTACTCAAAATCTTCAATTTTGACCAATTTCAGGCACAGAAATGACTTTAAACACACTTATTTTAGTTGAAAAAGTAATAACTCACATCCAACCGTCATTTAAAGTCAAAAGATTAAATGTTAAAATTTCATCAATATTGACCATTTTTTCAATGTTCGACTGGTCCGGGGTCATCGTTTTTCATCAGAAAATGGATTTTTTTGACTCTTCCAAATATGATTCAAAATGTCATTTGGATCGGGCCTCATGTTGAATAACCACTTTTTAAACCCTCACAGTGACCAAAATTGCCATTTTTACAGAGTTTTGCTTACTCAAAAGCTTCAAATTTTGACCAATTTCAGGCACAGAAATGACTTTAAACACACTTATTTTAGTTGAAAAAGTAATAACTCACATCCAACCGTCATTTAAAGTCAAAAGATTAAATGTTAAAATTTCATCAATATTGACCATTTTTCAACGTTCGACTGGTCCGGGGTCATCGTTTTTCATCAGAAAATTGATTTTTTGCACTCTACCAAAAATGATTCAGAATGTCATTTGGATCGGGCCTCATGTTGAATAACCACTTTTTAAACCCTCACAGTGACCAAAATTGCCATTTTTACAGAGTTTTGCTTACTCAAAAGCTTCAAATTTGACCAATTTCAGGCACAGAAATGACTTTAAACACACTTATTTTAGTTGAAAAAGTAATAATTCATATCCAACCGTCATTTAAAGTCAAAAGATTAAATGTTAAAATTTCATCAATATTGACCATTTTTTCAACGTTCGACTGGTCCGGGGTCATCGTTTTTCATCAGAAAATGGATTTTTTGGACTCTACCAAAAATGATTCAAAATGTCATTTGGATCGGGCCTCATGATGAATAACCACTTTTTAAACCCTCACAGTGACCAAAATTGCCATTTTTACAGAGTTTTGCTTACTCAAAAGCTTCAAATTTTGACCAATTTCAGGCACAGAAATGACTTTAAACACACTTATTTTAGTTGAAAAAGTAATAACTCATATCCAACCGTCATTTAAAGTCAAAAGATTAAATGTTAAAATTTCATCAATATTGACCATTTTTTCAACGTTCGACTGGTCCGGGGTCATCGTTTTTCATCAGAAAATTGATTTTTTGCACTCTACCAAAAATGATTCAGAATGTCATTTGGATCGGGCCTCATGTTGAATAACCACTTTTTAAACCCTCACAGTGACCAAAATTGCCATTTTTACAGAGTTTTGCTTACTCAAAATCTTCAATTTTGACCAATTTCAGGCACAGAAATGACTTTAAACACACTTATTTTAGTTGAAAAAGTAATAACTCACATCCAACCGTCATTTAAAGTCAAAAGATTAAATGTTAAAATTTCAGCAATATTGACCATTTTTTCAACGTTCGACTGGTCCGGGGTCATCGTTTTTCATCAGAAAATTGATTTTTTGCACTCTACCAAAAATGATTCAAAATGTCATTTGGATCGGGCCTCATGTTGAATAACCACTTTTTAAACCCTCACAGTGACCAAAATTGCCATTTTTACAGAGTTTTGCTTACTCAAAATCTTCAATTTTGACCAATTTCAGGCACAGAAATGACTTTAAACACACTTATTTTAGTTGAAAAAGTAATAACTCAAATCCAACCGTCATTTAAAGTCAAACGATTAAATGTTAAAATTTCATCAATATTGACCATTTTTTCAACGTTCGACTGGTCCGGGGTCATCGTTTTTCATCAGAAAATGGATTTTTTGGACTCTTCCAAAAATGATTCAAAATGTCATTTGGATCGGGCCTCATGTTGAATAACCACTTTTTAAACCCTCACAGTGACCAAAATTGCCATTTTTACAGAGTTTTGCTTACTCAAAAGCTTCAAATTTTGACCAATTTCAGGCACAGAAATGACTTTAAACACACTTATTTTAGTTGAAAAAGTAATAACTCACATCCAACCGTCATTTAAAGTCAAAAGATTAAATGTTAAAATTTCATCAATATTGACCATTTTTTCAACGTTCGACTGGTCCGGGGTCATCGTTTTTCATCAGAAAATTGATTTTTTGCACTCTACCAAAAATGATTCAGAATGTCATTTGGATCGGGCCTCATGTTGAATAACCACTTTTTAAACCCTCACAGTGACCAAAATTGCCATTTTTACAGAGTTTTGCTTACTCAAAATCTTCAATTTTGACCAATTTCAGGCACAGAAATGACTTTAAACACACTTATTTTAGTTGAAAAAGTAATAACTCACATCCAACCGTCATTTAAAGTCAAAAGATTAAATGTTAAAATTTCATCAATATTGACCATTTTTTCAATGTTCGACTGGTCCGGGGTCATCGTTTTTCATCAGAAAATGGATTTTTTAGACTCTTCCAAAAATGATTCAAAATGTCATTTGGATCGGGCCTCATGTTGAATAACCACTTTTTAAACCCTCACAGTGACCAAAATTGCCATTTTTACAGAGTTTTGCTGACTCAAAATCTTCAAATTTGACCAATTTCAGGCACAGAAATGACTTTAAACACACTTATTTTAGTTGAAAAAGTAATAATTCATATCCAACCGTCATTTAAAGTCAAAAGATTAAATGTAAAAATTTCATCAATATTGACCATTTTTTCAACGTTCGACTGGTCCGGGGTCATCGTTTTTCATCAGAAAATTGATTTTTTGGACTCTACCAAAAATGATTCAAAATGTCATTTGGATCAGGCCTCATGTTGAATAACCACTTTTTAAACCCTCACAGTGACCAAAATTGCCATTTTTACAGAGATTTGCTTACTCAAAATCTTCGAATTTTTACCAATTTCAGGCACAGAAATGACTTTAAACACACTTATTTTAGTTGAAAAAGTAATAACTCACATCCAACCGTCATTTAAAGTCAAAAGATTAAATGTTAAAATTTCATCAATATTGACTATTTTTTCAACGTTCGCCTGGTCCGGGGTCATCGTTTTTCATCAGAAAATTGATTTTTTGGACTCTCCCAAAAATGATTCAAAATGTCATTTGGATCGGGCCTCATGTTGAATAACCACTTTTTAAACCCTCACATGACCAAAATTGCCATTTTTACAGACTTTTGCTTACTCAAAATCTTCAATTTTGACCAATTTCAGGCACAGAAATGACTTTAAACACACTTATTTTAGTTGAAAAAGTAATAACTCACATCCAACCGTCATTTAAAGTCAAAAGATTAAATGTTAAAATTTCATCAATATTGACCATTTTTTCAATGTTCGACTGGTCCGGGGTCATCGTTTTTCATCAGAAAATGGATTTTTTGGACTCTTCCAAATATGATTCAAAATGTCATTTGGATCGGGCCTCATGTTGAATAACCACTTTTTAAACCCTCACAGTGACCAAAATTGCCATTTTTACAGAGTGTAGCTTACTCAAAATCTTCCAATTTTGACCAATTTCAGGCACAGAAATGACTTTAAACACACTTATTTTAGTTGAAAAAGTAATAACTCACATCCAACCGTCATTTAAAGTCAAAAGATTAAATGTTAAAATTTCATCAATATTGACCATTTTTTCAACGTTCGACTGGTCCGGGGTGATCGTTTTTCATCAGAAAATTGATTTTTTGCACTCTACCAAAAATTATTCAAAATGTCATTTGGATCGGGCCTCATGTTGAATAACCACTTTTTAAACCCTCACAGTGACCAAAATTGCCATTTTTACAGAGTTTTGCTTACTCAAAATCTTCAATTTTGACCAATTTCAGGCACAGAAATGACTTTAAACACACTTATTTTAGTTGAAAAAGTAATAACTCACATCCAACCGTCATTTAAAGTCAAAAGATTAAATGTTAAAATGTCATCAATATTGACAATTTTTTCAACGTTCGACTGGTCCGGGGTCATTGTTTTTCATCAGAAAATGGATTTTTTGGACTCTTCCAAAAATGATTCTAAATGTCATTTGGATCGGGCCTCATGTTGAATATCCACTTTTTAAACCCTCACAGTGACCAAAATTGCCATTTTTACAGAGTTTTGCTTACTCAAAAGCTTCAATTTTGACCAATTTCAGGCACAGAAATGACTTTAAACACACTTATTTTAGTTGAAAAAGTAATAACTCACATCCAACCGTCATTTAAAGTCAAAAGATTAAATGTTAAAATTTCATCAATATTGACCATTTTTTCAATGTTCGACTGGTCCGGGGTCATTGTTTTTCATCAGAAAATGGATTTTTTTGACTCTTCCAAAAATGATTCAAAATGTCATTTGGATCGGGCCTCATGTTGAATAACCACTTTTTAAACCCTCACAGTGACCAAAATTGCCATTTTTACAGAGTTTTGCTTACTCAAAATCTTCAATTTTGACCAATTTCAGGCACAGAAATGACTTTAAACACACTTATTTTAGTTGAAAAAGTAATAACTCAAATCCAACCGTCATTTAAAGTCAAAAGATTAAACGTTAAAATTTCATCAATATTGACCATTTTTTCAACGTTCGACTGGTCCGGGGTCATCGTTTTTCATCAGAAAATGGATTTTTTGGACTCTTCCAAAAATGATTCAAAATGTCATTTGGATCGGGCCTCATGTTGAATAACCACTTTTTAAACCCTCACAGTGACCAAAATTGCCATTTTTACAGAGTTTTGCTTACTCATAAGCTTCAAATTTGACCAATTTCAGGCACAGAAATGACTTTAAACACACTTATTTTAGTTGAAAAAGTAATAATTCATATCCAACCGTCATTTAAAGTCAAAAGATTAAATGTTAAAATTTCATCAATATTGACCATTTTTTCAACGTTCGACTGGTCCGGGGTCATCGTTTTTCATCAGAAAATGGATTTTTTGCACTCTACCAAAAATGATTCAAAATGTCATTTGGATCGGGCCTCATGTTGAATAACCACTTTTTAAACCCTCACAGTGACCAAAATTGCCATTTTTACAGAGTTTTGCTTACTCAAAAGCTTCAAATTTTGACCAATTTCAGGCACAGAAATGACTTTAAACACACTTATTTTAGTTGAAAAAGTAATAACTCACATCCAACTGTCATTTAAAGTCAAAAGATTAAATGTTAAAATTTCATCAATATTGACCATTTTTTCAACGTTCGACTGGTCCGGGGTCATCGTTTTTCATCAGAAAATTGATTTTTTGCACTCTACCAAAAATGATTCAGAATGTCATTTGGATCGGGCCTCATGTTGAATAACCACTTTTTAAACCCTCACAGTGACCAAAATTGCCATTTTTACAGAGTTTTGCTTACTCAAAATCTTCAATTTTGACCAATTTCAGGCACAGAAATGACTTTAAACACACTTATTTTAGTTGAAAAAGTAATAACTCAAATCCAACCGTCATTTAAAGTCAAAAGATTAAATGTTAAAATTTCATCAATATTGACCATTTTTTCAACGTTCGACTGGTCCGGGGTCATCGTTTTTCATCAGAAAATGGATTTTTTGGACTCTTCCAAAAATGATTCAAAATGTCATTTGGATCGGGCCTCATGTTGAATAACCACTTTTTAAACCCTCACAGTGACCAAAATTGCCATTTTTACAGAGTTTTGCTTACTCATAAGCTTCAAATTTGACCAATTTCAGGCACAGAAATGACTTTAAACACACTTATTTTAGTTGAAAAAGTAATAACTCACATCCAACCGTCATTTAAAGTCAAAAGATTAAATGTTAAAATTTCATCAATATTGACCATTTTTTCAACGTTCGACTGGTCCGGGGTCATCGTTTTTCATCAGAAAATTGATTTTTTGCACTCTACCAAAAATGATTCAGAATGTCATTTGGATCGGGCCTCATGTTGAATAACCACTTTTTAAACCCTCACAGTGACCAAAATTGCCATTTTTACAGAGTTTTGCTTACTCAAAATCTTCAATTTTGACCAATTTCAGGCACAGAAATGACTTTAAACACACTTATTTTAGTTGAAAAAGTAATAATTCATATCCAACCGTCATTTAAAGTCAAAAGATTAAATGTTAAAATTTCATCAATATTGACCATTTTTTCAACGTTCGACTGGTCCGGGGTCATCGTTTTTCATCAGAAAATGGATTTTTTGGACTCTTTCAAAAATGATTCAAAATGTCATTTGGATCGGGCCTCATGTTGAATAACCACTTTTTAAACCCTCACAGTGACCAAAATTGCCATTTTTACAGAGTTTTGCTTACTCAAAAGCTTCAAATTTTGACCAATTTCAGGCACAGAAATGACTTTAAACACACTTATTTTAGTTGAAAAAGTAATAACTCACATCCAACTGTCATTTAAAGTCAAAAGATTAAATGTTAAAATTTCATCAATATTGACCATTTTTTCAACGTTCGACTGGTCCGGGGTCATCGTTTTTCATCAGAAAATAGATTTTTTGCACTCTACCAAAAATGATTCAGAATGTCATTTGGATCTGGCCTCATGTTGAATAACCACTTTTTAAACCCTCACAGTCACCAAAATTGCCATTTTTACAGAGTTTTGCTTACTCAAAATCTTCAATTTTGACCAATTTCAGGCACAGAAATGACTTTAAACACACTTATTTTAGTTGAAAAAGTAATAACTCACATCCAACCGTCATTTAAAGTCAAAAGATTAAATGTTAAAATTTCAGCAATATTGACCATTTTTTCAACGTTCGACTGGTCCGGGGTCATCGTTTTTCATCAGAAAATTGATTTTTTGCACTCTACCAAAAATGATTCAGAATGTCATTTGGATCGGGCCTCATGTTGAATAACCACTTTTTAAACCCTCACAGTGACCAAAATTGCCATTTTTACAGAGTTTTGCTTACTCAAAATCTTCAATTTTGACCAATTTCAGGCACAGAAATGACTTTAAACACACTTATTTTAGTTGAAAAAGTAATAACTCACATCCAACCGTCATTTAAAGTCAAAAGATTAAATGTTAAAATTTCATCAATATTGACCATTTTTTCAATGTTCGACTGGTCCGGGGTCATCGTTTTTCATCAGAAAATGGATTTTTTAGACTCTTCCAAAAATGATTCAAAATGTCATTTGGATCGGGCCTCATGTTGAATAACCACTTTTTAAAACCCTCACAGTGACCAAAATTGCCATTTTTACAGAGTTTTGCTGACTCAAAATCTTCAAATTTGACCAATTTCAGGCACAGAAATGACTTTAAACACACTTATTTTAGTTGAAAAAGTAATAATTCATATCCAACCGTCATTTAAAGTCAAAAGATTAAATGTTAAAATTTCATCAATATTGACCATTTTTTCAACGTTCGACTGGTCCGGGGTCATCGTTTTTCATCAGAAAATTGATTTTTTGGACTCTACCAAAAATGATTCAAAATGTCATTTGGATCAGGCCTCATGTTGAATAACCACTTTTTAAACCCTCACAGTGACCAAAATTGCCATTTTTACAGAGATTTGCATACTCAAAATCTTCGAATTTTTACCAATTTCAGGCACAGAAATGACTTTAAACACACTTATTTCAGTTGAAAAAGTAATAACTCACATCCAACCGTCATTTAAAGTCAAAAGATTAAATGTTAAAATTTCATCAATATTGACTATTTTTTCAACGTTCGACTGGTCCGGGGTCATCGTTTTTCATCAGAAAATTGATTTTTTGGACTCTCCCAAAAATGATTCAAAATGTCATTTGGATCGGGCCTCATGTTGAATAACCACTTTTTAAACCCTCACATGACCAAAATTGCCATTTTTACAGACTTTTGCTTACTCAAAATCTTCAATTTTGACCAATTTCAGGCACAGAAATGACTTTAAACACACTTATTTTAGGTGAAAAAGTAATAACTCACATCCAACCGTCATTTAAAGTCAAAAGATTAAATGTTAAAATTTCATCAATATTGACCATTTTTTCAATGTTCGACTGGTCCGGGGTCATCGTTTTTCATCAGAAAATGGATTTTTTGGACTCTTCCAAATATGATTCAAAATGTCATTTGGATCGGGCCTCATGTTGAATAACCACTTTTTAAACCCTCACAGTGACCAAAATTGCCATTTTTACAGAGTGTAGCTTACTCAAAATCTTCCAATTTTGACCAATTTCAGGCACAGAAATGACTTTAAACACACTTATTTTAGTTGAAAAAGTAATAACTCACATCCAACCGTCATTTAAAGTCAAAAGATTAAATGTTAAAATTTCATCAATATTGACCATTTTTTCAACGTTCGACTGGTCCGGGGTGATCGTTTTTCATCAGAAAATTGATTTTTTGCACTCTACCAAAAATTATTCAAAATGTCATTTGGATCGGGCCTCATGTTGAATAACCACTTTTTAAACCCTCACAGTGACCAAAATTGCCATTTTTACAGAGTTTTGCTTACTCAAAATCTTCAATTTTGACCAATTTCAGGCACAGAAATGACTTTAAACACACTTATTTTAGTTGAAAAAGTAATAACTCACATCCAACCGTCATTTAAAGTCAAAAGATTAAATGTTAAAATGTCATCAATATTGACAATTTTTTCAACGTTCGACTGGTCCGGGGTCATTGTTTTTCATCAGAAAATGGATTTTTTGGACTCTTCCAAAAATGATTCTAAATGTCATTTGGATCGGGCCTCATGTTGAATATCCACTTTTTAAACCCTCACAGTGACCAAAATTGCCATTTTTACAGAGTTTTGCTTACTCAAAAGCTTCAATTTTGACCAATTTCAGGCACAGAAATGACTTTAAACACACTTATTTTAGTTGAAAAAGTAATAACTCAAATCCAACCGTCATTTAAAGTCAAAAGATTAAATGTTAAAATTTCATCAATATTGACCATTTTTTCAACGTTCGACTGGTCCGGGGTCATCGTTTTTCATCAGAAAATTGATTTTTTGGACTCTACCAAAAATGATTCAAAATGTCATTTGGATCAGGCCTCATGTTGAATAACCACTTTTTAAACCCTCACAGTGACCAAAATTGCCATTTTTACAGAGATTTGCTTACTCAAAATCTTCAAATTTTTACCAATTTCAGGCACAGAAATGACTTTAAACACACTTATTTTAGTTGAAAAAGTAATAACTCACATCCAACCGTCATTTAAAGTCAAAAGATTAAATGTTAAAATTTCATCAATATTGACTATTTTTTCAACGTTCGACTGGTCCGGGGTCATCGTTTTTCATCAGAAAATTGATTTTTTGGACTCTCCCAAAAATGATTCAAAATGTCATTTGGATCGGGCCTCATGTTGAATAACCACTTTTTAAACCCTCACATGACCAAATTTGCAATTTTTACAGACTTTTGCTTACTCAAAATCTTCAATTTTGACCAATTTCAGGCACAGAAATGACTTTAAACACACTTATTTTAGTTGAAAAAGTAATAACTCACATCCAACCGTCATTTAAAGTCAAAAGATTAAATGTTAAAATTTCATCAATATTGACCATTTTTTCAATGTTCGACTGGTCCGGGGTCATCGTTTTTCATCAGAAAATGGATTTTTTTGACTCTTCCAAATATGATTCAAAATGTCATTTGGATCGGGCCTCATGTTGAATAACCACTTTTTAAACCCTCACAGTGACCAAAATTGCCATTTTTACAGAGTTTTGCTTACTCAAAAGCTTCAAATTTTGACCAATTTCAGGCACAGAAATGACTTTAAACACACTTATTTTAGTTGAAAAAGTAATAACTCACATCCAACCGTCATTTAAAGTCAAAAGATTAAATGTTAAAATTTCATCAATATTGACCATTTTTCAACGTTCGACTGGTCCGGGGTCATCGTTTTTCATCAGAAAATTGATTTTTTGCACTCTACCAAAAATGATTCAGAATGTCATTTGGATCGGGCCTCATGTTGAATAACCACTTTTTAAACCCTCACAGTGACCAAAATTGCCATTTTTACAGAGTTTTGCTTACTCAAAAGCTTCAAATTTGACCAATTTCAGGCACAGAAATGACTTTAAACACACTTATTTTAGTTGAAAAAGTAATAATTCATATCCAACCGTCATTTAAAGTCAAAAGATTAAATGTTAAAATTTCATCAATATTGACCATTTTTTCAACGTTCGACTGGTCCGGGGTCATCGTTTTTCATCAGAAAATGGATTTTTTGGACTCTACCAAAAATGATTCAAAATGTCATTTGGATCGGGCCTCATGATGAATAACCACTTTTTAAACCCTCACAGTGACCAAAATTGCCATTTTTACAGAGTTTTGCTTACTCAAAAGCTTCAAATTTTGACCAATTTCAGGCACAGAAATGACTTTAAACACACTTATTTTAGTTGAAAAAGTAATAACTCATATCCAACCGTCATTTAAAGTCAAAAGATTAAATGTTAAAATTTCATCAATATTGACCATTTTTTCAACGTTCGACTGGTCCGGGGTCATCGTTTTTCATCAGAAAATTGATTTTTTGCACTCTACCAAAAATGATTCAGAATGTCATTTGGATCGGGCCTCATGTTGAATAACCACTTTTTAAACCCTCACAGTGACCAAAATTGCCATTTTTACAGAGTTTTGCTTACTCAAAATCTTCAATTTTGACCAATTTCAGGCACAGAAATGACTTTAAACACACTTATTTTAGTTGAAAAAGTAATAACTCACATCCAACCGTCATTTAAAGTCAAAAGATTAAATGTTAAAATTTCAGCAATATTGACCATTTTTTCAACGTTCGACTGGTCCGGGGTCATCGTTTTTCATCAGAAAATGGATTTTTTGGACTCTTCCAAAAATGATTCAAAATGTCATTTGGATCGGGCCTCATGTTGAATAACCACTTTTTAAACCCTCACAGTGACCAAAATTGCCATTTTTACAGAGTTTTGCTTACTCATAAGCTTCAAATTTGACCAATTTCAGGCACAGAAATGACTTTAAACACACTTATTTTAGTTGAAAAAGTAATAATTCATATCCAACCGTCATTTAAAGTCAAAAGATTAAATGTTAAAATTTCATCAATATTGACCATTTTTTCAACGTTCGACTGGTCCGGGGTCATCGTTTTTCATCAGAAAATGGATTTTTTGCACTCTACCAAAAATGATTCAAAATGTCATTTGGATCGGGCCTCATGTTGAATAACCACTTTTTAAACCCTCACAGTGACCAAAATTGCCATTTTTACAGAGTTTTGCTTACTCAAAAGCTTCAAATTTTGACCAATTTCAGGCACAGAAATGACTTTAAACACACTTATTTTAGTTGAAAAAGTAATAACTCACATCCAACTGTCATTTAAAGTCAAAAGATTAAATGTTAAAATTTCATCAATATTGACCATTTTTTCAACGTTCGACTGGTCCGGGGTCATCGTTTTTCATCAGAAAATTGATTTTTTGCACTCTACCAAAAATGATTCAGAATGTCATTTGGATCGGGCCTCATGTTGAATAACCACTTTTTAAACCCTCACAGTGACCAAAATTGCCATTTTTACAGAGTTTTGCTTACTCAAAATCTTCAATTTTGACCAATTTCAGGCACAGAAATGACTTTAAACACACTTATTTTAGTTGAAAAAGTAATAACTCAAATCCAACCGTCATTTAAAGTCAAAAGATTAAATGTTAAAATTTCATCAATATTGACCATTTTTTCAACGTTCGACTGGTCCGGGGTCATCGTTTTTCATCAGAAAATGGATTTTTTGGACTCTTCCAAAAATGATTCAAAATGTCATTTGGATCGGGCCTCATGTTGAATAACCACTTTTTAAACCCTCACAGTGACCAAAATTGCCATTTTTACAGAGTTTTGCTTACTCAAAAGCTTCAAATTTGACCAATTTCAGGCACAGAAATGACTTTAAACACACTTATTTTAGTTGAAAAAGTAATAATTCATATCCAACCGTCATTTAAAGTCAAAAGATTAAATGTTAAAATTTCATCAATATTGACCATTTTTTCAACGTTCGACTGGTCCGGGGTCATCGTTTTTCATCAGAAAATTGATTTTTTGCACTCTACCAAAAATGATTCAGAATGTCATTTGGATCGGGCCTCATATTGAATAACCACTTTTTAAACCCTCACAGTGACCAAAATTGCCATTTTTACAGAGTTTTGCTTACTCAACATCTTCAATTTTGACCAATTTCAGGCACAGAAATGACTTTAAACACACTTATTTTAGTTGAAAAAGTAATAACTCACATCCAACCGTCATTTAAAGTCAAAAGATTAAATGTTAAAATTTCAGCAATATTGACCATTTTTTCAACGTTCGACTGGTCCGGGGTCATCGTTTTTCATCAGAAAATTGATTTTTTGCACTCTACCAAAAATGATTCAAAATGTCATTTGGATCGGGCCTCATGTTGAATAACCACTTTTTAAACCCTCACAGTGACCAAAATTGCCATTTTTACAGAGTTTTGCTTACTCAAAATCTTCAATTTTGACCAATTTCAGGCACAGAAATGACTTTAAACACACTTATTTTAGTTGAAAAAGTAATAACTCAAATCCAACCGTCATTTAAAGTCAAACGATTAAATGTTAAAATTTCATCAATATTGACCATTTTTTCAACGTTCGACTGGTCCGGGGTCATCGTTTTTCATCAGAAAATGGAGTTTTTGGACTCTTCCAAAAATGATTCAAAATGTCATTTGGATCGGGCCTCATGTTGAATAACCACTTTTTAAACCCTCACAGTGACCAAA
The DNA here is from genome assembly GCF_964263255.1 of Lissotriton vulgaris. Taxonomy (NCBI): domain Eukaryota; kingdom Metazoa; phylum Chordata; class Amphibia; order Caudata; family Salamandridae; genus Lissotriton; species Lissotriton vulgaris. Next base: position 781,017 of record NW_028251941.1, read on the forward strand.
ATTGCCATTTTTACAGAGTTTTGCTTACTCAAAAGCTTCAAATTTTGACCAATTTCAGGCACAGAAATGACTTTAAACACACTTATTTTAGTTGAAAAAGTAATAACTCACATCCAACCGTCATTTAAAGTCAAAAGATTAAATGTTAAAATTTCATCAATATTGACCATTTTTTCAACGTTCGACTGGTCCGGGGTCATCGTTTTTCATCAGAAAATTGATTTTTTGCACTCTACCAAAAATGATTCAGAATGTCATTTGGATCGGGCCTCATGTTGAATAACCACTTTTTAAACCCTCACAGTGACCAAAATTGCCATTTTTACAGAGTTTTGCTTACTCAAAATCTTCAATTTTGACCAATTTCAGGCACAGAAATGACTTTAAACACACTTATTTTAGTTGAAAAAGTAATAACTCACATCCAACCGTCATTTAAAGTCAAAAGATTAAATGTTAAAATTTCATCAATATTGACCATTTTTTCAATGTTCGACTGGTCCGGGGTCATCGTTTTTCATCAGAAAATGGATTTTTTAGACTCTTCCAAAAATGATTCAAAATGTCATTTGGATCGGGCCTCATGTTGAATAACCACTTTTTAAAACCCTCACAGTGACCAAAATTGCCATTTTTACAGAGTTTTGCTGACTCAAAATCTTCAAATTTGACCAATTTCAGGCACAGAAATGACTTTAAACACACTTATTTTAGTTGAAAAAGTAATAATTCATATCCAACCGTCATTTAAAGTCAAAAGATTAAATGTTAAAATTTCATCAATATTGACCATTTTTTCAACGTTCGACTGGTCCGGGGTCATCGTTTTTCATCAGAAAATTGATTTTTTGGACTCTACCAAAAATGATTCAAAATGTCATTTGGATCAGGCCTCATGTTGAATAACCACTTTTTAAACCCTCACAGTGACCAAAATTGCCATTTTTACAGAGATTTGCATACTCAAAATCTTCGAATTTTTACCAATTTCAGGCACAGAAATGACTTTAAACACACTTATTTCAGTTGAAAAAGTAATAACTCACATCCAACCGTCATTTAAAGTCAAAAGATTAAATGTTAAAATTTCATCAATATTGACTATTTTTTCAACGTTCGACTGGTCCGGGGTCATCGTTTTTCATCAGAAAATTGATTTTTTGGACTCTCCCAAAAATGATTCAAAATGTCATTTGGATCGGGCCTCATGTTGAATAACCACTTTTTAAACCCTCACATGACCAAAATTGCCATTTTTACAGACTTTTGCTTACTCAAAATCTTCAATTTTGACCAATTTCAGGCACAGAAATGACTTTAAACACACTTATTTTAGGTGAAAAAGTAATAACTCACATCCAACCGTCATTTAAAGTCAAAAGATTAAATGTTAAAATTTCATCAATATTGACCATTTTTTCAATGTTCGACTGGTCCGGGGTCATCGTTTTTCATCAGAAAATGGATTTTTTGGACTCTTCCAAATATGATTCAAAATGTCATTTGGATCGGGCCTCATGTTGAATAACCACTTTTTAAACCCTCACAGTGACCAAAATTGCCATTTTTACAGAGTGTAGCTTACTCAAAATCTTCCAATTTTGACCAATTTCAGGCACAGAAATGACTTTAAACACACTTATTTTAGTTGAAAAAGTAATAACTCACATCCAACCGTCATTTAAAGTCAAAAGATTAAATGTTAAAATTTCATCAATATTGACCATTTTTTCAACGTTCGACTGGTCCGGGGTGATCGTTTTTCATCAGAAAATTGATTTTTTGCACTCTACCAAAAATTATTCAAAATGTCATTTGGATCGGGCCTCATGTTGAATAACCACTTTTTAAACCCTCACAGTGACCAAAATTGCCATTTTTACAGAGTTTTGCTTACTCAAAATCTTCAATTTTGACCAATTTCAGGCACAGAAATGACTTTAAACACACTTATTTTAGTTGAAAAAGTAATAACTCACATCCAACCGTCATTTAAAGTCAAAAGATTAAATGTTAAAATGTCATCAATATTGACAATTTTTTCAACGTTCGACTGGTCCGGGGTCATTGTTTTTCATCAGAAAATGGATTTTTTGGACTCTTCCAAAAATGATTCTAAATGTCATTTGGATCGGGCCTCATGTTGAATATCCACTTTTTAAACCCTCACAGTGACCAAAATTGCCATTTTTACAGAGTTTTGCTTACTCAAAAGCTTCAATTTTGACCAATTTCAGGCACAGAAATGACTTTAAACACACTTATTTTAGTTGAAAAAGTAATAACTCAAATCCAACCGTCATTTAAAGTCAAAAGATTAAATGTTAAAATTTCATCAATATTGACCATTTTTTCAACGTTCGACTGGTCCGGGGTCATCGTTTTTCATCAGAAAATTGATTTTTTGGACTCTACCAAAAATGATTCAAAATGTCATTTGGATCAGGCCTCATGTTGAATAACCACTTTTTAAACCCTCACAGTGACCAAAATTGCCATTTTTACAGAGATTTGCTTACTCAAAATCTTCAAATTTTTACCAATTTCAGGCACAGAAATGACTTTAAACACACTTATTTTAGTTGAAAAAGTAATAACTCACATCCAACCGTCATTTAAAGTCAAAAGATTAAATGTTAAAATTTCATCAATATTGACTATTTTTTCAACGTTCGACTGGTCCGGGGTCATCGTTTTTCATCAGAAAATTGATTTTTTGGACTCTCCCAAAAATGATTCAAAATGTCATTTGGATCGGGCCTCATGTTGAATAACCACTTTTTAAACCCTCACATGACCAAATTTGCAATTTTTACAGACTTTTGCTTACTCAAAATCTTCAATTTTGACCAATTTCAGGCACAGAAATGACTTTAAACACACTTATTTTAGTTGAAAAAGTAATAACTCACATCCAACCGTCATTTAAAGTCAAAAGATTAAATGTTAAAATTTCATCAATATTGACCATTTTTTCAATGTTCGACTGGTCCGGGGTCATCGTTTTTCATCAGAAAATGGATTTTTTTGACTCTTCCAAATATGATTCAAAATGTCATTTGGATCGGGCCTCATGTTGAATAACCACTTTTTAAACCCTCACAGTGACCAAAATTGCCATTTTTACAGAGTTTTGCTTACTCAAAAGCTTCAAATTTTGACCAATTTCAGGCACAGAAATGACTTTAAACACACTTATTTTAGTTGAAAAAGTAATAACTCACATCCAACCGTCATTTAAAGTCAAAAGATTAAATGTTAAAATTTCATCAATATTGACCATTTTTCAACGTTCGACTGGTCCGGGGTCATCGTTTTTCATCAGAAAATTGATTTTTTGCACTCTACCAAAAATGATTCAGAATGTCATTTGGATCGGGCCTCATGTTGAATAACCACTTTTTAAACCCTCACAGTGACCAAAATTGCCATTTTTACAGAGTTTTGCTTACTCAAAAGCTTCAAATTTGACCAATTTCAGGCACAGAAATGACTTTAAACACACTTATTTTAGTTGAAAAAGTAATAATTCATATCCAACCGTCATTTAAAGTCAAAAGATTAAATGTTAAAATTTCATCAATATTGACCATTTTTTCAACGTTCGACTGGTCCGGGGTCATCGTTTTTCATCAGAAAATGGATTTTTTGGACTCTACCAAAAATGATTCAAAATGTCATTTGGATCGGGCCTCATGATGAATAACCACTTTTTAAACCCTCACAGTGACCAAAATTGCCATTTTTACAGAGTTTTGCTTACTCAAAAGCTTCAAATTTTGACCAATTTCAGGCACAGAAATGACTTTAAACACACTTATTTTAGTTGAAAAAGTAATAACTCATATCCAACCGTCATTTAAAGTCAAAAGATTAAATGTTAAAATTTCATCAATATTGACCATTTTTTCAACGTTCGACTGGTCCGGGGTCATCGTTTTTCATCAGAAAATTGATTTTTTGCACTCTACCAAAAATGATTCAGAATGTCATTTGGATCGGGCCTCATGTTGAATAACCACTTTTTAAACCCTCACAGTGACCAAAATTGCCATTTTTACAGAGTTTTGCTTACTCAAAATCTTCAATTTTGACCAATTTCAGGCACAGAAATGACTTTAAACACACTTATTTTAGTTGAAAAAGTAATAACTCACATCCAACCGTCATTTAAAGTCAAAAGATTAAATGTTAAAATTTCAGCAATATTGACCATTTTTTCAACGTTCGACTGGTCCGGGGTCATCGTTTTTCATCAGAAAATTGATTTTTTGCACTCTACCAAAAATGATTCAAAATGTCATTTGGATCGGGCCTCATGTTGAATAACCACTTTTTAAACCCTCACAGTGACCAAAATTGCCATTTTTACAGAGTTTTGCTTACTCAAAATCTTCAATTTTGACCAATTTCAGGCACAGAAATGACTTTAAACACACTTATTTTAGTTGAAAAAGTAATAACTCAAATCCAACCGTCATTTAAAGTCAAACGATTAAATGTTAAAATTTCATCAATATTGACCATTTTTTCAACGTTCGACTGGTCCGGGGTCATCGTTTTTCATCAGAAAATGGATTTTTTGGACTCTTCCAAAAATGATTCAAAATGTCATTTGGATCGGGCCTCATGTTGAATAACCACTTTTTAAACCCTCACAGTGACCAAAATTGCCATTTTTACAGAGTTTTGCTTACTCAAAAGCTTCAAATTTTGACCAATTTCAGGCACAGAAATGACTTTAAACACACTTATTTTAGTTGAAAAAGTAATAACTCACATCCAACCGTCATTTAAAGTCAAAAGATTAAATGTTAAAATTTCATCAATATTGACCATTTTTTCAACGTTCGACTGGTCCGGGGTCATCGTTTTTCATCAGAAAATTGATTTTTTGCACTCTACCAAAAATGATTCAGAATGTCATTTGGATCGGGCCTCATGTTGAATAACCACTTTTTAAACCCTCACAGTGACCAAAATTGCCATTTTTACAGAGTTTTGCTTACTCAAAATCTTCAATTTTGACCAATTTCAGGCACAGAAATGACTTTAAACACACTTATTTTAGTTGAAAAAGTAATAACTCACATCCAACCGTCATTTAAAGTCAAAAGCTTAAATGTTAAAATTTCATCAATATTGACCATTTTTTCAATGTTCGACTGGTCCGGGGTCATCGTTTTTCATCAGAAAATGGATTTTTTAGACTCTTCCAAAAATGATTCAAAATGTCATTTGGATCGGGCCTCATGTTGAATAACCACTTTTTAAACCCTCACAGTGACCAAAATTGCCATTTTTACAGAGTTTTGCTGACTCAAAATCTTCAAATTTGACCAATTTCAGGCACAGAAATGACTTTAAACACACTTATTTTAGTTGAAAAAGTAATAATTCATATCCAACCGTCATTTAAAGTCAAAAGATTAAATGTTAAAATTTCATCAATATTGACCATTTTTTCAACGTTCGACTGGTCCGGGGTCATCGTTTTTCATCAGAAAATTGATTTTTTGGACTCTACCAAAAATGATTCAAAATGTCATTTGGATCAGGCCTCATGTTGAATAACCACTTTTTAAACCCTCACAGTGACCAAAATTGCCATTTTTACAGAGATTTGCTTACTCAAAATCTTCGAATTTTTACCAATTTCAGGCACAGAAATGACTTTAAACACACTTATTTTAGTTGAAAAAGTAATAACTCACATCCAACCGTCATTTAAAGTCAAAAGATTAAATGTTAAAATTTCATCAATATTGACCATTTTTTCAATGTTCGACTGGTCCGGGGTCATCGTTTTTCATCAGAAAATGGATTTTTTGGACTCTTCCAAATATGATTCAAAATGTCATTTGGATCGGGCCTCATGTTGAATAACCACTTTTTAAACCCTCACAGTGACCAAAATTGCCATTTTTACAGAGTGTAGCTTACTCAAAATCTTCCAATTTTGACCAATTTCAGGCACAGAAATGACTTTAAACACACTTATTTTAGTTGAAAAAGTAATAACTCACATCCAACCGTCATTTAAAGTCAAAAGATTAAATGTTAAAATTTCATCAATATTGACCATTTTTTCAACGTTCGACTGGTCCGGGGTGATCGTTTTTCATCAGAAAATTGATTTTTTGCACTCTACCAAAAATTATTCAAAATGTCATTTGGATCGGGCCTCATGTTGAATAACCACTTTTTAAACCCTCACAGTGACCAAAATTGCCATTTTTACAGAGTTTTGCTTACTCAAAATCTTCAATTTTGACCAATTTCAGGCACAGAAATGACTTTAAACACACTTATTTTAGTTGAAAAAGTAATAACTCACATCCAACCGTCATTTAAAGTCAAAAGATTAAATGTTAAAATGTCATCAATATTGACAATTTTTTCAACGTTCGACTGGTCCGGGGTCATTGTTTTTCATCAGAAAATGGATTTTTTGGACTCTTCCAAAAATGATTCTAAATGTCATTTGGATCGGGCCTCATGTTGAATATCCACTTTTTAAACCCTCACAGTGACCAAAATTGCCATTTTTACAGAGTTTTGCTTACTCAAAAGCTTCAATTTTGACCAATTTCAGGCACAGAAATGACTTTAAACACACTTATTTTAGTTGAAAAAGTAATAACTCACATCCAACCGTCATTTAAAGTCAAAAGAATAAATGTTAAAATTTCATCAATATTGACCATTTTTTCAATGTTCGACTGGTCCGGGGTCATTGTTTTTCATCAGAAAATGGATTTTTTTGACTCTTCCAAAAATGATTCAAAATGTCATTTGGATCGGGCCTCATGTTGAATAACCACTTTTTAAACCCTCACAGTGACCAAAATTGCCATTTTTACAGAGTTTTGCTTACTCAAAATCTTCAATTTTGACCAATTTCAGGCACAGAAATGACTTTAAACACACTTATTTTAGTTGAAAAAGTAATAACTCAAATCCAACCGTCATTTAAAGTCAAAAGATTAAACGTTAAAATTTCATCAATATTGACCATTTTTTCAACGTTCGACTGGTCCGGGGTCATCGTTTTTCATCAGAAAATGGATTTTTTGGACTCTTCCAAAAATGATTCAAAATGTCATTTGGATCGGGCCTCATGTTGAATAACCACTTTTTAAACCCTCACAGTGACCAAAATTGCCATTTTTACAGAGTTTTGCTTACTCATAAGCTTCAAATTTGACCAATTTCAGGCACAGAAATGACTTTAAACACACTTATTTTAGTTGAAAAAGTAATAATTCATATCCAACCGTCATTTAAAGTCAAAAGATTAAATGTTAAAATTTCATCAATATTGACCATTTTTTCAACGTTCGACTGGTCCGGGGTCATCGTTTTTCATCAGAAAATGGATTTTTTGCACTCTACCAAAAATGATTCAAAATGTCATTTGGATCGGGCCTCATGTTGAATAACCACTTTTTAAACCCTCACAGTGACCAAAATTGCCATTTTTACAGAGTTTTGCTTACTCAAAAGCTTCAAATTTTGACCAATTTCAGGCACAGAAATGACTTTAAACACACTTATTTTAGTTGAAAAAGTAATAACTCACATCCAACTGTCATTTAAAGTCAAAAGATTAAATGTTAAAATTTCATCAATATTGACCATTTTTTCAACGTTCGACTGGTCCGGGGTCATCGTTTTTCATCAGAAAATTGATTTTTTGCACTCTACCAAAAATGATTCAGAATGTCATTTGGATCGGGCCTCATGTTGAATAACCACTTTTTAAACCCTCACAGTGACCAAAATTGCCATTTTTACAGAGTTTTGCTTACTCAAAATCTTCAATTTTGACCAATTTCAGGCACAGAAATGACTTTAAACACACTTATTTTAGTTGAAAAAGTAATAACTCAAATCCAACCGTCATTTAAAGTCAAAAGATTAAATGTTAAAATTTCATCAATATTGACCATTTTTTCAACGTTCGACTGGTCCGGGGTCATCGTTTTTCATCAGAAAATGGATTTTTTGGACTCTTCCAAAAATGATTCAAAATGTCATTTGGATCGGGCCTCATGTTGAATAACCACTTTTTAAACCCTCACAGTGACCAAAATTGCCATTTTTACAGAGTTTTGCTTACTCATAAGCTTCAAATTTGACCAATTTCAGGCACAGAAATGACTTTAAACACACTTATTTTAGTTGAAAAAGTAATAACTCACATCCAACCGTCATTTAAAGTCAAAAGATTAAATGTTAAAATTTCATCAATATTGACCATTTTTTCAATGTTCGACTGGTCCGGGGTCATCGTTTTTCATCAGAAAATGGATTTTTTAGACTCTTCCAAAAATGATTCAAAATGTCATTTGGATCGGGCCTCATGTTGAATAACCACTTTTTAAAACCCTCACAGTGACCAAAATTGCCATTTTTACAGAGTTTTGCTGACTCAAAATCTTCAAATTTGACCAATTTCAGGCACAGAAATGACTTTAAACACACTTATTTTAGTTGAAAAAGTAATAATTCATATCCAACCGTCATTTAAAGTCAAAAGATTAAATGTTAAAATTTCATCAATATTGACCATTTTTTCAACGTTCGACTGGTCCGGGGTCATCGTTTTTCATCAGAAAATGGATTTTTTGGACTCTTCCAAAAATGATTCAAAATGTCATTTGGATCGGGCCTCATGTTGAATAACCACTTTTTAAACCCTCACAGTGACCAAAATTGCCATTTTTACAGAGTTTTGCTTACTCAAAAGCTTCAAATTTGACCAATTTCAGGCACAGAAATGACTTTAAACACACTTATTTTAGTTGAAAAAGTAATAATTCATATCCAACCGTCATTTAAAGTCAAAAGATTAAATGTTAAAATTTCATCAATATTGACCATTTTTTCAACGTTCGACTGGTCCGGGGTCATCGTTTTTCATCAGAAAATTGATTTTTTGCACTCTACCAAAAATGATTCAGAATGTCATTTGGATCGGGCCTCATATTGAATAACCACTTTTTAAACCCTCACAGTGACCAAAATTGCCATTTTTACAGAGTTTTGCTTACTCAACATCTTCAATTTTGACCAATTTCAGGCACAGAAATGACTTTAAACACACTTATTTTAGTTGAAAAAGTAATAACTCACATCCAACCGTCATTTAAAGTCAAAAGATTAAATGTTAAAATTTCAGCAATATTGACCATTTTTTCAACGTTCGACTGGTCCGGGGTCATCGTTTTTCATCAGAAAATTGATTTTTTGCACTCTACCAAAAATGATTCAAAATGTCATTTGGATCGGGCCTCATGTTGAATAACCACTTTTTAAACCCTCACAGTGACCAAAATTGCCATTTTTACAGAGTTTTGCTTACTCAAAATCTTCAATTTTGACCAATTTCAGGCACAGAAATGACTTTAAACACACTTATTTTAGTTGAAAAAGTAATAACTCAAATCCAACCGTCATTTAAAGTCAAACGATTAAATGTTAAAATTTCATCAATATTGACCATTTTTTCAACGTTCGACTGGTCCGGGGTCATCGTTTTTCATCAGAAAATGGAGTTTTTGGACTCTTCCAAAAATGATTCAAAATGTCATTTGGATCGGGCCTCATGTTGAATAACCACTTTTTAAACCCTCACAGTGACCAAAATTGCCATTTTTACAGAGTTTTGCTTACTCAAAAGCTTCAAATTTTGACCAATTTCAGGCACAGAAATGACTTTAAACACACTTATTTTAGTTGAAAAAGTAATAACTCACATCCAACCGTCATTTAAAGTCAAAAGATTAAATGTTAAAATTTCATCAATATTGACCATTTTTTCAACGTTCGACTGGTCCGGGGTCATCGTTTTTCATCAGAAAATTGATTTTTTGCACTCTACCAAAAATGATTCAGAATGTCATTTGGATCGGGCCTCATGTTGAATAACCACTTTTTAAACCCTCACAGTGACCAAAATTGCCATTTTTACAGAGTTTTGCTTACTCAAAATCTTCAATTTTGACCAATTTCAGGCACAGAAATGACTTTAAACACACTTATTTTAGTTGAAAAAGTAATAACTCACATCCAACCGTCATTTAAAGTCAAAAGATTAAATGTTAAAATTTCATCAATATTGACCATTTTTTCAATGTTCGACTGGTCCGGGGTCATCGTTTTTCATCAGAAAATGGATTTTTTAGACTCTTCCAAAAATGATTCAAAATGTCATTTGGATCGGGCCTCATGTTGAATAACCACTTTTTAAAACCCTCACAGTGACCAAAATTGCCATTTTTACAGAGTTTTGCTGACTCAAAATCTTCAAATTTGACCAATTTCAGGCACAGAAATGACTTTAAACACACTTATTTTAGTTGAAAAAGTAATAATTCATATCCAACCGTCATTTAAAGTCAAAAGATTAAATGTTAAAATTTCATCAATATTGACCATTTTTTCAACGTTCGACTGGTCCGGGGTCATCGTTTTTCATCAGAAAATTGATTTTTTGGACTCTACCAAAAATGATTCAAAATGTCATTTGGATCAGGCCTCATGTTGAATAACCACTTTTTAAACCCTCACAGTGACCAAAATTGCCATTTTTACAGAGATTTGCATACTCAAAATCTTCGAATTTTTACCAATTTCAGGCACAGAAATGACTTTAAACACACTTATTTCAGTTGAAAAAGTAATAACTCACATCCAACCGTCATTTAAAGTCAAAAGATTAAATGTTAAAATTTCATCAATATTGACTATTTTTTCAACGTTCGACTGGTCCGGGGTCATCGTTTTTCATCAGAAAATTGATTTTTTGGACTCTCCCAAAAATGATTCAAAATGTCATTTGGATCGGGCCTCATGTTGAATAACCACTTTTTAAACCCTCACATGACCAAAATTGCCATTTTTACAGACTTTTGCTTACTCAAAATCTTCAATTTTGACCAATTTCAGGCACAGAAATGACTTTAAACACACTTATTTTAGGTGAAAAAGTAATAACTCACATCCAACCGTCATTTAAAGTCAAAAGATTAAATGTTAAAATTTCATCAATATTGACCATTTTTTCAATGTTCGACTGGTCCGGGGTCATCGTTTTTCATCAGAAAATGGATTTTTTGGACTCTTCCAAATATGATTCAAAATGTCATTTGGATCGGGCCTCATGTTGAATAACCACTTTTTAAACCCTCACAGTGACCAAAATTGCCATTTTTACAGAGTGTAGCTTACTCAAAATCTTCCAATTTTGACCAATTTCAGGCACAGAAATGACTTTAAACACACTTATTTTAGTTGAAAAAGTAATAACTCACATCCAACCGTCATTTAAAGTCAAAAGATTAAATGTTAAAATTTCATCAATATTGACCATTTTTTCAACGTTCGACTGGTCCGGGGTGATCGTTTTTCATCAGAAAATTGATTTTTTGCACTCTACCAAAAATTATTCAAAATGTCATTTGGATCGGGCCTCATGTTGAATAACCACTTTTTAAACCCTCACAGTGACCAAAATTGCCATTTTTACAGAGTTTTGCTTACTCAAAATCTTCAATTTTGACCAATTTCAGGCACAGAAATGACTTTAAACACACTTATTTTAGTTGAAAAAGTAATAACTCACATCCAACCGTCATTTAAAGTCAAAAGATTAAATGTTAAAATGTCATCAATATTGACAATTTTTTCAACGTTCGACTGGTCCGGGGTCATTGTTTTTCATCAGAAAATGGATTTTTTGGACTCTTCCAAAAATGATTCTAAATGTCATTTGGATCGGGCCTCATGTTGAATATCCACTTTTTAAACCCTCACAGTGACCAAAATTGCCATTTTTACAGAGTTTTGCTTACTCAAAAGCTTCAATTTTGACCAATTTCAGGCACAGAAATGACTTTAAACACACTTATTTTAGTTGAAAAAGTAATAACTCAAATCCAACCGTCATTTAAAGTCAAAAGATTAAATGTTAAAATTTCATCAATATTGACCATTTTTTCAACGTTCGACTGGTCCGGGGTCATCGTTTTTCATCAGAAAATTGATTTTTTGGACTCTACCAAAAATGATTCAAAATGTCATTTGGATCAGGCCTCATGTTGAATAACCACTTTTTAAACCCTCACAGTGACCAAAATTGCCATTTTTACAGAGATTTGCTTACTCAAAATCTTCAAATTTTTACCAATTTCAGGCACAGAAATGACTTTAAACACACTTATTTTAGTTGAAAAAGTAATAACTCACATCCAACCGTCATTTAAAGTCAAAAGATTAAATGTTAAAATTTCATCAATATTGACTATTTTTTCAACGTTCGACTGGTCCGGGGTCATCGTTTTTCATCAGAAAATTGATTTTTTGGACTCTCCCAAAAATGATTCAAAATGTCATTTGGATCGGGCCTCATGTTGAATAACCACTTTTTAAACCCTCACATGACCAAATTTGCAATTTTTACAGACTTTTGCTTACTCAAAATCTTCAATTTTGACCAATTTCAGGCACAGAAATGACTTTAAACACACTTATTTTAGTTGAAAAAGTAATAACTCACATCCAACCGTCATTTAAAGTCAAAAGATTAAATGTTAAAATTTCATCAATATTGACCATTTTTTCAATGTTCGACTGGTCCGGGGTCATCGTTTTTCATCAGAAAATGGATTTTTTTGACTCTTCCAAATATGATTCAAAATGTCATTTGGATCGGGCCTCATGTTGAATAACCACTTTTTAAACCCTCACAGTGACCAAAATTGCCATTTTTACAGAGTTTTGCTTACTCAAAAGCTTCAAATTTTGACCAATTTCAGGCACAGAAATGACTTTAAACACACTTATTTTAGTTGAAAAAGTAATAACTCACATCCAACCGTCATTTAAAGTCAAAAGATTAAATGTTAAAATTTCATCAATATTGACCATTTTTCAACGTTCGACTGGTCCGGGGTCATCGTTTTTCATCAGAAAATTGATTTTTTGCACTCTACCAAAAATGATTCAGAATGTCATTTGGATCGGGCCTCATGTTGAATAACCACTTTTTAAACCCTCACAGTGACCAAAATTGCCATTTTTACAGAGTTTTGCTTACTCAAAAGCTTCAAATTTGACCAATTTCAGGCACAGAAATGACTTTAAACACACTTATTTTAGTTGAAAAAGTAATAATTCATATCCAACCGTCATTTAAAGTCAAAAGATTAAATGTTAAAATTTCATCAATATTGACCATTTTTTCAACGTTCGACTGGTCCGGGGTCATCGTTTTTCATCAGAAAATGGATTTTTTGGACTCTACCAAAAATGATTCAAAATGTCATTTGGATCGGGCCTCATGATGAATAACCACTTTTTAAACCCTCACAGTGACCAAAATTGCCATTTTTACAGAGTTTTGCTTACTCAAAAGCTTCAAATTTTGACCAATTTCAGGCACAGAAATGACTTTAAACACACTTATTTTAGTTGAAAAAGTAATAACTCATATCCAACCGTCATTTAAAGTCAAAAGATTAAATGTTAAAATTTCATCAATATTGACCATTTTTTCAACGTTCGACTGGTCCGGGGTCATCGTTTTTCATCAGAAAATTGATTTTTTGCACTCTACCAAAAATGATTCAGAATGTCATTTGGATCGGGCCTCATGTTGAATAACCACTTTTTAAACCCTCACAGTGACCAAAATTGCCATTTTTACAGAGTTTTGCTTACTCAAAATCTTCAATTTTGACCAATTTCAGGCACAGAAATGACTTTAAACACACTTATTTTAGTTGAAAAAGTAATAACTCACATCCAACCGTCATTTAAAGTCAAAAGATTAAATGTTAAAATTTCAGCAATATTGACCATTTTTTCAACGTTCGACTGGTCCGGGGTCATCGTTTTTCATCAGAAAATTGATTTTTTGCACTCTACCAAAAATGATTCAAAATGTCATTTGGATCGGGCCTCATGTTGAATAACCACTTTTTAAACCCTCACAGTGACCAAAATTGCCATTTTTACAGAGTTTTGCTTACTCAAAATCTTCAATTTTGACCAATTTCAGGCACAGAAATGACTTTAAACACACTTATTTTAGTTGAAAAAGTAATAACTCAAATCCAACCGTCATTTAAAGTCAAACGATTAAATGTTAAAATTTCATCAATATTGACCATTTTTTCAACGTTCGACTGGTCCGGGGTCATCGTTTTTCATCAGAAAATGGATTTTTTGGACTCTTCCAAAAATGATTCAAAATGTCATTTGGATCGGGCCTCATGTTGAATAACCACTTTTTAAACCCTCACAGTGACCAAAATTGCCATTTTTACAGAGTTTTGCTTACTCAAAAGCTTCAAATTTTGACCAATTTCAGGCACAGAAATGACTTTAAACACACTTATTTTAGTTGAAAAAGTAATAACTCACATCCAACCGTCATTTAAAGTCAAAAGATTAAATGTTAAAATTTCATCAATATTGACCATTTTTTCAACGTTCGACTGGTCCGGGGTCATCGTTTTTCATCAGAAAATTGATTTTTTGCACTCTACCAAAAATGATTCAGAATGTCATTTGGATCGGGCCTCATGTTGAATAACCACTTTTTAAACCCTCACAGTGACCAAAATTGCCATTTTTACAGAGTTTTGCTTACTCAAAATCTTCAATTTTGACCAATTTCAGGCACAGAAATGACTTTAAACACACTTATTTTAGTTGAAAAAGTAATAACTCACATCCAACCGTCATTTAAAGTCAAAAGATTAAATGTTAAAATTTCATCAATATTGACCATTTTTTCAATGTTCGACTGGTCCGGGGTCATCGTTTTTCATCAGAAAATGGATTTTTTAGACTCTTCCAAAAATGATTCAAAATGTCATTTGGATCGGGCCTCATGTTGAATAACCACTTTTTAAACCCTCACAGTGACCAAAATTGCCATTTTTACAGAGTTTTGCTGACTCAAAATCTTCAAATTTGACCAATTTCAGGCACAGAAATGACTTTAAACACACTTATTTTAGTTGAAAAAGTAATAATTCATATCCAACCGTCATTTAAAGTCAAAAGATTAAATGTTAAAATTTCATCAATATTGACCATTTTTTCAACGTTCGACTGGTCCGGGGTCATCGTTTTTCATCAGAAAATTGATTTTTTGGACTCTACCAAAAATGATTCAAAATGTCATTTGGATCAGGCCTCATGTTGAATAACCACTTTTTAAACCCTCACAGTGACCAAAATTGCCATTTTTACAGAGATTTGCTTACTCAAAATCTTCGAATTTTTACCAATTTCAGGCACAGAAATGACTTTAAACACACTTATTTTAGTTGAAAAAGTAATAACTCACATCCAACCGTCATTTAAAGTCAAAAGATTAAATGTTAAAATTTCATCAATATTGACCATTTTTTCAATGTTCGACTGGTCCGGGGTCATCGTTTTTCATCAGAAAATGGATTTTTTGGACTCTTCCAAATATGATTCAAAATGTCATTTGGATCGGGCCTCATGTTGAATAACCACTTTTTAAACCCTCACAGTGACCAAAATTGCCATTTTTACAGAGTGTAGCTTACTCAAAATCTTCCAATTTTGACCAATTTCAGGCACAGAAATGACTTTAAACACACTTATTTTAGTTGAAAAAGTAATAACTCACATCCAACCGTCATTTAAAGTCAAAAGATTAAATGTTAAAATTTCATCAATATTGACCATTTTTTCAACGTTCGACTGGTCCGGGGTGATCGTTTTTCATCAGAAAATTGATTTTTTGCACTCTACCAAAAATTATTCAAAATGTCATTTGGATCGGGCCTCATGTTGAATAACCACTTTTTAAACCCTCACAGTGACCAAAATTGCCATTTTTACAGAGTTTTGCTTACTCAAAATCTTCAATTTTGACCAATTTCAGGCACAGAAATGACTTTAAACACACTTATTTTAGTTGAAAAAGTAATAACTCACATCCAACCGTCATTTAAAGTCAAAAGATTAAATGTTAAAATGTCATCAATATTGACAATTTTTTCAACGTTCGACTGGTCCGGGGTCATTGTTTTTCATCAGAAAATGGATTTTTTGGACTCTTCCAAAAATGATTCTAAATGTCATTTGGATCGGGCCTCATGTTGAATATCCACTTTTTAAACCCTCACAGTGACCAAAATTGCCATTTTTACAGAGTTTTGCTTACTCAAAAGCTTCAATTTTGACCAATTTCAGGCACAGAAATGACTTTAAACACACTTATTTTAGTTGAAAAAGTAATAACTCACATCCAACCGTCATTTAAAGTCAAAAGAATAAATGTTAAAATTTCATCAATATTGACCATTTTTTCAATGTTCGACTGGTCCGGGGTCATTGTTTTTCATCAGAAAATGGATTTTTTTGACTCTTCCAAAAATGATTCAAAATGTCATTTGGATCGGGCCTCATGTTGAATAACCACTTTTTAAACCCTCACAGTGACCAAAATTGCCATTTTTACAGAGTTTTGCTTACTCAAAATCTTCAATTTTGACCAATTTCAGGCACAGAAATGACTTTAAACACACTTATTTTAGTTGAAAAAGTAATAACTCAAATCCAACCGTCATTTAAAGTCAAAAGATTAAACGTTAAAATTTCATCAATATTGACCATTTTTTCAACGTTCGACTGGTCCGGGGTCATCGTTTTTCATCAGAAAATGGATTTTTTGGACTCTTCCAAAAATGATTCAAAATGTCATTTGGATCGGGCCTCATGTTGAATAACCACTTTTTAAACCCTCACAGTGACCAAAATTGCCATTTTTACAGAGTTTTGCTTACTCATAAGCTTCAAATTTGACCAATTTCAGGCACAGAAATGACTTTAAACACACTTATTTTAGTTGAAAAAGTAATAATTCATATCCAACCGTCATTTAAAGTCAAAAGATTAAATGTTAAAATTTCATCAATATTGACCATTTTTTCAACGTTCGACTGGTCCGGGGTCATCGTTTTTCATCAGAAAATGGATTTTTTGCACTCTACCAAAAATGATTCAAAATGTCATTTGGATCGGGCCTCATGTTGAATAACCACTTTTTAAACCCTCACAGTGACCAAAATTGCCATTTTTACAGAGTTTTGCTTACTCAAAAGCTTCAAATTTTGACCAATTTCAGGCACAGAAATGACTTTAAACACACTTATTTTAGTTGAAAAAGTAATAACTCACATCCAACTGTCATTTAAAGTCAAAAGATTAAATGTTAAAATTTCATCAATATTGACCATTTTTTCAACGTTCGACTGGTCCGGGGTCATCGTTTTTCATCAGAAAATTGATTTTTTGCACTCTACCAAAAATGATTCAGAATGTCATTTGGATCGGGCCTCATGTTGAATAACCACTTTTTAAACCCTCACAGTGACCAAAATTGCCATTTTTACAGAGTTTTGCTTACTCAAAATCTTCAATTTTGACCAATTTCAGGCACAGAAATGACTTTAAACACACTTATTTTAGTTGAAAAAGTAATAACTCAAATCCAACCGTCATTTAAAGTCAAAAGATTAAATGTTAAAATTTCATCAATATTGACCATTTTTTCAACGTTCGACTGGTCCGGGGTCATCGTTTTTCATCAGAAAATGGATTTTTTGGACTCTTCCAAAAATGATTCAAAATGTCATTTGGATCGGGCCTCATGTTGAATAACCACTTTTTAAACCCTCACAGTGACCAAAATTGCCATTTTTACAGAGTTTTGCTTACTCATAAGCTTCAAATTTGACCAATTTCAGGCACAGAAATGACTTTAAACACACTTATTTTAGTTGAAAAAGTAATAACTCACATCCAACCGTCATTTAAAGTCAAAAGATTAAATGTTAAAATTTCATCAATATTGACCATTTTTTCAATGTTCGACTGGTCCGGGGTCATCGTTTTTCATCAGAAAATGGATTTTTTAGACTCTTCCAAAAATGATTCAAAATGTCATTTGGATCGGGCCTCATGTTGAATAACCACTTTTTAAAACCCTCACAGTGACCAAAATTGCCATTTTTACAGAGTTTTGCTGACTCAAAATCTTCAAATTTGACCAATTTCAGGCACAGAAATGACTTTAAACACACTTATTTTAGTTGAAAAAGTAATAATTCATATCCAACCGTCATTTAAAGTCAAAAGATTAAATGTTAAAATTTCATCAATATTGACCATTTTTTCAACGTTCGACTGGTCCGGGGTCATCGTTTTTCATCAGAAAATTGATTTTTTGGACTCTACCAAAAATGATTCAAAATGTCATTTGGATCAGGCCTCATGTTGAATAACCACTTTTTAAACCCTCACAGTGACCAAAATTGCCATTTTTACAGAGATTTGCATACTCAAAATCTTCGAATTTTTACCAATTTCAGGCACAGAAATGACTTTAAACACACTTATTTCAGTTGAAAAAGTAATAACTCACATCCAACCGTCATTTAAAGTCAAAAGATTAAATGTTAAAATTTCATCAATATTGACTATTTTTTCAACGTTCGACTGGTCCGGGGTCATCGTTTTTCATCAGAAAATTGATTTTTTGGACTCTCCCAAAAATGATTCAAAATGTCATTTGGATCGGGCCTCATGTTGAATAACCACTTTTTAAACCCTCACATGACCAAAATTGCCATTTTTACAGACTTTTGCTTACTCAAAATCTTCAATTTTGACCAATTTCAGGCACAGAAATGACTTTAAACACACTTATTTTAGGTGAAAAAGTAATAACTCACATCCAACCGTCATTTAAAGTCAAAAGATTAAATGTTAAAATTTCATCAATATTGACCATTTTTTCAATGTTCGACTGGTCCGGGGTCATCGTTTTTCATCAGAAAATGGATTTTTTGGACTCTTCCAAATATGATTCAAAATGTCATTTGGATCGGGCCTCATGTTGAATAACCACTTTTTAAACCCTCACAGTGACCAAAATTGCCATTTTTACAGAGTGTAGCTTACTCAAAATCTTCCAATTTTGACCAATTTCAGGCACAGAAATGACTTTAAACACACTTATTTTAGTTGAAAAAGTAATAACTCACATCCAACCGTCATTTAAAGTCAAAAGATTAAATGTTAAAATTTCATCAATATTGACCATTTTTTCAACGTTCGACTGGTCCGGGGTGATCGTTTTTCATCAGAAAATTGATTTTTTGCACTCTACCAAAAATTATTCAAAATGTCATTTGGATCGGGCCTCATGTTGAATAACCACTTTTTAAACCCTCACAGTGACCAAAATTGCCATTTTTACAGAGTTTTGCTTACTCAAAATCTTCAATTTTGACCAATTTCAGGCACAGAAATGACTTTAAACACACTTATTTTAGTTGAAAAAGTAATAACTCACATCCAACCGTCATTTAAAGTCAAAAGATTAAATGTTAAAATGTCATCAATATTGACAATTTTTTCAACGTTCGACTGGTCCGGGGTCATTGTTTTTCATCAGAAAATGGATTTTTTGGACTCTTCCAAAAATGATTCTAAATGTCATTTGGATCGGGCCTCATGTTGAATATCCACTTTTTAAACCCTCACAGTGACCAAAATTGCCATTTTTACAGAGTTTTGCTTACTCAAAAGCTTCAATTTTGACCAATTTCAGGCACAGAAATGACTTTAAACACACTTATTTTAGTTGAAAAAGTAATAACTCAAATCCAACCGTCATTTAAAGTCAAAAGATTAAATGTTAAAATTTCATCAATATTGACCATTTTTTCAACGTTCGACTGGTCCGGGGTCATCGTTTTTCATCAGAAAATTGATTTTTTGGACTCTACCAAAAATGATTCAAAATGTCATTTGGATCAGGCCTCATGTTGAATAACCACTTTTTAAACCCTCACAGTGACCAAAATTGCCATTTTTACAGAGATTTGCTTACTCAAAATCTTCAAATTTTTACCAATTTCAGGCACAGAAATGACTTTAAACACACTTATTTTAGTTGAAAAAGTAATAACTCACATCCAACCGTCATTTAAAGTCAAAAGATTAAATGTTAAAATTTCATCAATATTGACTATTTTTTCAACGTTCGACTGGTCCGGGGTCATCGTTTTTCATCAGAAAATTGATTTTTTGGACTCTCCCAAAAATGATTCAAAATGTCATTTGGATCGGGCCTCATGTTGAATAACCACTTTTTAAACCCTCACATGACCAAATTTGCAATTTTTACAGACTTTTGCTTACTCAAAATCTTCAATTTTGACCAATTTCAGGCACAGAAATGACTTTAAACACACTTATTTTAGTTGAAAAAGTAATAACTCACATCCAACCGTCATTTAAAGTCAAAAGATTAAATGTTAAAATTTCATCAATATTGACCATTTTTTCAATGTTCGACTGGTCCGGGGTCATCGTTTTTCATCAGAAAATGGATTTTTTTGACTCTTCCAAATATGATTCAAAATGTCATTTGGATCGGGCCTCATGTTGAATAACCACTTTTTAAACCCTCACAGTGACCAAAATTGCCATTTTTACAGAGTTTTGCTTACTCAAAAGCTTCAAATTTTGACCAATTTCAGGCACAGAAATGACTTTAAACACACTTATTTTAGTTGAAAAAGTAATAACTCACATCCAACCGTCATTTAAAGTCAAAAGATTAAATGTTAAAATTTCATCAATATTGACCATTTTTCAACGTTCGACTGGTCCGGGGTCATCGTTTTTCATCAGAAAATTGATTTTTTGCACTCTACCAAAAATGATTCAGAATGTCATTTGGATCGGGCCTCATGTTGAATAACCACTTTTTAAACCCTCACAGTGACCAAAATTGCCATTTTTACAGAGTTTTGCTTACTCAAAAGCTTCAAATTTGACCAATTTCAGGCACAGAAATGACTTTAAACACACTTATTTTAGTTGAAAAAGTAATAATTCATATCCAACCGTCATTTAAAGTCAAAAGATTAAATGTTAAAATTTCATCAATATTGACCATTTTTTCAACGTTCGACTGGTCCGGGGTCATCGTTTTTCATCAGAAAATGGATTTTTTGGACTCTACCAAAAATGATTCAAAATGTCATTTGGATCGGGCCTCATGATGAATAACCACTTTTTAAACCCTCACAGTGACCAAAATTGCCATTTTTACAGAGTTTTGCTTACTCAAAAGCTTCAAATTTTGACCAATTTCAGGCACAGAAATGACTTTAAACACACTTATTTTAGTTGAAAAAGTAATAACTCATATCCAACCGTCATTTAAAGTCAAAAGATTAAATGTTAAAATTTCATCAATATTGACCATTTTTTCAACGTTCGACTGGTCCGGGGTCATCGTTTTTCATCAGAAAATTGATTTTTTGCACTCTACCAAAAATGATTCAGAATGTCATTTGGATCGGGCCTCATGTTGAATAACCACTTTTTAAACCCTCACAGTGACCAAAATTGCCATTTTTACAGAGTTTTGCTTACTCAAAATCTTCAATTTTGACCAATTTCAGGCACAGAAATGACTTTAAACACACTTATTTTAGTTGAAAAAGTAATAACTCACATCCAACCGTCATTTAAAGTCAAAAGATTAAATGTTAAAATTTCAGCAATATTGACCATTTTTTCAACGTTCGACTGGTCCGGGGTCATCGTTTTTCATCAGAAAATTGATTTTTTGCACTCTACCAAAAATGATTCAAAATGTCATTTGGATCGGGCCTCATGTTGAATAACCACTTTTTAAACCCTCACAGTGACCAAAATTGCCATTTTTACAGAGTTTTGCTTACTCAAAATCTTCAATTTTGACCAATTTCAGGCACAGAAATGACTTTAAACACACTTATTTTAGTTGAAAAAGTAATAACTCAAATCCAACCGTCATTTAAAGTCAAACGATTAAATGTTAAAATTTCATCAATATTGACCATTTTTTCAACGTTCGACTGGTCCGGGGTCATCGTTTTTCATCAGAAAATTGATTTTTTGCACTCTACCAAAAATGATTCAGAATGTCATTTGGATCGGGCCTCATGTTGAATAACCACTTTTTAAACCCTCACAGTGACCAAAATTGCCATTTTTACAGAGTTTTGCTTACTCAAAATCTTCAATTTTGACCAATTTCAGGCACAGAAATGACTTTAAACACACTTATTTTAGTTGAAAAAGTAATAATTCATATCCAACCGTCATTTAAAGTCAAAAGATTAAATGTTAAAATTTCATCAATATTGACCATTTTTTCAACGTTCGACTGGTCCGGGGTCATCGTTTTTCATCAGAAAATTGATTTTTTGGACTCTACCAAAAATGATTCAAAATGTCATTTGGATCGGGCCTCATGTTGAATAACCACTTTTTAAACCCTCACAGTGACCAAAATTGCCATTTTTACAGAGTTTTGCTTACTCAAAATCTTCAATTTTGACCAATTTCAGGCACAGAAATGATTTTAAACACACTTATTTTAGTTGAAAAAGTAATAACTCACATCCAACCGTCATTTAAAGTCAAAAGATTAAATGTTAAAATTTCATCAATATTGACCATTTTTTCAACGTTCGACTGGTCCGGGGTCATCGTTTTTCATCAGAAAATGGATTTTTTGGACTCTTTCAAAAATGATTCAAAATGTCATTTGGATCGGGCCTCATGTTGAATAACCACTTTTTAAACCCTCACAGTGACCAAAATTGCCATTTTTACAGAGTTTTGCTTACTCAAAAGCTTCAAATTTTGACCAATTTCAGGCACAGAAATGACTTTAAACACACTTATTTTAGTTGAAAAAGTAATAACTCACATCCAACTGTCATTTAAAGTCAAAAGATTAAATGTTAAAATTTCATCAATATTGACCATTTTTTCAACGTTCGACTGGTCCGGGGTCATCGTTTTTCATCAGAAAATAGATTTTTTGCACTCTACCAAAAATGATTCAGAATGTCATTTGGATCTGGCCTCATGTTGAATAACCACTTTTTAAACCCTCACAGTCACCAAAATTGCCATTTTTACAGAGTTTTGCTTACTCAAAATCTTCAATTTTGACCAATTTCAGGCACAGAAATGACTTTAAACACACTTATTTTAGTTGAAAAAGTAATAACTCACATCCAACCGTCATTTAAAGTCAAAAGATTAAATGTTAAAATTTCAGCAATATTGACCATTTTTTCAACGTTCGACTGGTCCGGGGTCATCGTTTTTCATCAGAAAATTGATTTTTTGCACTCTACCAAAAATGATTCAAAATGTCATTTGGATCGGGCCTCATGTTGAATAACCACTTTTTAAACCCTCACAGTGACCAAAATTGCCATTTTTACAGAGTTTTGCTTACTCAAAATCTTCAATTTTGACCAATTTCAGGCACAGAAATGACTTTAAACACACTTATTTTAGTTGAAAAAGTAATAACTCAAATCCAACCGTCATTTAAAGTCAAACGATTAAATGTTAAAATTTCATCAATATTGACCATTTTTTCAACGTTCGACTGGTCCGGGGTCATCGTTTTTCATCAGAAAATGGATTTTTTGGACTCTTCCAAAAATGATTCAAAATGTCATTTGGATCGGGCCTCATGTTGAATAACCACTTTTTAAACCCTCACAGTGACCAAAATTGCCATTTTTACAGAGTTTTGCTTACTCAAAAGCTTCAAATTTTGACCAATTTCAGGCACAGAAATGACTTTAAACACACTTATTTTAGTTGAAAAAGTAATAACTCACATCCAACCGTCATTTAAAGTCAAAAGATTAAATGTTAAAATTTCATCAATATTGACCATTTTTTCAACGTTCGACTGGTCCGGGGTCATCGTTTTTCATCAGAAAATTGATTTTTTGCACTCTACCAAAAATGATTCAGAATGTCATTTGGATCGGGCCTCATGTTGAATAACCACTTTTTAAACCCTCACAGTGACCAAAATTGCCATTTTTACAGAGTTTTGCTTACTCAAAATCTTCAATTTGACCAATTTCAGGCACAGAAATGACTTTAAACACACTTATTTTAGTTGAAAAAGTAATAACTCACATCCAACCGTCATTTAAAGTCAAAAGATTAAATGTTAAAATTTCATCAATATTGACCATTTTTTCAATGTTCGACTGGTCCGGGGTCATCGTTTTTCATCAGAAAATGGATTTTTTAGACTCTTCCAAAAATGATTCAAAATGTCATTTGGATCGGGCCTCATGTTGAATAACCACTTTTTAAACCCTCACAGTGACCAAAATTGCCATTTTTACAGAGTTTTGCTGACTCAAAATCTTCAAATTTGACCAATTTCAGGCACAGAAATGACTTTAAACACACTTATTTTAGTTGAAAAAGTAATAATTCATATCCAACCGTCATTTAAAGTCAAAAGATTAAATGGTAAAATTTCATCAATATTGACCATTTTTTCAACGTTCGACTGGTCCGGGGTCATCGTTTTTCATCAGAAAATTGATTTTTTGGACTCTACCAAAAATGATTCAAAATGTCATTTGGATCAGGCCTCATGTTGAATAACCACTTTTTAAACCCTCACAGTGACCAAAATTGCCATTTTTACAGAGATTTGCTTACTCAAAATCTTCGAATTTTTACCAATTTCAGGCACAGAAATGACTTTAAACACACTTATTTTAGTTGAAAAAGTAATAACTCACATCCAACCGTCATTTAAAGTCAAAAGATTAAATGTTAAAATTTCATCAATATTGACTATTTTTTCAACGTTCGACTGGTCCGGGGTCATCGTTTTTCATCAGAAAATTGATTTTTTGGACTCTCCCAAAAATGATTCAAAATGTCATTTGGATCGGGCCTCATGTTGAATAACCACTTTTTAAACCCTCACATGACCAAAATTGCCATTTTTACAGACTTTTGCTTACTCAAAATCTTCAATTTTGACCAATTTCAGGCACAGAAATGACTTTAAACACACTTATTTTAGTTGAAAAAGTAATAACTCACATCCAACCGTCATTTAAAGTCAAAAGATTAAATGTTAAAATTTCATCAATATTGACCATTTTTTCAATGTTCGACTGGTCCGGGGTCATCGTTTTTCATCAGAAAATGGATTTTTTGGACTCTTCCAAATATGATTCAAAATGTCATTTGGATCGGGCCTCATGTTGAATAACCACTTTTTAAACCCTCACAGTGACCAAAATTGCCATTTTTACAGAGTGTAGCTTACTCAAAATCTTCCAATTTTGACCAATTTCAGGCACAGAAATGACTTTAAACACACTTATTTTAGTTGAAAAAGTAATAACTCACATCCAACCGTCATTTAAAGTCAAAAGATTAAATGTTAAAATTTCATCAATATTGACCATTTTTTCAACGTTCGACTGGTCCGGGGTGATCGTTTTTCATCAGAAAATTGATTTTTTGCACTCTACCAAAAATTATTCAAAATGTCATTTGGATCGGGCCTCATGTTGAATAACCACTTTTTAAACCCTCACAGTGACCAAAATTGCCATTTTTACAGAGTTTTGCTTACTCAAAATCTTCAATTTTGACCAATTTCAGGCACAGAAATGACTTTAAACACACTTATTTTAGTTGAAAAAGTAATAACTCACATCCAACCGTCATTTAAAGTCAAAAGATTAAATGTTAAAATGTCATCAATATTGACAATTTTTTCAACGTTCGACTGGTCCGGGGTCATTGTTTTTCATCAGAAAATGGATTTTTTGGACTCTTCCAAAAATGATTCTAAATGTCATTTGGATCGGGCCTCATGTTGAATATCCACTTTTTAAACCCTCACAGTGACCAAAATTGCCATTTTTACAGAGTTTTGCTTACTCAAAAGCTTCAATTTTGACCAATTTCAGGCACAGAAATGACTTTAAACACACTTATTTTAGTTGAAAAAGTAATAACTCACATCCAACCGTCATTTAAAGTCAAAAGATTAAATGTTAAAATTTCATCAATATTGACCATTTTTTCAATGTTCGACTGGTCCGGGGTCATTGTTTTTCATCAGAAAATGGATTTTTTTGACTCTTCCAAAAATGATTCAAAATGTCATTTGGATCGGGCCTCATGTTGAATAACCACTTTTTAAACCCTCACAGTGACCAAAATTGCCATTTTTACAGAGTTTTGCTTACTCAAAATCTTCAATTTTGACCAATTTCAGGCACAGAAATGACTTTAAACACACTTATTTTAGTTGAAAAAGTAATAACTCAAATCCAACCGTCATTTAAAGTCAAAAGATTAAACGTTAAAATTTCATCAATATTGACCATTTTTTCAACGTTCGACTGGTCCGGGGTCATCGTTTTTCATCAGAAAATGGATTTTTTGGACTCTTCCAAAAATGATTCAAAATGTCATTTGGATCGGGCCTCATGTTGAATAACCACTTTTTAAACCCTCACAGTGACCAAAATTGCCATTTTTACAGAGTTTTGCTTACTCATAAGCTTCAAATTTGACCAATTTCAGGCACAGAAATGACTTTAAACACACTTATTTTAGTTGAAAAAGTAATAATTCATATCCAACCGTCATTTAAAGTCAAAAGATTAAATGTTAAAATTTCATCAATATTGACCATTTTTTCAACGTTCGACTGGTCCGGGGTCATCGTTTTTCATCAGAAAATGGATTTTTTGCACTCTACCAAAAATGATTCAAAATGTCATTTGGATCGGGCCTCATGTTGAATAACCACTTTTTAAACCCTCACAGTGACCAAAATTGCCATTTTTACAGAGTTTTGCTTACTCAAAATCTTCAATTTTGACCAATTTCAGGCACAGAAATGACTTTAAACACACTTATTTTAGTTGAAAAAGTAATAACTCACATCCAACTGTCATTTAAAGTCAAAAGATTAAATGTTAAAATTTCATCAATATTGACCATTTTTTCAACGTTCGACTGGTCCGGGGTCATCGTTTTTCATCAGAAAATTGATTTTTTGCACTCTACCAAAAATGATTCAGAATGTCATTTGGATCGGGCCTCATGTTGAATAACCACTTTTTAAACCCTCACAGTGACCAAAATTGCCATTTTTACAGAGTTTTGCTTACTCAAAATCTTCAATTTTGACCAATTTCAGGCACAGAAATGACTTTAAACACACTTATTTTAGTTGAAAAAGTAATAACTCAAATCCAACCGTCATTTAAAGTCAAAAGATTAAATGTTAAAATTTCATCAATATTGACCATTTTTTCAACGTTCGACTGGTCCGGGGTCATCGTTTTTCATCAGAAAATGGATTTTTTGGACTCTTCCAAAAATGATTCAAAATGTCATTTGGATCGGGCCTCATGTTGAATAACCACTTTTTAAACCCTCACAGTGACCAAAATTGCCATTTTTACAGAGTTTTGCTTACTCATAAGCTTCAAATTTGACCAATTTCAGGCACAGAAATGACTTTAAACACACTTATTTTAGTTGAAAAAGTAATAACTCACATCCAACCGTCATTTAAAGTCAAAAGATTAAATGTTAAAATTTCATCAATATTGACCATTTTTTCAACGTTCGACTGGTCCGGGGTCATCGTTTTTCATCAGAAAATTGATTTTTTGCACTCTACCAAAAATGATTCAGAATGTCATTTGGATCGGGCCTCATGTTGAATAACCACTTTTTAAACCCTCACAGTGACCAAAATTGCCATTTTTACAGAGTTTTGCTTACTCAAAATCTTCAATTTTGACCAATTTCAGGCACAGAAATGACTTTAAACACACTTATTTTAGTTGAAAAAGTAATAATTCATATCCAACCGTCATTTAAAGTCAAAA
This sequence comes from Lissotriton vulgaris, assembly GCF_964263255.1. NCBI lineage: Eukaryota > Metazoa > Chordata > Amphibia > Caudata > Salamandridae > Lissotriton > Lissotriton vulgaris. Next base: position 808,853 of record NW_028251941.1, read on the forward strand.
GATTAAATGTTAAAATTTCATCAATATTGACCATTTTTTCAACGTTCGACTGGTCCGGGGTCATCGTTTTTCATCAGAAAATTGATTTTTTGGACTCTACCAAAAATGATTCAAAATGTCATTTGGATCGGGCCTCATGTTGAATAACCACTTTTTAAACCCTCACAGTGACCAAAATTGCCATTTTTACAGAGTTTTGCTTACTCAAAATCTTCAATTTTGACCAATTTCAGGCACAGAAATGATTTTAAACACACTTATTTTAGTTGAAAAAGTAATAACTCACATCCAACCGTCATTTAAAGTCAAAAGATTAAATGTTAAAATTTCATCAATATTGACCATTTTTTCAACGTTCGACTGGTCCGGGGTCATCGTTTTTCATCAGAAAATGGATTTTTTGGACTCTTTCAAAAATGATTCAAAATGTCATTTGGATCGGGCCTCATGTTGAATAACCACTTTTTAAACCCTCACAGTGACCAAAATTGCCATTTTTACAGAGTTTTGCTTACTCAAAAGCTTCAAATTTTGACCAATTTCAGGCACAGAAATGACTTTAAACACACTTATTTTAGTTGAAAAAGTAATAACTCACATCCAACTGTTATTTAAAGTCAAAAGATTAAATGTTAAAATTTCATCAATATTGACCATTTTTTCAACGTTCGACTGGTCCGGGGTCATCGTTTTTCATCAGAAAATAGATTTTTTGCACTCTACCAAAAATGATTCAGAATGTCATTTGGATCTGGCCTCATGTTGAATAACCACTTTTTAAACCCTCACAGTCACCAAAATTGCCATTTTTACAGAGTTTTGCTTACTCAAAATCTTCAATTTTGACCAATTTCAGGCACAGAAATGACTTTAAACACACTTATTTTAGTTGAAAAAGTAATAACTCAAATCCAACCGTCATTTAAAGTCAAAAGATTAAATGTTAAAATTTCATCAATATTGACCATTTTTTCAACGTTCGACTGGTCCGGGGTCATCGTTTTTCATCAGAAAATGGATTTTTTGGACTCTTCCAAAAATGATTCAAAATGTCATTTGGATCGGGCCTCATGTTGAATAACCACTTTTTAAACCCTCACAGTGACCAAAATTGCCATTTTTACAGAGTTTTGCTTACTCATAAGCTTCAAATTTGACCAATTTCAGGCACAGAAATGACTTTAAACACACTTATTTTAGTTGAAAAAGTAATAATTCATATCCAACCGTCATTTAAAGTCAAAAGATTAAATGTTAAAATTTCATCAATATTGACCATATTTTCAACGTTCGACTGGTCCGGGGTCATCGTTTTTCATCAGAAAATTGATTTTTTGCACTCTACCAAAAATGATTCAAAATGTCATTTGGATCGGGCCTCATGTTGAATAACCACTTTTTAAACCCTCACAGTGACCAAAATTGCCATTTTTACAGAGTTTTGCTTACTCAAAAGCTTCAAATTTTGACCAATTTCAGGCACAGAAATGACTTTAAACACACTTATTTTAGTTGAAAAAGTAATAACTCACATCCAACTGTCATTTAAAGTCAAAAGATTAAATGTTAAAATTTCATCAATATTGACCATTTTTTCAACGTTCGACTGGTCCGGGGTCATCGTTTTTCATCAGAAAATTGATTTTTTGCACTCTACCAAAAATGATTCAGAATGTCATTTGGATCGGGCCTCATGTTGAATAACCACTTTTTAAACCCTCACAGTGACCAAAATTGCCATTTTTACAGAGTTTTGCTTACTCAAAATCTTCAATTTTGACCAATTTCAGGCACAGAAATGACTTTAAACACACTTATTTTAGTTGAAAAAGTAATAACTCAAATCCAACCGTCATTTAAAGTCAAAAGATTAAATGTTAAAATTTCATCAATATTGACCATTTTTTCAACGTTCGACTGGTCCGGGGTCATCGTTTTTCATCAGAAAATGGATTTTTTGGACTCTTCCAAAAATGATTCAAAATGTCATTTGGATCGGGCCTCATGTTGAATAACCACTTTTTAAACCCTCACAGTGACCAAAATTGCCATTTTTACAGAGTTTTGCTTACTCATAAGCTTCAAATTTGACCAATTTCAGGCACAGAAATGACTTTAAACACACTTATTTTAGTTGAAAAAGTAATAACTCACATCCAACCGTCATTTAAAGTCAAAAGATTAAATGTTAAAATTTCATCAATATTGACCATTTTTTCAACGTTCGACTGGTCCGGGGTCATCGTTTTTCATCAGAAAATTGATTTTTTGCACTCTACCAAAAATGATTCAGAATGTCATTTGGATCGGGCCTCATGTTGAATAACCACTTTTTAAACCCTCACAGTGACCAAAATTGCCATTTTTACAGAGTTTTGCTTACTCAAAATCTTCAATTTTGACCAATTTCAGGCACAGAAATGACTTTAAACACACTTATTTTAGTTGAAAAAGTAATAATTCATATCCAACCGTCATTTAAAGTCAAAAGATTAAATGTTAAAATTTCATCAATATTGACCATTTTTTCAACGTTCGACTGGTCCGGGGTCATCGTTTTTCATCAGAAAATTGATTTTTTGGACTCTACCAAAAATGATTCAAAATGTCATTTGGATCGGGCCTCATGTTGAATAACCACTTTTTAAACACTCACAGTGACCAAAATTGCCATTTTTACAGAGTTTTGCTTACTCAAAAGCTTCAAATTTTGACCAATTTCAGGCACAGAAATGACTTTAAACACACTTATTTTAGTTGAAAAAGTAATAACTCACATCCAACTGTCATTTAAAGTCAAAAGATTAAATGTTAAAATTTCATCAATATTGACCATTTTTTCAACGTTCGACTGGTCCGGGGTCATCGTTTTTCATCAGAAAATTGATTTTTTGCACTCTACCAAAAATGATTCAGAATGTCATTTGGATCTGGCCTCATGTTGAATAACCACTTTTTAAACCCTCACAGTCACCAAAATTGCCATTTTTACAGAGTTTTGCTTACTCAAAATCTTCAATTTTGACCAATTTCAGGCACAGAAATGACTTTAAACACACTTATTTTAGTTGAAAAAGTAATAACTCAAATCCAACCGTCATTTAAAGTCAAAAGATTAAATGTTAAAATTTCATCAATATTGACCATTTTTTCAACGTTCGACTGGTCCGGGGTCATCGTTTTTCATCAGAAAATGGATTTTTTGGACTCTTCCAAAAATGATTCAAAATGTCATTTGGATCGGGCCTCATGTTGAATAACCACTTTTTAAACCCTCACAGTGACCAAAATTGCCATTTTTACAGAGTTTTGCTTACTCATAAGCTTCAAATTTGACCAATTTCAGGCACAGAAATGACTTTAAACACACTTATTTTAGTTGAAAAAGTAATAACTCACATCCAACCGTCATTTAAAGTCAAAAGATTAAATGTTAAAATTTCAGCAATATTGACCATTTTTTCAACGTTCGATTGGTCCGGGGTCATCGTTTTTCATCAGAAAATTGATTTTTTGCACTCTACCAAAAATGATTCAAAATGTCATTTGGATCGGGCCTCATGTTGAATAACCACTTTTTAAACCCTCACAGTGACCAAAATTGCCATTTTTACAGAGTTTTGCTTACTCAAAAGCTTCAAATTTTGACCAATTTCAGGCACAGAAATGACTTTAAACACACTTATTTTAGTTGAAAAAGTAATAACTCACATCCAACTGTCATTTAAAGTCAAAAGATTAAATGTTAAAATTTCATCAATATTGACCATTTTTTCAACGTTCGACTGGTCCGGGGTCATCGTTTTTCATCAGAAAATTGATTTTTTGCACTCTACCAAAAATGATTCAGAATGTCATTTGGATCGGGCCTCATGTTGAATAACCACTTTTTAAACCCTCACAGTGACCAAAATTGCCATTTTTACAGAGTTTTGCTTACTCAAAATCTTCAATTTTGACCAATTTCAGGCACAGAAATGACTTTAAACACACTTATTTTAGTTGAAAAAGTAATAACTCAAATCCAACCGTCATTTAAAGTCAAAAGATTAAATGTTAAAATTTCATCAATATTGACCATTTTTTCAACGTTCGACTGGTCCGGGGTCATCGTTTTTCATCAGAAAATTGATTTTTTGGACTCTTCCAAAAATGATTCAAAATGTCATTTGGATCGGGCCTCATGTTGAATAACCACTTTTTAAACCCTCACAGTGACCAAAATTGCCATTTTTACAGAGTTTTGCTTACTCAAAATCTTCAATTTTGACCAATTTCAGGCACAGAAATGACTTTAAACACACTTATTTTAGTTGAAAAAGTAATAACTCAAATCCAACCGTCATTTAAAGTCAAAAGATTAAATGTTAAAATTTCATCAATATTGACCATTTTTTCAACGTTCGACTGGTCCGGGGTCATCGTTTTTCATCAGAAAATTGATTTTTTGGACTCTACCAAAAATGATTCAAAATGTCATTTGGATCGGGCCTCATGTTGAATAACCACTTTTTAAACCCTCACAGTGACCAAAATTGCCATTTTTACAGAGTTTTGCTTACTCAAAATCTTCAATTTTGACCAATTTCAGGCACAGAAATGATTTTAAACACACTTATTTTAGTTGAAAAAGTAATAACTCACATCCAACCGTCATTTAAAGTCAAAAGATTAAATGGTAAAATTTCATCAATATTGACCATTTTTTCAACGTTCGACTGGTCCGGGGTCATCGTTTTTCATCAGAAAATGGATTTTTTGGACTCTTTCAAAAATGATTCAAAATGTCATTTGGATCGGGCCTCATGTTGAATAACCACTTTTTAAACCCTCACAGTGACCAAAATTGCCATTTTTACAGAGTTTTGCTTACTCAAAAGCTTCAAATTTTGACCAATTTCAGGCACAGAAATGACTTTAAACACACTTATTTTAGTTGAAAAAGTAATAACTCACATCCAACTGTCATTTAAAGTCAAAAGATTAAATGTTAAAATGTCATCAATATTGACCATTTTTTCAACGTTCGACTGGTCCGGGGTCATCGTTTTTCATCAGAAAATTGATTTTTTGCACTCTACCAAAAATGATTCAGAATGTCATTTGGATCTGGCCTCATGTTGAATACCCACTTTTTAAACCCTCACAGTCACCAAAATTGCCATTTTTACAGAGTTTTGCTTACTCAAAATCTTCAATTTTGACCAATTTCAGGCACAGAAATGACTTTAAACACACTTATTTTAGTTGAAAAAGTAATAACTCAAATCCAACCGTCATTTAAAGTCAAAAGATTAAATGTTAAAATTTCATCAATATTGACCATTTTTTCAACGTTCGACTGGTCCGGGGTCATCGTTTTTCATCAGAAAATTGATTTTTTGCACTCTACCAAAAATGATTCAAAATGTCATTTAGATCGGGCCTCATGTTGAATAACCACTTTTTAAACCCTCACAGTGACCAAAATTGCCATTTTTACAGAGTTTTGCTTACTCAAAAGCTTCAAATTTTGACCAATTTCAGGCACAGAAATGACTTTAAACACACTTATTTTAGTTGAAAAAGTAATAACTCACATCCAACTGTCATTTAAAGTCAAAAGATTAAATGTTAAAATTTCATCAATATTGACCATTTTTTCAACGTTCGACTGGTCCGGGGGCATCGTTTTTCATCAGAAAATTGATTTTTTGCACTCTACCAAAAATGATTCAGAATGTCATTTGGATCGGGCCTCATGTTGAATAACCACTTTTTAAACCCTCACAGTGACCAAAATTGCCATTTTTACAGAGTTTTGCTTACTCAAAATCTTCAATTTTGACCAATTTCAGGCACAGAAATGACTTTAAACACACTTATTTTAGTTGAAAAAGTAATAACTCAAATCCAACCGTCATTTAAAGTCAAAAGATTAAATGTTAAAATTTCATCAATATTGACCATTTTTTCAACGTTCGACTGGTCCGGGGTCATCGTTTTTCATCAGAAAATGGATTTTTTGGACTCTTCCAAAAATGATTCAAAATGTCATTTGGATCGGGCCTCATGTTGAATAACCACTTTTTAAACCCTCACAGTGACCAAAATTGCCATTTTTACAGAGTTTTGCTTACTCAAAAGCTTCAAATTTTGACCAATTTCAGGCACAGAAATGACTTTAAACACACTTATTTTAGTTGAAAAAGTAATAACTCACATCCAACTGTCATTTAAAGTCAAAAGATTAAATGTTAAAATTTCATCAATATTGACCATTTTTTCAACGTTCGACTGGTCCGGGGGCATCGTTTTTCATCAGAAAATTGATTTTTTGCACTCTACCAAAAATGATTCAGAATGTCATTTGGATCGGGCCTCATGTTGAATAACCACTTTTTAAACCCTCACAGTGACCAAAATTGCCATTTTTACAGAGTTTTGCTTACTCAAAAGCTTCAAATTTTGACCAATTTCAGGCACAGAAATGACTTTAAACACACTTATTTTAGTTGAAAAAGTAATAACTCACATCCAACTGTCATTTAAAGTCAAAAGATTAAATGTTAAAATTTCATCAATATTGACCATTTTTTCAACGTTCGACTGGTCCGGGGTCATCGTTTTTCATCAGAAAATTGATTTTTTGCACTCTACCAAAAATGATTCAGAATGTCATTTGGATCTGGCCTCATGTTGAATAACCACTTTTTAAACCCTCACAGTCACCAAAATTGCCATTTTTACAGAGTTTTGCTTACTCAAAATCTTCAATTTTGACCAATTTCAGGCACAGAAATGACTTTAAACACACTTATTTTAGTTGAAAAAGTAATAACTCAAATCCAACTGTCATTTAAAGTAAAAAGATTAAATGTTAAAATGTCATCAATATTGACCATTTTTTCAACGTTCGACTGGTCCGGGGTCATCGTTTTTCATCAGAAAATGGATTTTTTGGACTCTTCCAAAAATGATTCAAAATGTCATTTGGATCGGGCCTCATGTTGAATAACCACTTTTTAAACCCTCACAGTGACCAAAATTGCCATTTTTACAGAGTTTTGCTTACTCATAAGCTTCAAATTTGACCAATTTCAGGCACAGAAATGACTTTAAACACACTTATTTTAGTTGAAAAAGTAATAATTCATATCCAACCGTCATTTAAAGTCAAAAGATTAAATGTTAAAATTTCATCAATATTGACCATTTTTTCAACGTTCGACTGGTCCGGGGTCATCGTTTTTCATCAGAAAATTGATTTTTTGGACTCTACCAAAAATGATTCAAAATGTCATTTGGATCGGGCCTCATGTTGAATAACCACTTTTTAAACCCTCACAGTGACCAAAATTGCCATTTTTACAGAGTTTTGCTTACTCAAAATCTTCAATTTTGACCAATTTCAGGCACAGAAATGACTTTAAACACACTTATTTTAGTTGAAAAAGTAATAACTCACATCCAACCGTCATTTAAAGTCAAAAGATTAAATGTTAAAATTTCATCAATATTGACCATTTTTTCAATGTTCGACTGGTCCGGGGTCATCGTTTTTCATCAGAAAATGGATTTTTTGGACTCTTCCAAAAATGATTCAAAATGTCATTTGGATCGGGCCTCATGTTGAATAACCACTTTTTAAACCCTCACAGTGACCAAAATTGCCATTTTTACAGAGTTTTGCTTACTCAAAATCTTCCAATTTTGACCAATTTCAGGCACAGAAATGACTTTAAACACACTTATTTTAGTTGAAAAAGTAATAACTCACATCCAACCGTCATTTAAAGTCAAAAGATTAAATGTTAAAATTTCATCAATATTGACCATTTTTTCAACGTTCGACTGGTCCGGGGTCATCGTTTTTCATCAGAAAATTGATTTTTTGCACTCTACCAAAAATGATTCAGAATGTCATTTGGATCGGGCCTCATGTTGAATAACCACTTTTTAAACCCTCACAGTGACCAAAATTGCCATTTTTACAGAGTTTTGCTTACTCAAAATCTTCAATTTTGACCAATTTCAGACACAGAAATGACTTTAAACACACTTATTTTAGTTGAAAAAGTAATAATTCATATCCAACCGTCATTTAAAGTCAAAAGATTAAATGTTAAAATTTCATCAATATTGACCATTTTTTCAACGTTCGACTGGTCCGGGGTCATCGTTTTTCATCAGAAAATGGATTTTTTGCACTCTACCAAAAATGATTCAGAATGTCATTTGGATCGGGCCTCATGTTGAATAACCACTTTTTAAACCCTCACAGTGACCAAAATTGCCATTTTTACAGAGTTTTGCTTACTCAAAATCTTCAATTTTGACCAATTTCAGGCACAGAAATGACTTTAAACACACTTATTTTAGTTGAAAAAGTAATAACTCACATCCAACCGTCATTTAAAGTCAAAAGATTAAATGTTAAAAGTTCATCAATATTGACCATTTTTTCAATGTTCGACTGGTCCGGGGTCATCGTTTTTCATCAGAAAATGGATTTTTTGGACTCTTCCAAAAATGATTCAAAATGTCATTTGGATCGGGCCTCATGTTGAATAACCACTTTTTAAACCCTCACAGTGACCAAAATTGCCATTTTTACAGAGTTTTGCTTACTCAAAATCTTCCAATTTTGACCAATTTCAGGCACAGAAATGACTTTAAACACACTTATTTTAGTTGAAAAAGTAATAACTCACATCCAACCGTCATTTAAAGTCAAAAGATTAAATGTTAAAATTTCATCAATATTGACCATTTTTTCAACGTTCGACTGGTCCGGGGTCATCGTTTTTCATCAGAAAATTGATTTTTTGCACTCTACCAAAAATGATTCAGAATGTCATTTGGATCGGGCCTCATGTTGAATAACCACTTTTTAAACCCTCACAGTGACCAAAATTGCCATTTTTACAGAGTTTTGCTTACTCAAAATCTTCAATTTTGACCAATTTCAGGCACAGAAATGACTTTAAACACACTTATTTTAGTTGAAAAAGTAATAATTCATATCCAACCGTCATTTAAAGTCAAAAGATTAAATGTTAAAATTTCATCAATATTGACCATTTTTTCAACGTTCGACTGGTCCGGGGTCATCGTTTTTCATCAGAAAATGGATTTTTTGCACTCTACCAAAAATGATTCAAAATGTCATTTGGATCGGGCCTCATGTTGAATAACCACTTTTTAAACCCTCACAGTGACCAAAATTGCCATTTTTACAGAGTTTTGCTTACTCAAAATCTTCAATTTTGACCAATTTCAGGCACAGAAATGACTTTAAACACACTTATTTTAGTTGAAAAAGTAATAACTCACATCCAACTGTCATTTAAAGTCAAAAGATTAAATGTTAAAATTTCATCAATATTGACCATTTTTTCAACGTTCGACTGGTCCGGGGTCATCGTTTTTCATCAGAAAATTGATTTTTTGCACTCTACCAAAAATGATTCAGAATGTCATTTGGATCGGGCCTCATGTTGAATAACCACTTTTTAAACCCTCATAGTGACCAAAAATGCCATTTTTACAGAGTTTTGCTTACTCAAAATCTTCAATTTTGACCAATTTCAGGCACAGAAATGACTTTAAACACACTTATTTTAGTTGAAAAAGTAATAACTCAAATCCAACCGTCATTTAAAGTCAAAAGATTAAATGTTAAAATTTCATCAATATTGACCATTTTTTCAACGTTCGACTGGTCCGGGGTCATCGTTTTTCATCAGAAAATGGATTTTTTGGACTCTTCCAAAAATGATTCAAAATGTCATTTGGATCGGGCCTCATGTTGAATAACCACTTTTTAAACCCTCACAGTGACCAAAATTGCCATTTTTACAGAGTTTTGCTTACTCATAAGCTTCAAATTTGACCAATTTCAGGCACAGAAATGACTTTAAACACACTTATTTTAGTTGAAAAAGTAATAACTCACATCCAACCGTCATTTAAAGTCAAAAGATTAAATGTTAAAATGTCATCAATATTGACAATTTTTTCAACGTTCGACTGGTCCGGGGTCATTGTTTTTCATCAGAAAATGGATTTTTTGGACTCTTCCAAAAATGATTCTAAATGTCATTTGGATCGGGCCTCATGTTGAATATCCACTTTTTAAACCCTCACAGTGACCAAAATTGCCATTTTTACAGAGTTTTGCTTACTCAAAAGCTTCAATTTTGACCAATTTCAGGCACAGAAATGACTTTAAACACACTTATTTTAGTTGAAAAAGTAATAACTCACATCCAACCGTCATTTAAAGTCAAAAGATTAAATGTTAAAATTTCATCAATATTGACCATTTTTTCAATGTTCGACTGGTCCGGGGTCATTGTTTTTCATCAGAAAATGGATTTTTTTGACTCTTCCAAAAATGATTCAAAATGTCATTTGGATCGGGCCTCATGTTGAATAACCACTTTTTAAACCCTCACAGTGACCAAAATTGCCATTTTTACAGAGTTTTGCTTACTCAAAATCTTCAATTTTGACCAATTTCAGGCACAGAAATGACTTTAAACACACTTATTTTAGTTGAAAAAGTAATAACTCAAATCCAACCGTCATTTAAAGTCAAAAGATTAAACGTTAAAATTTCATCAATATTGACCATTTTTTCAACGTTCGACTGGTCCGGGGTCATCGTTTTTCATCAGAAAATGGATTTTTTGGACTCTTCCAAAAATGATTCAAAATGTCATTTGGATCGGGCCTCATGTTGAATAACCACTTTTTAAACCCTCACAGTGACCAAAATTGCCATTTTTACAGAGTTTTGCTTACTCATAAGCTTCAAATTTGACCAATTTCAGGCACAGAAATGACTTTAAACACACTTATTTTAGTTGAAAAAGTAATAATTCATATCCAACCGTCATTTAAAGTCAAAAGATTAAATGTTAAAATTTCATCAATATTGACCATTTTTTCAACGTTCGACTGGTCCGGGGTCATCGTTTTTCATCAGAAAATGGATTTTTTGCACTCTACCAAAAATGATTCAAAATGTCATTTGGATCGGGCCTCATGTTGAATAACCACTTTTTAAACCCTCACAGTGACCAAAATTGCCATTTTTACAGAGTTTTGCTTACTCAAAATCTTCAATTTTGACCAATTTCAGGCACAGAAATGACTTTAAACACACTTATTTTAGTTGAAAAAGTAATAACTCACATCCAACTGTCATTTAAAGTCAAAAGATTAAATGTTAAAATTTCATCAATATTGACCATTTTTTCAACGTTCGACTGGTCCGGGGTCATCGTTTTTCATCAGAAAATTGATTTTTTGCACTCTACCAAAAATGATTCAGAATGTCATTTGGATCGGGCCTCATGTTGAATAACCACTTTTTAAACCCTCACAGTGACCAAAATTGCCATTTTTACAGAGTTTTGCTTACTCAAAATCTTCAATTTTGACCAATTTCAGGCACAGAAATGACTTTAAACACACTTATTTTAGTTGAAAAAGTAATAACTCAAATCCAACCGTCATTTAAAGTCAAAAGATTAAATGTTAAAATTTCATCAATATTGACCATTTTTTCAACGTTCGACTGGTCCGGGGTCATCGTTTTTCATCAGAAAATGGATTTTTTGGACTCTTCCAAAAATGATTCAAAATGTCATTTGGATCGGGCCTCATGTTGAATAACCACTTTTTAAACCCTCACAGTGACCAAAATTGCCATTTTTACAGAGTTTTGCTTACTCATAAGCTTCAAATTTGACCAATTTCAGGCACAGAAATGACTTTAAACACACTTATTTTAGTTGAAAAAGTAATAACTCACATCCAACCGTCATTTAAAGTCAAAAGATTAAATGTTAAAATTTCATCAATATTGACCATTTTTTCAACGTTCGACTGGTCCGGGGTCATCGTTTTTCATCAGAAAATTGATTTTTTGCACTCTACCAAAAATGATTCAGAATGTCATTTGGATCGGGCCTCATGTTGAATAACCACTTTTTAAACCCTCACAGTGACCAAAATTGCCATTTTTACAGAGTTTTGCTTACTCAAAATCTTCAATTTTGACCAATTTCAGGCACAGAAATGACTTTAAACACACTTATTTTAGTTGAAAAAGTAATAATTCATATCCAACCGTCATTTAAAGTCAAAAGATTAAATGTTAAAATTTCATCAATATTGACCATTTTTTCAACGTTCGACTGGTCCGGGGTCATCGTTTTTCATCAGAAAATTGATTTTTTGGACTCTACCAAAAATGATTCAAAATGTCATTTGGATCGGGCCTCATGTTGAATAACCACTTTTTAAACCCTCACAGTGACCAAAATTGCCATTTTTACAGAGTTTTGCTTACTCAAAATCTTCAATTTTGACCAATTTCAGGCACAGAAATGATTTTAAACACACTTATTTTAGTTGAAAAAGTAATAACTCACATCCAACCGTCATTTAAAGTCAAAAGATTAAATGTTAAAATTTCATCAATATTGACCATTTTTTCAACGTTCGACTGGTCCGGGGTCATCGTTTTTCATCAGAAAATGGATTTTTTGGACTCTTTCAAAAATGATTCAAAATGTCATTTGGATCGGGCCTCATGTTGAATAACCACTTTTTAAACCCTCACAGTGACCAAAATTGCCATTTTTACAGAGTTTTGCTTACTCAAAAGCTTCAAATTTTGACCAATTTCAGGCACAGAAATGACTTTAAACACACTTATTTTAGTTGAAAAAGTAATAACTCACATCCAACTGTTATTTAAAGTCAAAAGATTAAATGTTAAAATTTCATCAATATTGACCATTTTTTCAACGTTCGACTGGTCCGGGGTCATCGTTTTTCATCAGAAAATAGATTTTTTGCACTCTACCAAAAATGATTCAGAATGTCATTTGGATCTGGCCTCATGTTGAATAACCACTTTTTAAACCCTCACAGTCACCAAAATTGCCATTTTTACAGAGTTTTGCTTACTCAAAATCTTCAATTTTGACCAATTTCAGGCACAGAAATGACTTTAAACACACTTATTTTAGTTGAAAAAGTAATAACTCAAATCCAACCGTCATTTAAAGTCAAAAGATTAAATGTTAAAATTTCATCAATATTGACCATTTTTTCAACGTTCGACTGGTCCGGGGTCATCGTTTTTCATCAGAAAATGGATTTTTTGGACTCTTCCAAAAATGATTCAAAATGTCATTTGGATCGGGCCTCATGTTGAATAACCACTTTTTAAACCCTCACAGTGACCAAAATTGCCATTTTTACAGAGTTTTGCTTACTCATAAGCTTCAAATTTGACCAATTTCAGGCACAGAAATGACTTTAAACACACTTATTTTAGTTGAAAAAGTAATAATTCATATCCAACCGTCATTTAAAGTCAAAAGATTAAATGTTAAAATTTCATCAATATTGACCATATTTTCAACGTTCGACTGGTCCGGGGTCATCGTTTTTCATCAGAAAATTGATTTTTTGCACTCTACCAAAAATGATTCAAAATGTCATTTGGATCGGGCCTCATGTTGAATAACCACTTTTTAAACCCTCACAGTGACCAAAATTGCCATTTTTACAGAGTTTTGCTTACTCAAAAGCTTCAAATTTTGACCAATTTCAGGCACAGAAATGACTTTAAACACACTTATTTTAGTTGAAAAAGTAATAACTCACATCCAACTGTCATTTAAAGTCAAAAGATTAAATGTTAAAATTTCATCAATATTGACCATTTTTTCAACGTTCGACTGGTCCGGGGTCATCGTTTTTCATCAGAAAATTGATTTTTTGCACTCTACCAAAAATGATTCAGAATGTCATTTGGATCGGGCCTCATGTTGAATAACCACTTTTTAAACCCTCACAGTGACCAAAATTGCCATTTTTACAGAGTTTTGCTTACTCAAAATCTTCAATTTTGACCAATTTCAGGCACAGAAATGACTTTAAACACACTTATTTTAGTTGAAAAAGTAATAACTCAAATCCAACCGTCATTTAAAGTCAAAAGATTAAATGTTAAAATTTCATCAATATTGACCATTTTTTCAACGTTCGACTGGTCCGGGGTCATCGTTTTTCATCAGAAAATGGATTTTTTGGACTCTTCCAAAAATGATTCAAAATGTCATTTGGATCGGGCCTCATGTTGAATAACCACTTTTTAAACCCTCACAGTGACCAAAATTGCCATTTTTACAGAGTTTTGCTTACTCATAAGCTTCAAATTTGACCAATTTCAGGCACAGAAATGACTTTAAACACACTTATTTTAGTTGAAAAAGTAATAACTCACATCCAACCGTCATTTAAAGTCAAAAGATTAAATGTTAAAATTTCATCAATATTGACCATTTTTTCAACGTTCGACTGGTCCGGGGTCATCGTTTTTCATCAGAAAATTGATTTTTTGCACTCTACCAAAAATGATTCAGAATGTCATTTGGATCGGGCCTCATGTTGAATAACCACTTTTTAAACCCTCACAGTGACCAAAATTGCCATTTTTACAGAGTTTTGCTTACTCAAAATCTTCAATTTTGACCAATTTCAGGCACAGAAATGACTTTAAACACACTTATTTTAGTTGAAAAAGTAATAATTCATATCCAACCGTCATTTAAAGTCAAAAGATTAAATGTTAAAATTTCATCAATATTGACCATTTTTTCAACGTTCGACTGGTCCGGGGTCATCGTTTTTCATCAGAAAATTGATTTTTTGGACTCTACCAAAAATGATTCAAAATGTCATTTGGATCGGGCCTCATGTTGAATAACCACTTTTTAAACACTCACAGTGACCAAAATTGCCATTTTTACAGAGTTTTGCTTACTCAAAAGCTTCAAATTTTGACCAATTTCAGGCACAGAAATGACTTTAAACACACTTATTTTAGTTGAAAAAGTAATAACTCACATCCAACTGTCATTTAAAGTCAAAAGATTAAATGTTAAAATTTCATCAATATTGACCATTTTTTCAACGTTCGACTGGTCCGGGGTCATCGTTTTTCATCAGAAAATTGATTTTTTGCACTCTACCAAAAATGATTCAGAATGTCATTTGGATCTGGCCTCATGTTGAATAACCACTTTTTAAACCCTCACAGTCACCAAAATTGCCATTTTTACAGAGTTTTGCTTACTCAAAATCTTCAATTTTGACCAATTTCAGGCACAGAAATGACTTTAAACACACTTATTTTAGTTGAAAAAGTAATAACTCAAATCCAACCGTCATTTAAAGTCAAAAGATTAAATGTTAAAATTTCATCAATATTGACCATTTTTTCAACGTTCGACTGGTCCGGGGTCATCGTTTTTCATCAGAAAATGGATTTTTTGGACTCTTCCAAAAATGATTCAAAATGTCATTTGGATCGGGCCTCATGTTGAATAACCACTTTTTAAACCCTCACAGTGACCAAAATTGCCATTTTTACAGAGTTTTGCTTACTCATAAGCTTCAAATTTGACCAATTTCAGGCACAGAAATGACTTTAAACACACTTATTTTAGTTGAAAAAGTAATAACTCACATCCAACCGTCATTTAAAGTCAAAAGATTAAATGTTAAAATTTCAGCAATATTGACCATTTTTTCAACGTTCGATTGGTCCGGGGTCATCGTTTTTCATCAGAAAATTGATTTTTTGCACTCTACCAAAAATGATTCAAAATGTCATTTGGATCGGGCCTCATGTTGAATAACCACTTTTTAAACCCTCACAGTGACCAAAATTGCCATTTTTACAGAGTTTTGCTTACTCAAAAGCTTCAAATTTTGACCAATTTCAGGCACAGAAATGACTTTAAACACACTTATTTTAGTTGAAAAAGTAATAACTCACATCCAACTGTCATTTAAAGTCAAAAGATTAAATGTTAAAATTTCATCAATATTGACCATTTTTTCAACGTTCGACTGGTCCGGGGTCATCGTTTTTCATCAGAAAATTGATTTTTTGCACTCTACCAAAAATGATTCAGAATGTCATTTGGATCGGGCCTCATGTTGAATAACCACTTTTTAAACCCTCACAGTGACCAAAATTGCCATTTTTACAGAGTTTTGCTTACTCAAAATCTTCAATTTTGACCAATTTCAGGCACAGAAATGACTTTAAACACACTTATTTTAGTTGAAAAAGTAATAACTCAAATCCAACCGTCATTTAAAGTCAAAAGATTAAATGTTAAAATTTCATCAATATTGACCATTTTTTCAACGTTCGACTGGTCCGGGGTCATCGTTTTTCATCAGAAAATTGATTTTTTGGACTCTTCCAAAAATGATTCAAAATGTCATTTGGATCGGGCCTCATGTTGAATAACCACTTTTTAAACCCTCACAGTGACCAAAATTGCCATTTTTACAGAGTTTTGCTTACTCAAAATCTTCAATTTTGACCAATTTCAGGCACAGAAATGACTTTAAACACACTTATTTTAGTTGAAAAAGTAATAACTCAAATCCAACCGTCATTTAAAGTCAAAAGATTAAATGTTAAAATTTCATCAATATTGACCATTTTTTCAACGTTCGACTGGTCCGGGGTCATCGTTTTTCATCAGAAAATTGATTTTTTGGACTCTACCAAAAATGATTCAAAATGTCATTTGGATCGGGCCTCATGTTGAATAACCACTTTTTAAACCCTCACAGTGACCAAAATTGCCATTTTTACAGAGTTTTGCTTACTCAAAATCTTCAATTTTGACCAATTTCAGGCACAGAAATGATTTTAAACACACTTATTTTAGTTGAAAAAGTAATAACTCACATCCAACCGTCATTTAAAGTCAAAAGATTAAATGGTAAAATTTCATCAATATTGACCATTTTTTCAACGTTCGACTGGTCCGGGGTCATCGTTTTTCATCAGAAAATGGATTTTTTGGACTCTTTCAAAAATGATTCAAAATGTCATTTGGATCGGGCCTCATGTTGAATAACCACTTTTTAAACCCTCACAGTGACCAAAATTGCCATTTTTACAGAGTTTTGCTTACTCAAAAGCTTCAAATTTTGACCAATTTCAGGCACAGAAATGACTTTAAACACACTTATTTTAGTTGAAAAAGTAATAACTCACATCCAACTGTCATTTAAAGTCAAAAGATTAAATGTTAAAATGTCATCAATATTGACCATTTTTTCAACGTTCGACTGGTCCGGGGTCATCGTTTTTCATCAGAAAATTGATTTTTTGCACTCTACCAAAAATGATTCAGAATGTCATTTGGATCTGGCCTCATGTTGAATACCCACTTTTTAAACCCTCACAGTCACCAAAATTGCCATTTTTACAGAGTTTTGCTTACTCAAAATCTTCAATTTTGACCAATTTCAGGCACAGAAATGACTTTAAACACACTTATTTTAGTTGAAAAAGTAATAACTCAAATCCAACCGTCATTTAAAGTCAAAAGATTAAATGTTAAAATTTCATCAATATTGACCATTTTTTCAACGTTCGACTGGTCCGGGGTCATCGTTTTTCATCAGAAAATTGATTTTTTGCACTCTACCAAAAATGATTCAAAATGTCATTTAGATCGGGCCTCATGTTGAATAACCACTTTTTAAACCCTCACAGTGACCAAAATTGCCATTTTTACAGAGTTTTGCTTACTCAAAAGCTTCAAATTTTGACCAATTTCAGGCACAGAAATGACTTTAAACACACTTATTTTAGTTGAAAAAGTAATAACTCACATCCAACTGTCATTTAAAGTCAAAAGATTAAATGTTAAAATTTCATCAATATTGACCATTTTTTCAACGTTCGACTGGTCCGGGGGCATCGTTTTTCATCAGAAAATTGATTTTTTGCACTCTACCAAAAATGATTCAGAATGTCATTTGGATCGGGCCTCATGTTGAATAACCACTTTTTAAACCCTCACAGTGACCAAAATTGCCATTTTTACAGAGTTTTGCTTACTCAAAATCTTCAATTTTGACCAATTTCAGGCACAGAAATGACTTTAAACACACTTATTTTAGTTGAAAAAGTAATAACTCAAATCCAACCGTCATTTAAAGTCAAAAGATTAAATGTTAAAATTTCATCAATATTGACCATTTTTTCAACGTTCGACTGGTCCGGGGTCATCGTTTTTCATCAGAAAATGGATTTTTTGGACTCTTCCAAAAATGATTCAAAATGTCATTTGGATCGGGCCTCATGTTGAATAACCACTTTTTAAACCCTCACAGTGACCAAAATTGCCATTTTTACAGAGTTTTGCTTACTCAAAAGCTTCAAATTTTGACCAATTTCAGGCACAGAAATGACTTTAAACACACTTATTTTAGTTGAAAAAGTAATAACTCACATCCAACTGTCATTTAAAGTCAAAAGATTAAATGTTAAAATTTCATCAATATTGACCATTTTTTCAACGTTCGACTGGTCCGGGGGCATCGTTTTTCATCAGAAAATTGATTTTTTGCACTCTACCAAAAATGATTCAGAATGTCATTTGGACCGGGCCTCATGTTGAATAACCACTTTTTAAACCCTCACAGTGACCAAAATTGCCATTTTTACAGAGTTTTGCTTACTCAAAAGCTTCAAATTTTGACCAATTTCAGGCACAGAAATGACTTTAAACACACTTATTTTAGTTGAAAAAGTAATAACTCACATCCAACTGTCATTTAAAGTCAAAAGATTAAATGTTAAAATTTCATCAATATTGACCATTTTTTCAACGTTCGACTGGTCCGGGGTCATCGTTTTTCATCAGAAAATTGATTTTTTGCACTCTACCAAAAATGATTCAGAATGTCATTTGGATCTGGCCTCATGTTGAATAACCACTTTTTAAACCCTCACAGTCACCAAAATTGCCATTTTTACAGAGTTTTGCTTACTCAAAATCTTCAATTTTGACCAATTTCAGGCACAGAAATGACTTTAAACACACTTATTTTAGTTGAAAAAGTAATAACTCAAATCCAACTGTCATTTAAAGTAAAAAGATTAAATGTTAAAATGTCATCAATATTGACCATTTTTTCAACGTTCGACTGGTCCGGGGTCATCGTTTTTCATCAGAAAATGGATTTTTTGGACTCTTCCAAAAATGATTCAAAATGTCATTTGGATCGGGCCTCATGTTGAATAACCACTTTTTAAACCCTCACAGTGACCAAAATTGCCATTTTTACAGAGTTTTGCTTACTCATAAGCTTCAAATTTGACCAATTTCAGGCACAGAAATGACTTTAAACACACTTATTTTAGTTGAAAAAGTAATAATTCATATCCAACCGTCATTTAAAGTCAAAAGATTAAATGTTAAAATTTCATCAATATTGACCATTTTTTCAACGTTCGACTGGTCCGGGGTCATCGTTTTTCATCAGAAAATTGATTTTTTGGACTCTACCAAAAATGATTCAAAATGTCATTTGGATCGGGCCTCATGTTGAATAACCACTTTTTAAACCCTCACAGTGACCAAAATTGCCATTTTTACAGAGTTTTGCTTACTCAAAATCTTCAATTTTGACCAATTTCAGGCACAGAAATGACTTTAAACACACTTATTTTAGTTGAAAAAGTAATAACTCACATCCAACCGTCATTTAAAGTCAAAAGATTAAATGTTAAAATTTCATCAATATTGACCATTTTTTCAATGTTCGACTGGTCCGGGGTCATCGTTTTTCATCAGAAAATGGATTTTTTGGACTCTTCCAAAAATGATTCAAAATGTCATTTGGATCGGGCCTCATGTTGAATAACCACTTTTTAAACCCTCACAGTGACCAAAATTGCCATTTTTACAGAGTTTTGCTTACTCAAAATCTTCCAATTTTGACCAATTTCAGGCACAGAAATGACTTTAAACACACTTATTTTAGTTGAAAAAGTAATAACTCACATCCAACCGTCATTTAAAGTCAAAAGATTAAATGTTAAAATTTCATCAATATTGACCATTTTTTCAACGTTCGACTGGTCCGGGGTCATCGTTTTTCATCAGAAAATTGATTTTTTGCACTCTACCAAAAATGATTCAGAATGTCATTTGGATCGGGCCTCATGTTGAATAACCACTTTTTAAACCCTCACAGTGACCAAAATTGCCATTTTTACAGAGTTTTGCTTACTCAAAATCTTCAATTTTGACCAATTTCAGACACAGAAATGACTTTAAACACACTTATTTTAGTTGAAAAAGTAATAATTCATATCCAACCGTCATTTAAAGTCAAAAGATTAAATGTTAAAATTTCATCAATATTGACCATTTTTTCAACGTTCGACTGGTCCGGGGTCATCGTTTTTCATCAGAAAATGGATTTTTTGCACTCTACCAAAAATGATTCAGAATGTCATTTGGATCGGGCCTCATGTTGAATAACCACTTTTTAAACCCTCACAGTGACCAAAATTGCCATTTTTACAGAGTTTTGCTTACTCAAAATCTTCAATTTTGACCAATTTCAGGCACAGAAATGACTTTAAACACACTTATTTTAGTTGAAAAAGTAATAACTCACATCCAACCGTCATTTAAAGTCAAAAGATTAAATGTTAAAATTTCATCAATATTGACCATTTTTTCAATGTTCGACTGGTCCGGGGTCATCGTTTTTCATCAGAAAATGGATTTTTTGGACTCTTCCAAAAATGATTCAAAATGTCATTTGGATCGGGCCTCATGTTGAATAACCACTTTTTAAACCCTCACAGTGACCAAAATTGCCATTTTTACAGAGTTTTGCTTACTCAAAATCTTCCAATTTTGACCAATTTCAGGCACAGAAATGACTTTAAACACACTTATTTTAGTTGAAAAAGTAATAACTCACATCCAACCGTCATTTAAAGTCAAAAGATTAAATGTTAAAATTTCATCAATATTGACCATTTTTTCAACGTTCGACTGGTCCGGGGTCATCGTTTTTCATCAGAAAATTGATTTTTTGCACTCTACCAAAAATGATTCAGAATGTCATTTGGATCGGGCCTCATGTTGAATAACCACTTTTTAAACCCTCACAGTGACCAAAATTGCCATTTTTACAGAGTTTTGCTTACTCAAAATCTTCAATTTTGACCAATTTCAGGCACAGAAATGACTTTAAACACACTTATTTTAGTTGAAAAAGTAATAATTCATATCCAACCGTCATTTAAAGTCAAAAGATTAAATGTTAAAATTTCATCAATATTGACCATTTTTTCAACGTTCGACTGGTCCGGGGTCATCGTTTTTCATCAGAAAATGGATTTTTTGCACTCTACCAAAAATGATTCAAAATGTCATTTGGATCGGGCCTCATGTTGAATAACCACTTTTTAAACCCTCACAGTGACCAAAATTGCCATTTTTACAGAGTTTTGCTTACTCAAAATCTTCAATTTTGACCAATTTCAGGCACAGAAATGACTTTAAACACACTTATTTTAGTTGAAAAAGTAATAACTCACATCCAACTGTCATTTAAAGTCAAAAGATTAAATGTTAAAATTTCATCAATATTGACCATTTTTTCAACGTTCGACTGGTCCGGGGTCATCGTTTTTCATCAGAAAATTGATTTTTTGCACTCTACCAAAAATGATTCAGAATGTCATTTGGATCGGGCCTCATGTTGAATAACCACTTTTTAAACCCTCATAGTGACCAAAATTGCCATTTTTACAGAGTTTTGCTTACTCAAAATCTTCAATTTTGACCAATTTCAGGCACAGAAATGACTTTAAACACACTTATTTTAGTTGAAAAAGTAATAACTCAAATCCAACCGTCATTTAAAGTCAAAAGATTAAATGTTAAAATTTCATCAATATTGACCATTTTTTCAACGTTCGACTGGTCCGGGGTCATCGTTTTTCATCAGAAAATGGATTTTTTGGACTCTTCCAAAAATGATTCAAAATGTCATTTGGATCGGGCCTCATGTTGAATAACCACTTTTTAAACCCTCACAGTGACCAAAATTGCCATTTTTACAGAGTTTTGCTTACTCATAAGCTTCAAATTTGACCAATTTCAGGCACAGAAATGACTTTAAACACACTTATTTTAGTTGAAAAAGTAATAACTCACATCCAACCGTCATTTAAAGTCAAAAGATTAAATGTTAAAATTTCATCAATATTGACCATTTTTTCAACGTTCGACTGGTCCGGGGTCATCGTTTTTCATCAGAAAATTGATTTTTTGCACTCTACCAAAAATGATTCAGAATGTCATTTGGATCGGGCCTCATGTTGAATAACCACTTTTTAAACCCTCACAGTGACCAAAATTGCCATTTTTACAGAGTTTTGCTTACTCAAAATCTTCAATTTTGACCAATTTCAGGCACAGAAATGACTTTAAACACACTTATTTTAGTTGAAAAAGTAATAATTCATATCCAACCGTCATTTAAAGTCAAAAGATTAAATGTTAAAATTTCATCAATATTGACCATTTTTTCAACGTTCGACTGGTCCGGGGTCATCGTTTTTCATCAGAAAATTGATTTTTTGGACTCTACCAAAAATGATTCAAAATGTCATTTGGATCGGGCCTCATGTTGAATAACCACTTTTTAAACCCTCACAGTGACCAAAATTGCCATTTTTACAGAGTTTTGCTTACTCAAAATCTTCAATTTTGACCAATTTCAGGCACAGAAATGATTTTAAACACACTTATTTTAGTTGAAAAAGTAATAACTCACATCCAACCGTCATTTAAAGTCAAAAGATTAAATGTTAAAATTTCATCAATATTGACCATTTTTTCAACGTTCGACTGGTCCGGGGTCATCGTTTTTCATCAGAAAATGGATTTTTTGGACTCTTTCAAAAATGATTCAAAATGTCATTTGGATCGGGCCTCATGTTGAATAACCACTTTTTAAACCCTCACAGTGACCAAAATTGCCATTTTTACAGAGTTTTGCTTACTCAAAAGCTTCAAATTTTGACCAATTTCAGGCACAGAAATGACTTTAAACACACTTATTTTAGTTGAAAAAGTAATAACTCACATCCAACTGTTATTTAAAGTCAAAAGATTAAATGTTAAAATTTCATCAATATTGACCATTTTTTCAACGTTCGACTGGTCCGGGGTCATCGTTTTTCATCAGAAAATAGATTTTTTGCACTCTACCAAAAATGATTCAGAATGTCATTTGGATCTGGCCTCATGTTGAATAACCACTTTTTAAACCCTCACAGTCACCAAAATTGCCATTTTTACAGAGTTTTGCTTACTCAAAATCTTCAATTTTGACCAATTTCAGGCACAGAAATGACTTTAAACACACTTATTTTAGTTGAAAAAGTAATAACTCAAATCCAACCGTCATTTAAAGTCAAAAGATTAAATGTTAAAATTTCATCAATATTGACCATTTTTTCAACGTTCGACTGGTCCGGGGTCATCGTTTTTCATCAGAAAATGGATTTTTTGGACTCTTCCAAAAATGATTCAAAATGTCATTTGGATCGGGCCTCATGTTGAATAACCACTTTTTAAACCCTCACAGTGACCAAAATTGCCATTTTTACAGAGTTTTGCTTACTCATAAGCTTCAAATTTGACCAATTTCAGGCACAGAAATGACTTTAAACACACTTATTTTAGTTGAAAAAGTAATAATTCATATCCAACCGTCATTTAAAGTCAAAAGATTAAATGTTAAAATTTCATCAATATTGACCATATTTTCAACGTTCGACTGGTCCGGGGTCATCGTTTTTCATCAGAAAATTGATTTTTTGCACTCTACCAAAAATGATTCAAAATGTCATTTGGATCGGGCCTCATGTTGAATAACCACTTTTTAAACCCTCACAGTGACCAAAATTGCCATTTTTACAGAGTTTTGCTTACTCAAAAGCTTCAAATTTTGACCAATTTCAGGCACAGAAATGACTTTAAACACACTTATTTTAGTTGAAAAAGTAATAACTCACATCCAACTGTCATTTAAAGTCAAAAGATTAAATGTTAAAATTTCATCAATATTGACCATTTTTTCAACGTTCGACTGGTCCGGGGTCATCGTTTTTCATCAGAAAATTGATTTTTTGCACTCTACCAAAAATGATTCAGAATGTCATTTGGATCGGGCCTCATGTTGAATAACCACTTTTTAAACCCTCACAGTGACCAAAATTGCCATTTTTACAGAGTTTTGCTTACTCAAAATCTTCAATTTTGACCAATTTCAGGCACAGAAATGACTTTAAACACACTTATTTTAGTTGAAAAAGTAATAACTCAAATCCAACCGTCATTTAAAGTCAAAAGATTAAATGTTAAAATTTCATCAATATTGACCATTTTTTCAACGTTCGACTGGTCCGGGGTCATCGTTTTTCATCAGAAAATGGATTTTTTGGACTCTTCCAAAAATGATTCAAAATGTCATTTGGATCGGGCCTCATGTTGAATAACCACTTTTTAAACCCTCACAGTGACCAAAATTGCCATTTTTACAGAGTTTTGCTTACTCATAAGCTTCAAATTTGACCAATTTCAGGCACAGAAATGACTTTAAACACACTTATTTTAGTTGAAAAAGTAATAACTCACATCCAACCGTCATTTAAAGTCAAAAGATTAAATGTTAAAATTTCATCAATATTGACCATTTTTTCAACGTTCGACTGGTCCGGGGTCATCGTTTTTCATCAGAAAATTGATTTTTTGCACTCTACCAAAAATGATTCAGAATGTCATTTGGATCGGGCCTCATGTTGAATAACCACTTTTTAAACCCTCACAGTGACCAAAATTGCCATTTTTACAGAGTTTTGCTTACTCAAAATCTTCAATTTTGACCAATTTCAGGCACAGAAATGACTTTAAACACACTTATTTTAGTTGAAAAAGTAATAATTCATATCCAACCGTCATTTAAAGTCAAAAGATTAAATGTTAAAATTTCATCAAT
Organism: Lissotriton vulgaris; assembly: GCF_964263255.1. Lineage (NCBI taxonomy): Eukaryota > Metazoa > Chordata > Amphibia > Caudata > Salamandridae > Lissotriton > Lissotriton vulgaris. The sequence continues at coordinate 833,780 of NW_028251941.1, forward strand.
ATTGACCATTTTTTCAACGTTCGACTGGTCCGGGGTCATCGTTTTTCATCAGAAAATTGATTTTTTGGACTCTACCAAAAATGATTCAAAATGTCATTTGGATCGGGCCTCATGTTGAATAACCACTTTTTAAACACTCACAGTGACCAAAATTGCCATTTTTACAGAGTTTTGCTTACTCAAAAGCTTCAAATTTTGACCAATTTCAGGCACAGAAATGACTTTAAACACACTTATTTTAGTTGAAAAAGTAATAACTCACATCCAACTGTCATTTAAAGTCAAAAGATTAAATGTTAAAATTTCATCAATATTGACCATTTTTTCAACGTTCGACTGGTCCGGGGTCATCGTTTTTCATCAGAAAATTGATTTTTTGCACTCTACCAAAAATGATTCAGAATGTCATTTGGATCTGGCCTCATGTTGAATAACCACTTTTTAAACCCTCACAGTCACCAAAATTGCCATTTTTACAGAGTTTTGCTTACTCAAAATCTTCAATTTTGACCAATTTCAGGCACAGAAATGACTTTAAACACACTTGTTTTAGTTGAAAAAGTAATAACTCAAATCCAACCGTCATTTAAAGTCAAAAGATTAAATGTTAAAATTTCATCAATATTGACCATTTTTTCAACGTTCGACTGGTCCGGGGTCATCGTTTTTCATCAGAAAATGGATTTTTTGGACTCTTCCAAAAATGATTCAAAATGTCATTTGGATCGGGCCTCATGTTGAATAACCACTTTTTAAACCCTCACAGTGACCAAAATTGCCATTTTTACAGAGTTTTGCTTACTCATAAGCTTCAAATTTGACCAATTTCAGGCACAGAAATGACTTTAAACACACTTATTTTAGTTGAAAAAGTAATAACTCACATCCAACCGTCATTTAAAGTCAAAAGATTAAATGTTAAAATTTCAGCAATATTGACCATTTTTTCAACGTTCGATTGGTCCGGGGTCATCGTTTTTCATCAGAAAATTGATTTTTTGCACTCTACCAAAAATGATTCAAAATGTCATTTGGATCGGGCCTCATGTTGAATAACCACTTTTTAAACCCTCACAGTGACCAAAATTGCCATTTTTACAGAGTTTTGCTTACTCAAAAGCTTCAAATTTTGACCAATTTCAGGCACAGAAATGACTTTAAACACACTTATTTTAGTTGAAAAAGTAATAACTCACATCCAACTGTCATTTAAAGTCAAAAGATTAAATGTTAAAATTTCATCAATATTGACCATTTTTTCAACGTTCGACTGGTCCGGGGTCATCGTTTTTCATCAGAAAATTGATTTTTTGCACTCTACCAAAAATGATTCAGAATGTCATTTGGATCGGGCCTCATGTTGAATAACCACTTTTTAAACCCTCACAGTGACCAAAATTGCCATTTTTACAGAGTTTTGCTTACTCAAAATCTTCAATTTTGACCAATTTCAGGCACAGAAATGACTTTAAACACACTTATTTTAGTTGAAAAAGTAATAACTCAAATCCAACCGTCATTTAAAGTCAAAAGATTAAATGTTAAAATTTCATCAATATTGACCATTTTTTCAACGTTCGACTGGTCCGGGGTCATCGTTTTTCATCAGAAAATGGATTTTTTGGACTCTTCCAAAAATGATTCAAAATGTCATTTGGATCGGGCCTCATGTTGAATAACCACTTTTTAAACCCTCACAGTGACCAAAATTGCCATTTTTACAGAGTTTTGCTTACTCATAAGCTTCAAATTTGACCAATTTCAGGCACAGAAATGACTTTAAACACACTTATTTTAGTTGAAAAAGTAATAACTCACATCCAACCGTCATTTAAAGTCAAAAGATTAAATGTTAAAATTTCATCAATATTGACCATTTTTTCAACGTTCGACTGGTCCGGGGTCATCGTTTTTCATCAGAAAATTGATTTTTTGCACTCTACCAAAAATGATTCAGAATGTCATTTGGATCGGGCCTCATGTTGAATAACCACTTTTTAAACCCTCACAGTGACCAAAATTGCCATTTTTACAGAGTTTTGCTTACTCAAAATCTTCAATTTTGACCAATTTCAGGCACAGAAATGACTTTAAACACACTTATTTTAGTTGAAAAAGTAATAATTCATATCCAACCGTCATTTAAAGTCAAAAGATTAAATGTTAAAATTTCATCAATATTGACCATTTTTTCAACGTTCGACTGGTCCGGGGTCATCGTTTTTCATCAGAAAATTGATTTTTTGGACTCTACCAAAAATGATTCAAAATGTCATTTGGATCGGGCCTCATGTTGAATAACCACTTTTTAAACCCTCACAGTGACCAAAATTGCCATTTTTACAGAGTTTTGCTTACTCAAAATCTTCAATTTTGACCAATTTCAGGCACAGAAATGATTTTAAACACACTTATTTTAGTTGAAAAAGTAATAACTCACATCCAACCGTCATTTAAAGTCAAAAGATTAAATGTTAAAATTTCATCAATATTGACCATTTTTTCAACGTTCGACTGGTCCGGGGTCATCGTTTTTCATCAGAAAATGGATTTTTTGGACTCTTTCAAAAATGATTCAAAATGTCATTTGGATCGGGCCTCATGTTGAATAACCACTTTTTAAACCCTCACAGTGACCAAAATTGCCATTTTTACAGAGTTTTGCTTACTCAAAAGCTTCAAATTTTGACCAATTTCAGGCACAGAAATGACTTTAAACACACTTATTTTAGTTGAAAAAGTAATAACTCACATCCAACTGTTATTTAAAGTCAAAAGATTAAATGTTAAAATTTCATCAATATTGACCATTTTTTCAACGTTCGACTGGTCCGGGGTCATCGTTTTTCATCAGAAAATAGATTTTTTGCACTCTACCAAAAATGATTCAGAATGTCATTTGGATCTGGCCTCATGTTGAATAACCACTTTTTAAACCCTCACAGTCACCAAAATTGCCATTTTTACAGAGTTTTGCTTACTCAAAATCTTCAATTTTGACCAATTTCAGGCACAGAAATGACTTTAAACACACTTATTTTAGTTGAAAAAGTAATAACTCAAATCCAACCGTCATTTAAAGTCAAAAGATTAAATGTTAAAATTTCATCAATATTGACCATTTTTTCAACGTTCGACTGGTCCGGGGTCATCGTTTTTCATCAGAAAATGGATTTTTTGGACTCTTCCAAAAATGATTCAAAATGTCATTTGGATCGGGCCTCATGTTGAATAACCACTTTTTAAACCCTCACAGTGACCAAAATTGCCATTTTTACAGAGTTTTGCTTACTCATAAGCTTCAAATTTGACCAATTTCAGGCACAGAAATGACTTTAAACACACTTATTTTAGTTGAAAAAGTAATAATTCATATCCAACCGTCATTTAAAGTCAAAAGATTAAATGTTAAAATTTCATCAATATTGACCATATTTTCAACGTTCGACTGGTCCGGGGTCATCGTTTTTCATCAGAAAATTGATTTTTTGCACTCTACCAAAAATGATTCAAAATGTCATTTGGATCGGGCCTCATGTTGAATAACCACTTTTTAAACCCTCACAGTGACCAAAATTGCCATTTTTACAGAGTTTTGCTTACTCAAAAGCTTCAAATTTTGACCAATTTCAGGCACAGAAATGACTTTAAACACACTTATTTTAGTTGAAAAAGTAATAACTCACATCCAACTGTCATTTAAAGTCAAAAGATTAAATGTTAAAATTTCATCAATATTGACCATTTTTTCAACGTTCGACTGGTCCGGGGTCATCGTTTTTCATCAGAAAATTGATTTTTTGCACTCTACCAAAAATGATTCAGAATGTCATTTGGATCGGGCCTCATGTTGAATAACCACTTTTTAAACCCTCACAGTGACCAAAATTGCCATTTTTACAGAGTTTTGCTTACTCAAAATCTTCAATTTTGACCAATTTCAGGCACAGAAATGACTTTAAACACACTTATTTTAGTTGAAAAAGTAATAACTCAAATCCAACCGTCATTTAAAGTCAAAAGATTAAATGTTAAAATTTCATCAATATTGACCATTTTTTCAACGTTCGACTGGTCCGGGGTCATCGTTTTTCATCAGAAAATGGATTTTTTGGACTCTTCCAAAAATGATTCAAAATGTCATTTGGATCGGGCCTCATGTTGAATAACCACTTTTTAAACCCTCACAGTGACCAAAATTGCCATTTTTACAGAGTTTTGCTTACTCATAAGCTTCAAATTTGACCAATTTCAGGCACAGAAATGACTTTAAACACACTTATTTTAGTTGAAAAAGTAATAACTCACATCCAACCGTCATTTAAAGTCAAAAGATTAAATGTTAAAATTTCATCAATATTGACCATTTTTTCAACGTTCGACTGGTCCGGGGTCATCGTTTTTCATCAGAAAATTGATTTTTTGCACTCTACCAAAAATGATTCAGAATGTCATTTGGATCGGGCCTCATGTTGAATAACCACTTTTTAAACCCTCACAGTGACCAAAATTGCCATTTTTACAGAGTTTTGCTTACTCAAAATCTTCAATTTTGACCAATTTCAGGCACAGAAATGACTTTAAACACACTTATTTTAGTTGAAAAAGTAATAATTCATATCCAACCGTCATTTAAAGTCAAAAGATTAAATGTTAAAATTTCATCAATATTGACCATTTTTTCAACGTTCGACTGGTCCGGGGTCATCGTTTTTCATCAGAAAATTGATTTTTTGGACTCTACCAAAAATGATTCAAAATGTCATTTGGATCGGGCCTCATGTTGAATAACCACTTTTTAAACACTCACAGTGACCAAAATTGCCATTTTTACAGAGTTTTGCTTACTCAAAAGCTTCAAATTTTGACCAATTTCAGGCACAGAAATGACTTTAAACACACTTATTTTAGTTGAAAAAGTAATAACTCACATCCAACTGTCATTTAAAGTCAAAAGATTAAATGTTAAAATTTCATCAATATTGACCATTTTTTCAACGTTCGACTGGTCCGGGGTCATCGTTTTTCATCAGAAAATTGATTTTTTGCACTCTACCAAAAATGATTCAGAATGTCATTTGGATCTGGCCTCATGTTGAATAACCACTTTTTAAACCCTCACAGTCACCAAAATTGCCATTTTTACAGAGTTTTGCTTACTCAAAATCTTCAATTTTGACCAATTTCAGGCACAGAAATGACTTTAAACACACTTATTTTAGTTGAAAAAGTAATAACTCAAATCCAACCGTCATTTAAAGTCAAAAGATTAAATGTTAAAATTTCATCAATATTGACCATTTTTTCAACGTTCGACTGGTCCGGGGTCATCGTTTTTCATCAGAAAATGGATTTTTTGGACTCTTCCAAAAATGATTCAAAATGTCATTTGGATCGGGCCTCATGTTGAATAACCACTTTTTAAACCCTCACAGTGACCAAAATTGCCATTTTTACAGAGTTTTGCTTACTCATAAGCTTCAAATTTGACCAATTTCAGGCACAGAAATGACTTTAAACACACTTATTTTAGTTGAAAAAGTAATAACTCACATCCAACCGTCATTTAAAGTCAAAAGATTAAATGTTAAAATTTCAGCAATATTGACCATTTTTTCAACGTTCGATTGGTCCGGGGTCATCGTTTTTCATCAGAAAATTGATTTTTTGCACTCTACCAAAAATGATTCAAAATGTCATTTGGATCGGGCCTCATGTTGAATAACCACTTTTTAAACCCTCACAGTGACCAAAATTGCCATTTTTACAGAGTTTTGCTTACTCAAAAGCTTCAAATTTTGACCAATTTCAGGCACAGAAATGACTTTAAACACACTTATTTTAGTTGAAAAAGTAATAACTCACATCCAACTGTCATTTAAAGTCAAAAGATTAAATGTTAAAATTTCATCAATATTGACCATTTTTTCAACGTTCGACTGGTCCGGGGTCATCGTTTTTCATCAGAAAATTGATTTTTTGCACTCTACCAAAAATGATTCAGAATGTCATTTGGATCGGGCCTCATGTTGAATAACCACTTTTTAAACCCTCACAGTGACCAAAATTGCCATTTTTACAGAGTTTTGCTTACTCAAAATCTTCAATTTTGACCAATTTCAGGCACAGAAATGACTTTAAACACACTTATTTTAGTTGAAAAAGTAATAACTCAAATCCAACCGTCATTTAAAGTCAAAAGATTAAATGTTAAAATTTCATCAATATTGACCATTTTTTCAACGTTCGACTGGTCCGGGGTCATCGTTTTTCATCAGAAAATTGATTTTTTGGACTCTTCCAAAAATGATTCAAAATGTCATTTGGATCGGGCCTCATGTTGAATAACCACTTTTTAAACCCTCACAGTGACCAAAATTGCCATTTTTACAGAGTTTTGCTTACTCAAAATCTTCAATTTTGACCAATTTCAGGCACAGAAATGACTTTAAACACACTTATTTTAGTTGAAAAAGTAATAACTCAAATCCAACCGTCATTTAAAGTCAAAAGATTAAATGTTAAAATTTCATCAATATTGACCATTTTTTCAACGTTCGACTGGTCCGGGGTCATCGTTTTTCATCAGAAAATTGATTTTTTGGACTCTACCAAAAATGATTCAAAATGTCATTTGGATCGGGCCTCATGTTGAATAACCACTTTTTAAACCCTCACAGTGACCAAAATTGCCATTTTTACAGAGTTTTGCTTACTCAAAATCTTCAATTTTGACCAATTTCAGGCACAGAAATGATTTTAAACACACTTATTTTAGTTGAAAAAGTAATAACTCACATCCAACCGTCATTTAAAGTCAAAAGATTAAATGGTAAAATTTCATCAATATTGACCATTTTTTCAACGTTCGACTGGTCCGGGGTCATCGTTTTTCATCAGAAAATGGATTTTTTGGACTCTTTCAAAAATGATTCAAAATGTCATTTGGATCGGGCCTCATGTTGAATAACCACTTTTTAAACCCTCACAGTGACCAAAATTGCCATTTTTACAGAGTTTTGCTTACTCAAAAGCTTCAAATTTTGACCAATTTCAGGCACAGAAATGACTTTAAACACACTTATTTTAGTTGAAAAAGTAATAACTCACATCCAACTGTCATTTAAAGTCAAAAGATTAAATGTTAAAATGTCATCAATATTGACCATTTTTTCAACGTTCGACTGGTCCGGGGTCATCGTTTTTCATCAGAAAATTGATTTTTTGCACTCTACCAAAAATGATTCAGAATGTCATTTGGATCTGGCCTCATGTTGAATACCCACTTTTTAAACCCTCACAGTCACCAAAATTGCCATTTTTACAGAGTTTTGCTTACTCAAAATCTTCAATTTTGACCAATTTCAGGCACAGAAATGACTTTAAACACACTTATTTTAGTTGAAAAAGTAATAACTCAAATCCAACCGTCATTTAAAGTCAAAAGATTAAATGTTAAAATTTCATCAATATTGACCATTTTTTCAACGTTCGACTGGTCCGGGGTCATCGTTTTTCATCAGAAAATTGATTTTTTGCACTCTACCAAAAATGATTCAAAATGTCATTTGGATCGGGCCTCATGTTGAATAACCACTTTTTAAACCCTCACAGTGACCAAAATTGCCATTTTTACAGAGTTTTGCTTACTCAAAAGCTTCAAATTTTGACCAATTTCAGGCACAGAAATGACTTTAAACACACTTATTTTAGTTGAAAAAGTAATAACTCACATCCAACTGTCATTTAAAGTCAAAAGATTAAATGTTAAAATTTCATCAATATTGACCATTTTTTCAACGTTCGACTGGTCCGGGGGCATCGTTTTTCATCAGAAAATTGATTTTTTGCACTCTACCAAAAATGATTCAGAATGTCATTTGGATCGGGCCTCATGTTGAATAACCACTTTTTAAACCCTCACAGTGACCAAAATTGCCATTTTTACAGAGTTTTGCTTACTCAAAATCTTCAATTTTGACCAATTTCAGGCACAGAAATGACTTTAAACACACTTATTTTAGTTGAAAAAGTAATAACTCAAATCCAACCGTCATTTAAAGTCAAAAGATTAAATGTTAAAATTTCATCAATATTGACCATTTTTTCAACGTTCGACTGGTCCGGGGTCATCGTTTTTCATCAGAAAATGGATTTTTTGGACTCTTCCAAAAATGATTCAAAATGTCATTTGGATCGGGCCTCATGTTGAATAACCACTTTTTAAACCCTCACAGTGACCAAAATTGCCATTTTTACAGAGTTTTGCTTACTCAAAAGCTTCAAATTTTGACCAATTTCAGGCACAGAAATGACTTTAAACACACTTATTTTAGTTGAAAAAGTAATAACTCACATCCAACTGTCATTTAAAGTCAAAAGATTAAATGTTAAAATTTCATCAATATTGACCATTTTTTCAACGTTCGACTGGTCCGGGGGCATCGTTTTTCATCAGAAAATTGATTTTTTGCACTCTACCAAAAATGATTCAGAATGTCATTTGGATCGGGCCTCATGTTGAATAACCACTTTTTAAACCCTCACAGTGACCAAAATTGCCATTTTTACAGAGTTTTGCTTACTCAAAAGCTTCAAATTTTGACCAATTTCAGGCACAGAAATGACTTTAAACACACTTATTTTAGTTGAAAAAGTAATAACTCACATCCAACTGTCATTTAAAGTCAAAAGATTAAATGTTAAAATTTCATCAATATTGACCATTTTTTCAACGTTCGACTGGTCCGGGGTCATCGTTTTTCATCAGAAAATTGATTTTTTGCACTCTACCAAAAATGATTCAGAATGTCATTTGGATCTGGCCTCATGTTGAATAACCACTTTTTAAACCCTCACAGTCACCAAAATTGCCATTTTTACAGAGTTTTGCTTACTCAAAATCTTCAATTTTGACCAATTTCAGGCACAGAAATGACTTTAAACACACTTATTTTAGTTGAAAAAGTAATAACTCAAATCCAACTGTCATTTAAAGTAAAAAGATTAAATGTTAAAATGTCATCAATATTGACCATTTTTTCAACGTTCGACTGGTCCGGGGTCATCGTTTTTCATCAGAAAATGGATTTTTTGGACTCTTCCAAAAATGATTCAAAATGTCATTTGGATCGGGCCTCATGTTGAATAACCACTTTTTAAACCCTCACAGTGACCAAAATTGCCATTTTTACAGAGTTTTGCTTACTCATAAGCTTCAAATTTGACCAATTTCAGGCACAGAAATGACTTTAAACACACTTATTTTAGTTGAAAAAGTAATAATTCATATCCAACCGTCATTTAAAGTCAAAAGATTAAATGTTAAAATTTCATCAATATTGACCATTTTTTCAACGTTCGACTGGTCCGGGGTCATCGTTTTTCATCAGAAAATTGATTTTTTGGACTCTACCAAAAATGATTCAAAATGTCATTTGGATCGGGCCTCATGTTGAATAACCACTTTTTAAACCCTCACAGTGACCAAAATTGCCATTTTTACAGAGTTTTGCTTACTCAAAATCTTCAATTTTGACCAATTTCAGGCACAGAAATGACTTTAAACACACTTATTTTAGTTGAAAAAGTAATAACTCACATCCAACCGTCATTTAAAGTCAAAAGATTAAATGTTAAAATTTCATCAATATTGACCATTTTTTCAATGTTCGACTGGTCCGGGGTCATCGTTTTTCATCAGAAAATGGATTTTTTGGACTCTTCCAAAAATGATTCAAAATGTCATTTGGATCGGGCCTCATGTTGAATAACCACTTTTTAAACCCTCACAGTGACCAAAATTGCCATTTTTACAGAGTTTTGCTTACTCAAAATCTTCCAATTTTGACCAATTTCAGGCACAGAAATGACTTTAAACACACTTATTTTAGTTGAAAAAGTAATAACTCACATCCAACCGTCATTTAAAGTCAAAAGATTAAATGTTAAAATTTCATCAATATTGACCATTTTTTCAACGTTCGACTGGTCCGGGGTCATCGTTTTTCATCAGAAAATTGATTTTTTGCACTCTACCAAAAATGATTCAGAATGTCATTTGGATCGGGCCTCATGTTGAATAACCACTTTTTAAACCCTCACAGTGACCAAAATTGCCATTTTTACAGAGTTTTGCTTACTCAAAATCTTCAATTTTGACCAATTTCAGACACAGAAATGACTTTAAACACACTTATTTTAGTTGAAAAAGTAATAACTCAAATCCAACCGTCATTTAAAGTCAAAAGATTAAATGTTAAAATTTCATCAATATTGACCATTTTTTCAACGTTCGACTGGTCCGGGGTCATCGTTTTTCATCAGAAAATGGATTTTTTGGACTCTTCCAAAAATGATTCAAAATGTCATTTGGATCGGGCCTCATGTTGAATAACCACTTTTTAAACCCTCACAGTGACCAAAATTGCCATTTTTACAGAGTTTTGCTTACTCATAAGCTTCAAATTTGACCAATTTCAGGCACAGAAATGACTTTAAACACACTTATTTTAGTTGAAAAAGTAATAATTCATATCCAACTGTCATTTAAAGTCAAAAGATTAAATGTTAAAATTTCATCAATATTGACCATTTTTTCAACGTTCGACTGGTCCGGGGTCATCGTTTTTCATCAGAAAATTGATTTTTTGGACTCTACCAAAAATGATTCAAAATGTCATTTGGATCGGGCCTCATGTTGAATAACCACTTTTTAAACCCTCACAGTGACCAAAATTGCCATTTTTACAGAGTTTTGCTTACTCATAAGCTTCAAATTTGACCAATTTCAGGCACAGAAATGACTTTAAACACACTTATTTTAGTTGAAAAAGTAATAATTCATATCAAACCGTCATTTAAAGTCAAAAGATTAAATGTAAAAATTTCATCAATATTGACCATTTTTTCAACGTTCGACTGGTCCGGGGTCATCGTTTTTCATCAGAAAATTGATTTTTTGCACTCTACCAAAAATGATTCAGAATGTCATTTGGATTGGGCCTCATGTTGAATAACCACTTTTTAAACCCTCACAGTGACCAAAATTGCCATTTTTACAGAGTTTTGCTTACTCAAAATCTTCAATTTTGACCAATTTCAGGCACAGAAATGACTTTAAACACACTTATTTTAGTTGAAAAAGTAATAACTCACATCCAACCGTCATTTAAAGTCAAAAGATTAAATGTTAAAATTTCAGCAATATTGACCATTTTTTCAACGTTCGACTGGTCCGGGGTCATCGTTTTTCATCAGAAAATTGATTTTTTGCACTCTACCAAAAATGATTCAAAATGTCATTTGGATCGGGCCTCATGTTGAATAACCACTTTTTAAACCCTCACAGTGACCAAAATTGCCATTTTTACAGAGTTTTGCTTACTCAAAATCTTCAATTTTGACCAATTTCAGGCACAGAAATGACTTTAAACACACTTATTTTAGTTGAAAAAGTAATAACTCAAATCCAACCGTCATTTAAAGTCAAACGATTAAATGTTAAAATTTCATCAATATTGACCATTTTTTCAACGTTCGACTGGTCCGGGGTCATCGTTTTTCATCAGAAAATGGATTTTTTGGACTCTTCCAAAAATGATTCAAAATGTCATTTGGATCGGGCCTCATGTTGAATAACCACTTTTTAAACCCTCACAGTGACCAAAATTGCCATTTTTACAGAGTTTTGCTTACTCAAAAGCTTCAAATTTTGACCAATTTCAGGCACAGAAATGACTTTAAACACACTTATTTTAGTTGAAAAAGTAATAACTCACATCCAACCGTCATTTAAAGTCAAAAGATTAAATGTTAAAATTTCATCAATATTGACCATTTTTTCAACGTTCGACTGGTCCGGGGTCATCGTTTTTCATCAGAAAATTGATTTTTTGCACTCTACCAAAAATGATTCAGAATGTCATTTGGATCGGGCCTCATGTTGAATAACCACTTTTTAAACCCTCACAGTGACCAAAATTGCCATTTTTACAGAGTTTTGCTTACTCAAAATCTTCAATTTTGACCAATTTCAGGCACAGAAATGACTTTAAACACACTTATTTTAGTTGAAAAAGTAATAACTCACATCCAAACGTCATTTAAAGTCAAAAGATTAAATGTTAAAATTTCATCAATATTGACCATTTTTTCAATGTTCGACTGGTCCGGGGTCATCGTTTTTCATCAGAAAATGGATTTTTTAGACTCTTCCAAAAATGATTCAAAATGTCATTTGGATCGGGCCTCATGTTGAATAACCACTTTTTAAACCCTCACAGTGACCAAAATTGCCATTTTTACAGAGTTTTGCTGACTCAAAATCTTCAAATTTGACCAATTTCAGGCACAGAAATGACTTTAAACACACTTATTTTAGTTGAAAAAGTAATAATTCATATCCAACCGTCATTTAAAGTCAAAAGATTAAATGTTAAAATTTCATCAATATTGACCATTTTTTCAATGTTCGACTGGTCCGGGGTCATCGTTTTTCATCAGAAAATGGATTTTTTGGACTCTTCCAAATATGATTCAAAATGTCATTTGGATCGGGCCTCATGTTGAATAACCACTTTTTAAACCCTCACAGTGACCAAAATTGCCATTTTTACAAAGTTTTGCTTACTCAAAAGCTTCAATTTTGACCAATTTCAGGCACAGAAATGACTTTAAACACACTTATTTTAGTTGAAAAAGTAATAACTCACATCCAACCGTCATTTAAAGTCAAAAGATTAAATGTTAAAATTTCATCAATATTGACCATTTTTTCAATGTTCGACTGGTCCGGGGTCATTGTTTTTCATCAGAAAATGGATTTTTTTGACTCTTCCAAAAATGATTCAAAATGTCATTTGGATCGGGCCTCATGTTGAATAACCACTTTTTAAACCCTCACAGTGACCAAAATTGCCATTTTTACAGAGTTTTGCTTACTCAAAATCTTCAATTTTGACCAATTTCAGGCACAGAAATGACTTTAAACACACTTATTTTAGTTGAAAAAGTAATAACTCAAATCCAACCGTCATTTAAAGTCAAAAGATTAAACGTTAAAATTTCATCAATATTGACCATTTTTTCAACGTTCGACTGGTCCGGGGTCATCGTTTTTCATCAGAAAATGGATTTTTTGGACTCTTCCAAAAATGATTCAAAATGTCATTTGGATCGGGCCTCATGTTGAATAACCACTTTTTAAACCCTCACAGTGACCAAAATTGCCATTTTTACAGAGTTTTGCTTACTCATAAGCTTCAAATTTGACCAATTTCAGGCACAGAAATGACTTTAAACACACTTATTTTAGTTGAAAAAGTAATAATTCATATCCAACCGTCATTTAAAGTCAAAAGATTAAATGTTAAAATTTCATCAATATTGACCATTTTTTCAACGTTCGACTGGTCCGGGGTCATCGTTTTTCATCAGAAAATTGATTTTTTGGACTCTACCAAAAATGATTCAAAATGTCATTTGGATCGGGCCTCATGTTGAATAACCACTTTTTAAACCCTCACAGTGACCAAAATTGCCATTTTTACAGAGTTTTGCTTACTCAAAATCTTCAATTTTGACCAATTTCAGGCACAGAAATGACTTTAAACACACTTATTTTAGTTGAAAAAGTAATAACTCACATCCAACCGTCATTTAAAGTCAAAAGATTAAATGTTAAAATTTCATCAATATTGACCATTTTTTCAACGTTCGACTGGTCCGGGGTCATCGTTTTTCATCAGAAAATTGATTTTTTGCACTCTACCAAAAATGATTCAGAATGTCATTTGGATCGGGCCTCATGTTGAATAACCACTTTTTAAACCCTCACAGTGACCAAAATTGCCATTTTTACAGAGTTTTGCTTACTCAAAATCTTCAATTTTGACCAATTTCAGGCACAGAAATGACTTTAAACACACTTATTTTAGTTGAAAAAGTAATAACTCAAATCCAACCGTCATTTAAAGTCAAAAGATTAAATGTTAAAATTTCATCAATATTGACCATTTTTTCAACGTTCGACTGGTCCGGGGTCATCGTTTTTCATCAGAAAATGGATTTTTTGGACTCTTCCAAAAATGATTCAAAATGTCATTTGGATCGGGCCTCATGTTGAATAACCACTTTTTAAACCCTCACAGTGACCAAAATTGCCATTTTTACAGAGTTTTGCTTACTCATAAGCTTCAAATTTGACCAATTTCAGGCACAGAAATGACTTTAAACACACTTATTTTAGTTGAAAAAGTAATAACTCACATCCAACCGTCATTTAAAGTCAAAAGATTAAATGTTAAAATTTCATCAATATTGACCATTTTTTCAACGTTCGACTGGTCCGGGGTCATCGTTTTTCATCAGAAAATTGATTTTTTGCACTCTACCAAAAATGATTCAGAATGTCATTTGGATCGGGCCTCATGTTGAATAACCACTTTTTAAACCCTCACAGTGACCAAAATTGCCATTTTTACAGAGTTTTGCTTACTCAAAATCTTCAATTTTGACCAATTTCAGGCACAGAAATGACTTTAAACACACTTATTTTAGTTGAAAAAGTAATAATTCATATCCAACCGTCATTTAAAGTCAAAAGATTAAATGTTAAAATTTCATCAATATTGACCATTTTTTCAACGTTCGACTGGTCCGGGGTCATCGTTTTTCATCAGAAAATTGATTTTTTGGACTCTACCAAAAATGATTCAAAATGTCATTTGGATCGGGCCTCATGTTGAATAACCACTTTTTAAACCCTCACAGTGACCAAAATTGCCATTTTTACAGAGTTTTGCTTACTCAAAATCTTCAATTTTGACCAATTTCAGGCACAGAAATGATTTTAAACACACTTATTTTAGTTGAAAAAGTAATAACTCACATCCAACCGTCATTTAAAGTCAAAAGATTAAATGTTAAAATTTCATCAATATTGACCATTTTTTCAACGTTCGACTGGTCCGGGGTCATCGTTTTTCATCAGAAAATGGATTTTTTGGACTCTTTCAAAAATGATTCAAAATGTCATTTGGATCGGGCCTCATGTTGAATAACCACTTTTTAAACCCTCACAGTGACCAAAATTGCCATTTTTACAGAGTTTTGCTTACTCAAAAGCTTCAAATTTTGACCAATTTCAGGCACAGAAATGACTTTAAACACACTTATTTTAGTTGAAAAAGTAATAACTCACATCCAACTGTCATTTAAAGTCAAAAGATTAAATGTTAAAATTTCATCAATATTGACCATTTTTTCAACGTTCGACTGGTCCGGGGTCATCGTTTTTCATCAGAAAATTGATTTTTTGCACTCTACCAAAAATGATTCAGAATGTCATTTGGATCTGGCCTCATGTTGAATAACCACTTTTTAAACCCTCACAGTCACCAAAATTGCCATTTTTACAGAGTTTTGCTTACTCAAAATCTTCAATTTTGACCAATTTCAGGCACAGAAATGACTTTAAACACACTTATTTTAGTTGAAAAAGTAATAACTCAAATCCAACTGTCATTTAAAGTCAAAAGATTAAATGTTAAAATTTCATCAATATTGACCATTTTTTCAACGTTCGACTGGTCCGGGGTCATCGTTTTTCATCAGAAAATGGATTTTTTGGACTCTTCCAAAAATGATTCAAAATGTCATTTGGATCGGGCCTCATGTTGAATAACCACTTTTTAAACCCTCACAGTGACCAAAATTGCCATTTTTACAGAGTTTTGCTTACTCATAAGCTTCAAATTTGACCAATTTCAGGCACAGAAATGACTTTAAACACACTTATTTTAGTTGAAAAAGTAATAATTCATATCCAACCGTCATTTAAAGTCAAAAGATTAAATGTTAAAATTTCATCAATATTGACCATTTTTTCAACGTTCGACTGGTCCGGGGTCATCGTTTTTCATCAGAAAATTGATTTTTTGCACTCTACCAAAAATGATTCAAAATGTCATTTGGATCGGGCCTCATGTTGAATAACCACTTTTTAAACCCTCACAGTGACCAAAATTGCCATTTTTACAGAGTTTTGCTTACTCAAAATCTTCCAATTTTGACCAATTTCAGGCACAGAAATGACTTTAAACACACTTATTTTAGTTGAAAAAGTAATAACTCACATCCAACTGTCATTTAAAGTCAAAAGATTAAATGTTAAAATTTCATCAATATTGACCATTTTTTCAACGTTCGACTGGTCCGGGGTCATCGTTTTTCATCAGAAAATTGATTTTTTGCACTCTACCAAAAATGATTCAGAATGTCATTTGGATCGGGCCTCATGTTGAATAACCACTTTTTAAACACTCACAGTGACCAAAATTGCCATTTTTACAGAGTTTTGCTTACTCAAAATCTTCAATTTTGACCAATTTCAGGCACAGAAATGACTTTAAACACACTTATTTTAGTTGAAAAAGTAATAACTCAAATCCAACCGTCATTTAAAGTCAAAAGATTAAATGTTAAAATTTCATCAATATTGACCATTTTTTCAACGTTCGACTGGTCCGGGGTCATCGTTTTTCATCAGAAAATGGATTTTTTGGACTCTTCCAAAAATGATTCAAAATGTCATTTGGATCGGGCCTCATGTTGAATAACCACTTTTTAAACCCTCACAGTGACCAAAATTGCCATTTTTACAGAGTTTTGCTTACTCATAAGCTTCAAATTTGACCAATTTCAGGCACAGAAATGACTTTAAACACACTTATTTTAGTTGAAAAAGTAATAACTCACATCCAACAGTCATTTAAAGTCAAAAGATTAAATGTTAAAATTTCATCAATATTGACCATTTTTTCAACGTTCGACTGGTCCGGGGTCATCGTTTTTCATCAGAAAATTGATTTTTTGCACTCTACCAAAAATGATTCAGAATGTCATTTGGATCGGGCCTCATGTTGAATAACCACTTTTTAAACCCTCACAGTGACCAAAATTGCCATTTTTACAGAGTTTTGCTTACTCAAAATCTTCAATTTTGACCAATTTCAGGCACAGAAATGACTTTAAACACACTTATTTTAGTTGAAAAAGTAATAATTCATATCCAACCGTCATTTAAAGTCAAAAGATTAAATGTTAAAATTTCATCAATATTGACCATTTTTTCAACGTTCGACTCGTCCGGGGTCATCGTTTTTCATCAGAAAATTGATTTTTTGGACTCTACCAAAAATGATTCAAAATGTCATTTGGATCGGGCCTCATGTTGAATAACCACTTTTTAAACCCTCACAGTGACCAAAATTGCCATTTTTACAGAGTTTTGCTTACTCAAAATCTTCAATTTTGACCAATTTCAGGCACAGAAATGATTTTAAACACACTTATTTTAGTTGAAAAAGTAATAACTCACATCCAACCGTCATTTAAAGTCAAAAGATTAAATGTTAAAATTTCATCAATATTGACCATTTTTTCAACGTTCGACTGGTCCGGGGTCATCGTTTTTCATCAGGAAATGGATTTTTTGGACTCTTTCAAAAATGATTCAAAATGTCATTTGGATCGGGCCTCATGTTGAATAACCACTTTTTAAACCCTCACAGTGACCAAAATTGCCATTTTTACAGAGTTTTGCTTACTCAAAAGCTTCAAATTTTGACCAATTTCAGGCACAGAAATGACTTTAAACACACTTATTTTAGTTGAAAAAGTAATAACTCACATCCAACTGTCATTTAAAGTCAAAAGATTAAATGTTAAAATTTCATCAATATTGACCATTTTTTCAACGTTCGACTGGTCCGGGGTCATCGTTTTTCATCAGAAAATTGATTTTTTGCACTCTACCAAAAATGATTCAGAATGTCATTTGGATCTGGCCTCATGTTGAATAACCACTTTTTAAACCCTCACAGTCACCAAAATTGCCATTTTTACAGAGTTTTGCTTACTCAAAATCTTCAATTTTGACCAATTTCAGGCACAGAAATGACTTTAAACACACTTATTTTAGTTGAAAAAGTAATAACTCAAATTCAACCGTCATTTAAAGTCAAAAGATTAAATGTTAAAATTTCATCAATATTGACCATTTTTTCAACGTTCGACTGGTCCGGGGTCATCGTTTTTCATCAGAAAATGGATTTTTTGGACTCTTCCAAAAATGATTCAAAATGTCATTTGGATCGGGCCTCATGTTGAATAACCACTTTTTAAACCCTCACAGTGACCAAAATTGCCATTTTTACAGAGTTTTGCTTACTCATAAGCTTCAAATTTGACCAATTTCAGGCACAGAAATGACTTTAAACACACTTATTTTAGTTGAAAAAGTAATAATTCATATCCAACCGTCATTTAAAGTCAAAAGATTAAATGTTAAAATTTCATCAATATTGACCATTTTTTCAACGTTCGACTGGTCCGGGGTCATCGTTTTTCATCAGAAAATTGATTTTTTGCACTCTACCAAAAATGATTCAAAATGTCATTTGGATCGGGCCTCATGTTGAATAACCACTTTTTAAACCCTCACAGTGACCAAAATTGCCATTTTTACAGAGTTTTGCTTACTCAAAAGCTTCAAATTTTGACCAATTTCAGGCACAGAAATGACTTTAAACACACTTATTTTAGTTGAAAAAGTAATAACTCACATCCAACTGTCATTTAAAGTCAAAAGATTAAATGTTAAAATTTCATCAATATTGACCATTTTTTCAACGTTCGACTGGTCCGGGGTCATCGTTTTTCATCAGAAAATTGATTTTTTGCACTCTACCAAAAATGATTCAGAATGTCATTTGGATCACGCCTCATGTTGAATAACCACTTTTTAAACACTCACAGTGACCAAAATTGCCATTTTTACAGAGTTTTGCTTACTCAAAATCTTCAATTTTGACCAATTTCAGGCACAGAAATGACTTTAAACACACTTATTTTAGTTGAAAAAGTAATAACTCAAATCCAACCGTCATTTAAAGTCAAAAGATTAAATGTTAAAATTTCATCAATATTGACCATTTTTTCAACGTTCGACTGGTCCGGGGTCATCGTTTTTCATCAGAAAATGGATTTTTTGGACTCTTCCAAAAATGATTCAAAATGTCATTTGGATCGGGCCTCATGTTGAATAACCACTTTTTAAACCCTCACAGTGACCAAAATTGCCATTTTTACAGAGTTTTGCTTACTCATAAGCTTCAAATTTGACCAATTTCAGGCACAGAAATGACTTTAAACACACTTATTTTAGTTGAAAAAGTAATAACTCACATCCAACCGTCATTTAAAGTCAAAAGATTAAATGTTAAAATTTCATCAATATTGACCATTTTTTCAACGTTCGACTGGTCCGGGGTCATCGTTTTTCATCAGAAAATTGATTTTTTGCACTCTACCAAAAATGATTCAGAATGTCATTTGGATCGGGCCTCATGTTGAATAACCACTTTTTAAACCCTCACAGTGACCAAAATTGCCATTTTTACAGAGTTTTGCTTACTCAAAATCTTCAATTTTGACCAATTTCAGGCACAGAAATGACTTTAAACACACTTATTTTAGTTGAAAAAGTAATAATTCATATCCAACCGTCATTTAAAGTCAAAAGATTAAATGTTAAAATTTCATCAATATTGACCATTTTTTCAACGTTCGACTGGTCCGGGGTCATCGTTTTTCATCAGAAAATTGATTTTTTGGACTCTACCAAAAATGATTCAAAATGTCATTTGGATCGGGCCTCATGTTGAATAACCACTTTTTAAACCCTCACAGTGACCAAAATTGCCATTTTTACAGAGTTTTGCTTACTCAAAATCTTCAATTTTGACCAATTTCAGGCACAGAAATGATTTTAAACACACTTATTTTAGTTGAAAAAGTAATAACTCACATCCAACCGTCATTTAAAGTCAAAAGATTAAATGTTAAAATTTCATCAATATTGACCATTTTTTCAACGTTCGACTGGTCCGGGGTCATCGTTTTTCATCAGAAAATGGATTTTTTGGACTCTTTCAAAAATGATTCAAAATGTCATTTGGATCGGGCCTCATGTTGAATAACCACTTTTTAAACCCTCACAGTGACCAAAATTGCCATTTTTACAGAGTTTTGCTTACTCAAAAGCTTCAAATTTTGACCAATTTCAGGCACAGAAATGACTTTAAACACACTTATTTCAGTTGAAAAAGTAATAACTCACATCCAACTGTCATTTAAAGTCAAAAGATTAAATGTTAAAATTTCATCAATATTGACCATTTTTTCAACGTTCGACTGGTCCGGGGTCATCGTTTTTCATCAGAAAATTGATTTTTTGCACTCTACCAAAAATGATTCAGAATGTCATTTGGATCTGGCCTCATGTTGAATAACCACTTTTTAAACCCTCACAGTCACCAAAATTGCCATTTTTACAGAGTTTTGCTTACTCAAAATCTTCAATTTTGACCAATTTCAGGCACAGAAATGACTTTAAACACACTTATTTTAGTTGAAAAAGTAATAACTCAAATCCAACCGTCATTTAAAGTCAAAAGATTAAATGTTAAAATTTCATCAATATTGACCATTTTTTCAACGTTCGACTGGTCCGGGGTCATCGTTTTTCATCAGAAAATGGATTTTTTGGACTCTTCCAAAAATGATTCAAAATGTCATTTGGATCGGGCCTCATGTTGAATAACCACTTTTTAAACCCTCACAGTGACCAAAATTGCCATTTTTACAGAGTTTTGCTTACTCATAAGCTTCAAATTTGACCAATTTCAGGCACAGAAATGACTTTAAACACACTTATTTTAGTTGAAAAAGTAATAACTCACATCCAACCGTCATTTAAAGTCAAAAGATTAAATGTTAAAATTTCAGCAATATTGACCATTTTTTCAACGTTCGATTGGTCCGGGGTCATCGTTTTTCATCAGAAAATTGATTTTTTGCACTCTACCAAAAATGATTCAAAATGTCATTTGGATCGGGCCTCATGTTGAATAACCACTTTTTAAACCCTCACAGTGACCAAAATTGCCATTTTTACAGAGTTTTGCTTACTCAAAAGCTTCAAATTTTGACCAATTTCAGGCACAGAAATGACTTTAAACACACTTATTTTAGTTGAAAAAGTAATAACTCACATCCAACTGTCATTTAAAGTCAAAAGATTAAATGTTAAAATTTCATCAATATTGACCATTTTTTCAACGTTCGACTGGTCCGGGGTCATCGTTTTTCATCAGAAAATTGATTTTTTGCACTCTACCAAAAATGATTCAGAATGTCATTTGGATCGGGCCTCATGTTGAATAACCACTTTTTAAACCCTCACAGTGACCAAAATTGCCATTTTTACAGAGTTTTGCTTACTCAAAATCTTCAATTTTGACCAATTTCAGGCACAGAAATGACTTTAAACACACTTATTTTAGTTGAAAAAGTAATAACTCAAATCCAACCGTCATTTAAAGTCAAAAGATTAAATGTTAAAATTTCATCAATATTGACCATTTTTTCAACGTTCGACTGGTCCGGGGTCATCGTTTTTCATCAGAAAATTGATTTTTTGGACTCTTCCAAAAATGATTCAAAATGTCATTTGGATCGGGCCTCATGTTGAATAACCACTTTTTAAACCCTCACAGTGACCAAAATTGCCATTTTTACAGAGTTTTGCTTACTCATAGCTTCAAATTTGACCAATTTCAGGCACAGAAATGACTTTAAACACACTTATTTTAGTTGAAAAAGTAATAACTCACATCCAACCGTCATTTAAAGTCAAAAGATTAAATGTTAAAATTTCATCAATATTGACCATTTTTTCAACGTTCGACTGGTCCGGGGTCATCGTTTTTCATCAGAAAATTGATTTTTTGCACTCTACCAAAAATGATTCAGAATGTCATTTGGATCGGGCCTCATGTTGAATAACCACTTTTTAAACCCTCACAGTGACCAAAATTGCCATTTTTACAGAGTTTTGCTTACTCAAAATCTTCAATTTTGACCAATTTCAGGCACAGAAATGACTTTAAACACACTTATTTTAGTTGAAAAAGTAATAATTCATATCCAACCGTCATTTAAAGTCAAAAGATTAAATGTTAAAATTTCATCAATATTGACCATTTTTTCAACGTTCGACTGGTCCGGGGTCATCGTTTTTCATCAGAAAATTGATTTTTTGGACTCTACCAAAAATGATTCAAAATGTCATTTGGATCGGGCCTCATGTTGAATAACCACTTTTTAAACCCTCACAGTGACCAAAATTGCCATTTTTACAGAGTTTTGCTTACTCAAAATCTTTAATTTTGACCAATTTCAGGCACAGAAATGATTTTAAACACACTTATTTTAGTTGAAAAAGTAATAACTCACATCCAACCGTCATTTAAAGTCAAAAGATTAAATGGTAAAATTTCATCAATATTGACCATTTTTTCAACGTTCGACTGGTCCGGGGTCATCGTTTTTCATCAGAAAATGGATTTTTTGGACTCTTTCAAAAATGATTCAAAATGTCATTTGGATCGGGCCTCATGTTGAATAACCACTTTTTAAACCCTCACAGTGACCAAAATTGCCATTTTTACAGAGTTTTGCTTACTCAAAAGCTTCAAATTTTGACCAATTTCAGGCACAGAAATGACTTTAAACACACTTATTTTAGTTGAAAAAGTAATAACTCACATCCAACTGTCATTTAAAGTCAAAAGATTAAATGTTAAAATGTCATCAATATTGACCATTTTTTCAACGTTCGACTGGTCCGGGGTCATCGTTTTTCATCAGAAAATTGATTTTTTGCACTCTACCAAAAATGATTCAGAATGTCATTTGGATCTGGCCTCATGTTGAATAACCACTTTTTAAACCCTCACAGTCACCAAAATTGCCATTTTTACAGAGTTTTGCTTACTCAAAATCTTCAATTTTGACCAATTTCAGGCACAGAAATGACTTTAAACACACTTATTTTAGTTGAAAAAGTAATAACTCAAATCCAACCGTCATTTAAAGTCAAAAGATTAAATGTTAAAATTTCATCAATATTGACCATTTTTTCAACGTTCGACTGGTCCGGGGTCATCGTTTTTCATCAGAAAATGGATTTTTTGGACTCTTCCAAAAATGATTCAAAATGTCATTTGGATCGGGCCTCATGTTGAATAACCACTTTTTAAACCCTCACAGTGACCAAAATTGCCATTTTTACAGAGTTTTGCTTACTCATAAGCTTCAAATTTGACCAATTTCAGGCACAGAAATGACTTTAAACACACTTATTTTAGTTGAAAAAGTAATAATTCATATCCAACCGTCATTTAAAGTCAAAAGATTAAATGTTAAAATTTCATCAATATTGACCATTTTTTCAACGTTCGACTGGTCCGGGGTCATCGTTTTTCATCAGAAAATTGATTTTTTGCACTCTACCAAAAATGATTCAAAATGTCATTTGGATCGGGCCTCATGTTGAATAACCACTTTTTAAACCCTCACAGTGACCAAAATTGCCATTTTTACAGAGTTTTGCTTACTCAAAAGCTTCAAATTTTGACCAATTTCAGGCACAGAAATGACTTTAAACACACTTATTTTAGTTGAAAAAGTAATAACTCACATCCAACTGTCATTTAAAGTCAAAAGATTAAATGTTAAAATTTCATCAATATTGACCATTTTTTCAACGTTCGACTGGTCCGGGGTCATCGTTTTTCATCAGAAAATTGATTTTTTGCACTCTACCAAAAATGATTCAGAATGTCATTTGGATCGGGCCTCATGTTGAATAACCACTTTTTAAACCCTCACAGTGACCAAAATTGCCATTTTTACAGAGTTTTGCTTACTCAAAATCTTCAATTTTGACCAATTTCAGGCACAGAAATGACTTTAAACACACTTATTTTAGTTGAAAAAGTAATAACTCAAATCCAACCGTCATTTAAAGTCAAAAGATTAAATGTTAAAATTTCATCAATATTGACCATTTTTTCAACGTTCGACTGGTCCGGGGTCATCGTTTTTCATCAGAAAATGGATTTTTTGGACTCTTCCAAAAATGATTCAAACTGTCATTTGCATCGGGCCTCATGTTGAATAACAACTTTTTAAACCCTCACAGTGACCAAAATTGCCATTTTTACAGAGTTTTGCTTACTCATAAGCTTCAAATTTGACCAATTTCAGGCACAGAAATGACTTTAAACACACTTATTTTAGTTGAAAAAGTAATAACTCAAATCCAACCGTCATTTAAAGTCAAAAGATTAAATGTTAAAATGTCATCAATATTGACCATTTTTTCAACGTTCGACTGGTCCGGGGTCATCGTTTTTCATCAGAAAATGGATTTTTTGGACTCTTCCAAAAATGATTCAAAATGTCATTTGGACCGGGCCTCATGTTGAATAACCACTTTTTAAACCCTCACAGTGACCAAAATTGCCATTTTTACAGAGTTTTGCTTACTCATAAGCTTCAAATTTGACCAATTTCAGGCACAGAAATGACTTTAAACACACTTATTTTAGTTGAAAAAGTAATAATTCATATCCAACCGTCATTTAAAGTCAAAAGATTAAATGTTAAAATTTCATCAATATTGACCATTTTTTCAACGTTCGACTGGTCCGGGGTCATCGTTTTTCATCAGAAAATTGATTTTTTGGACTCTACCAAAAATGATTCAAAATGTCATTTGGATCGGGCCTCATGTTGAATAACCACTTTTTAAACCCTCACAGTGACCAAAATTGCCATTTTTACAGAGTTTTGCTTACTCAAAATCTTCAATTTTGACCAATTTCAGGCACAGAAATGACTTTAAACACACTTATTTTAGTTGAAAAAGTAATAACTCACATCCAACCGTCATTTAAAGTCAAAAGATTAAATGTTAAAATTTCATCAATATTGACCATTTTTTCAATGTTCGACTGGTCCGGGGTCATCGTTTTTCATCAGAAAATGGATTTTTTGGACTCTTCCAAAAATGATTCAAAATGTCATTTGGATCGGGCCTCATGTTGAATAACCACTTTTTAAACCCTCACAGTGACCAAAATTGCCATTTTTACAGAGTTTTGCTTACTCAAAATCTTCCAATTTTGACCAATTTCAGGCACAGAAATGACTTTAAACACACTTATTTTAGTTGAAAAAGTAATAACTCACATCCAACCGTCATTTAAAGTCAAAAGATTAAATGTTAAAATTTCATCAATATTGACCATTTTTTCAACGTTCGACTGGTCCGGGGTCATCGTTTTTCATCAGAAAATTGATTTTTTGCACTCTACCAAAAATGATTCAGAATGTCATTTGGATCGGGCCTCATGTTGAATAACCACTTTTTAAACCCTCACAGTGACCAAAATTGCCATTTTTACAGAGTTTTGCTTACTCAAAATCTTCAATTTTGACCAATTTCAGGCACAGAAATGACTTTAAACACACTTATTTTAGTTGAAAAAGTAATAACTCAAATCCAACCGTCATTTAAAGTCAAAAGATTAAATGTTAAAATTTCATCAATATTGACCATTTTTTCAACGTTCGACTGGTCCGGGGTCATCGTTTTTCATCAGAAAATGGATTTTTTGGACTCTTCCAAAAATGATTCAAAATGTCATTTGGATCGGGCCTCATGTTGAATAACCACTTTTTAAACCCTCACAGTGACCAAAATTGCCATTTTTACAGAGTTTTGCTTACTCATAAGCTTCAAATTTGACCAATTTCAGGCACAGAAATGACTTTAAACACACTTATTTTAGTTGAAAAAGTAATAATTCATATCCAACTGTCATTTAAAGTCAAAAGATTAAATGTTAAAATTTCATCAATATTGACCATTTTTTCAACGTTCGACTGGTCCGGGGTCATCGTTTTTCATCAGAAAATTGATTTTTTGGACTCTACCAAAAATGATTCAAAATGTCATTTGGATCGGGCCTCATGTTGAATAACCACTTTTTAAACCCTCACAGTGACCAAAATTGCCATTTTTACAGAGTTTTGCTTACTCATAAGCTTCAAATTTGACCAATTTCAGGCACAGAAATGACTTTAAACACACTTATTTTAGTTGAAAAAGTAATAATTCATATCCAACCGTCATTTAAAGTCAAAAGATTAAATGTTAAAATTTCATCAATATTGACCATTTTTTCAACGTTCGACTGGTCCGGGGTCATCGTTTTTCATCAGAAAATTGATTTTTTGGACTCTACCAAAAATGATTCAAAATGTCATTTGGATCGGGCCTCATGTTGAATAACCACTTTTTAAACCCTCACAGTGACCAAAATTGCCATTTTTACAGAGTTTTGCTTACTCAAAATCTTCAATTTTGACCAATTTCAGGCACAGAAATGACTTTAAACACACTTATTTTAGTTGAAAAAGTAATAACTCACATCCAACCGTCATTTAAAGTCAAAAGATTAAATGTTAAAATTTCATCAATATTGACCATTTTTTCAATGTTCGACTGGTCCGGGGTCATCGTTTTTCATCAGAAAATGGATTTTTTGGACTCTTCCAAAAATGATTCAAAATGTCATTTGGATCGGGCCTCATGTTGAATAACCACTTTTTAAACCCTCACAGTGACCAAAATTGCCATTTTTACAGAGTTTTGCTTACTCAAAATCTTCCAATTTTGACCAATTTCAGGCACAGAAATGACTTTAAACACACTTATTTTAGTTGAAAAAGTAATAACTCACATCCAACCGCCATTTAAAGTCAAAAGATTAAATGTTAAAATTTCATCAATATTGACCATTTTTTCAACGTTCGACTGGTCCGGGGTCATCGTTTTTCATCAGAAAATTGATTTTTTGCACTCTACCAAAAATGATTCAGAATGTCATTTGGATCGGGCCTCATGTTGAATAACCACTTTTTAAACCCTCACAGTGACCAAAATTGCCATTTTTACAGAGTTTTGCTTACTCAAAATCTTCAATTTTGACCAATTTCAGGCACAGAAATGACTTTAAACACACTTATTTTAGTTGAAAAAGTAATAACTCAAATCCAACCGTCATTTAAAGTCAAAAGATTAAATGTTAAAATTTCATCAATATTGACCATTTTTTCAACGTTCGACTGGTCCGGGGTCATCGTTTTTCATCAGAAAATGGATTTTTTGGACTCTTCCAAAAATGATTCAAAATGTCATTTGGATCGGGCCTCATGTTGAATAACCACTTTTTAAACCCTCACAGTGACCAAAATTGCCATTTTTACAGAGTTTTGCTTACTCATAAGCTTCAAATTTGACCAATTTCAGGCACAGAAATGACTTTAAACACACTTATTTTAGTTGAAAAAGTAATAATTCATATCCAACTGTCATTTAAAGTCAAAAGATTAAATGTTAAAATTTCATCAATATTGACCATTTTTTCAACGTTCGACTGGTCCGGGGTCATCGTTTTTCATCAGAAAATTGATTTTTTGGACTCTACCAAAAATGATTCAAAATGTCATTTGGATCGGGCCTCATGTTGAATAACCACTTTTTAAACCCTCACAGTGACCAAAATTGCCATTTTTACAGAGTTTTGCTTACTCAAAATCTTCAATTTTGACCAATTTCAGGCACAGAAATGATTTTAAACACACTTATTTTAGTTGAAAAAGTAATAACTCACATCCAACCGTCATTTAAAGTCAAAAGATTAAATGTTAAAATTTCATCAATATTGACCATTTTTTCAATGTTCGACTGGTCCGGGGTCATCGTTTTTCATCAGAAAATGGATTTTTTGGACTCTTCCAAAAATGATTCAAAATGTCATTTGGATCGGGCCTCATGTTGAATAACCACTTTTTAAACCCTCACAGTGACCAAAATTGCCATTTTTACAGAGTTTTGCTTACTCAAAATATTCCAATTTTGACCAATTTCAGGCACAGAAATGACTTTAAACACACTTATTTTAGTTGAAAAAGTAATACCTCAAATCCAACCGTCATTTAAAGTCAAAAGATTAAATGTTAAAATTTCATCAATATTGACCATTTTTTCAACGTTCGACTGGTCCGGGGTCATCGTTTTTCATCAGAAAATGGATTTTTTGGACTCTTCCAAAAATGATTCAAAATGTCATTTGGATCGGGCCTCATGTTGAATAACCACTTTTTAAACCCTCACAGTGACCAAAATTGCCATTTTTACAGAGTTTTGCTTACTCAAAAGCTTCAAATTTTGACCAATTTCAGGCACAGAAATGACTTTAAACACACTTATTTTAGTTGAAAAAGTAATAACTCACATCCAACTGTCATTTAAAGTCAAAAGATTAAATGTTAAAATTTCATCAATATTGACCATTTTTTCAACGTTCGACTGGTCCGGGGTCATCGTTTTTCATCAGAAAATTGATTTTTTGCACTCTACCAAAAATGATTCAGAATGTCATTTGGATCGGGCCTCATGTTGAATAACCACTTTTTAAACCCTCACAGTGACCAAAATTGCCATTTTTACAGAGTTTTGCTTACTCAAAATCTTCAATTTTGACCAATTTCAGGCACAGAAATGACTTTAAACACACTTATTTTAGTTGAAAAAGTAATAACTCACATCCAACCGTCATTTAAAGTCAAAAGATTAAATGTTAAAATTTCATCAATATTGACCATTTTTTCAACGTTCGACTGGTCCGGGGTCATCGTTTTTCATCAGAAAATGGATTTTTTGGACTCTTCCAAAAATGATTCAAAATGTCATTTGGATCGGGCCTCATGTTGAATAACCACTTTTTAAACCCTCACAGTGACCAAAATTGCCATTTTTACAGAGTTTTGCTAACTCAAAAGCTTCAAATTTGACCAATTTCAGGCACAGAAATGACTTTAAACACACTTATTTTAGTTGAAAAAGTAATAACTCACATCCAACCGTCATTTAAAGTCAAAAGATTAAATGTTAAAATTTCATCAATATTGACCATTTTTTCAACGTTCGATTGGTCCGGGGTCATCGTTTTTCATCAGAAAATTGATTTTTTGCACTCTACCAAAAATGATTCAAAATGTCATTTGGATCGGGCCTCATGTTGAATAACCACTTTTTAAACCCTCACAGTGACCAAAATTGCCATTTTTACAGAGTTTTGCTTACTCAAAAGCTTCAAATTTTGACCAATTTCAGGCACAGAAATGACTTTAAACACACTTATTTTAGTTGAAAAAGTAATAACTCACATCCAACTGTCATTTAAAGTCAAAAGATTAAATGTTAAAATTTCATCAATATTGACCATTTTTTCAACGTTCGACTGGTCCGGGGTCATCGTTTTTCATCAGAAAATTGATTTTTTGCACTCTACCAAAAATGATTCAGAATGTCATTTGGATCGGGCCTCATGTTGAATAACCACTTTTTAAACCCTCACAGTGACCAAAATTGCCATTTTTACAGAGTTTTGCTTACTCAAAATCTTCAATTTTGACCAATTTCAGGCACAGAAATGACTTTAAACACACTTATTTTAGTTGAAAAAGTAATAACTCAAATCCAACCGTCATTTAAAGTCAAAAGATTAAATGTTAAAATTTCATCAATATTGACCATTTTTTCAACGTTCGACTGGTCCGGGGTCATCGTTTTTCATCAGAAAATGGATTTTTTGGACTCTTCCAAAAATGATTCAAACTGTCATTTGCATCGGGCCTCATGTTGAATAACAACTTTTTAAACCCTCACAGTGACCAAAATTGCCATTTTTACAGAGTTTTGCTTACTCATAAGCTTCAAATTTGACCAATTTCAGGCACAGAAATGACTTTAAACACACTTATTTTAGTTGAAAAAGTAATAACTCAAATCCAACCGTCATTTAAAGTCAAAAGATTAAATGTTAAAATGTCATCAATATTGACCATTTTTTCAACGTTCGACTGGTCCGGGGTCATCGTTTTTCATCAGAAAATGGATTTTTTGGACTCTTCCAAAAATGATTCAAAATGTCATTTGGACCGGGCCTCATGTTGAATAACCACTTTTTAAACCCTCACAGTGACCAAAATTGCCATTTTTACAGAGTTTTGCTTACTCATAAGCTTCAAATTTGACCAATTTCAGGCACAGAAATGACTTTAAACACACTTATTTTAGTTGAAAAAGTAATAATTCATATCCAACCGTCATTTAAAGTCAAAAGATTAAATGTTAAAATTTCATCAATATTGACCATTTTTTCAACGTTCGACTGGTCCGGGGTCATCGTTTTTCATCAGAAAATTGATTTTTTGGACTCTACCAAAAATGATTCAAAATGTCATTTGGATCGGGCCTCATGTTGAATAACCACTTTTTAAACCCTCACAGTGACCAAAATTGCCATTTTTACAGAGTTTTGCTTACTCAAAATCTTCAATTTTGACCAATTTCAGGCACAGAAATGACTTTAAACACACTTATTTTAGTTGAAAAAGTAATAACTCACATCCAACCGTCATTTAAAGTCAAAAGATTAAATGTTAAAATTTCATCAATATTGACCATTTTTTCAATGTTCGACTGGTCCGGGGTCATCGTTTTTCATCAGAAAATGGATTTTTTGGACTCTTCCAAAAATGATTCAAAATGTCATTTGGATCGGGCCTCATGTTGAATAACCACTTTTTAAACCCTCACAGTGACCAAAATTGCCATTTTTACAGAGTTTTGCTTACTCAAAATCTTCCAATTTTGACCAATTTCAGGCACAGAAATGACTTTAAACACACTTATTTTAGTTGAAAAAGTAATAACTCACATCCAACCGTCATTTAAAGTCAAAAGATTAAATGTTAAAATTTCATCAATATTGACCATTTTTTCAACGTTCGACTGGTCCGGGGTCATCGTTTTTCATCAGAAAATTGATTTTTTGCACTCTACCAAAAATGATTCAGAATGTCATTTGGATCGGGCCTCATGTTGAATAACCACTTTTTAAACCCTCACAGTGACCAAAATTGCCATTTTTACAGAGTTTTGCTTACTCAAAATCTTCAATTTTGACCAATTTCAGGCACAGAAATGACTTTAAACACACTTATTTTAGTTGAAAAAGTAATAACTCAAATCCAACCGTCATTTAAAGTCAAAAGATTAAATGTTAAAATTTCATCAATATTGACCATTTTTTCAACGTTCGACTGGTCCGGGGTCATCGTTTTTCATCAGAAAATGGATTTTTTGGACTCTTCCAAAAATGATTCAAAATGTCATTTGGATCGGGCCTCATGTTGAATAACCACTTTTTAAACCCTCACAGTGACCAAAATTGCCATTTTTACAGAGTTTTGCTTACTCATAAGCTTCAAATTTGACCAATTTCAGGCACAGAAATGACTTTAAACACACTTATTTTAGTTGAAAAAGTAATAATTCATATCCAACTGTCATTTAAAGTCAAAAGATTAAATGTTAAAATTTCATCAATATTGACCATTTTTTCAACGTTCGACTGGTCCGGGGTCATCGTTTTTCATCAGAAAATTGATTTTTTGGACTCTACCAAAAATGATTCAAAATGTCATTTGGATCGGGCCTCATGTTGAATAACCACTTTTTAAACCCTCACAGTGACCAAAATTGCCATTTTTACAGAGTTTTGCTTACTCAAAATCTTCAATTTTGACCAATTTCAGGCACAGAAATGATTTTAAACACACTTATTTTAGTTGAAAAAGTAATAACTCACATCCAACCGTCATTTAAAGTCAAAAGATTAAATGTTAAAATTTCATCAATATTGACCATTTTTTCAATGTTCGACTGGTCCGGGGTCATCGTTTTTCATCAGAAAATGGATTTTTTGGACTCTTCCAAAAATGATTCAAAATGTCATTTGGATCGGGCCTCATGTTGAATAACCACTTTTTAAACCCTCACAGTGACCAAAATTGCCATTTTTACAGAGTTTTGCTTACTCAAAATATTCCAATTTTGACCAATTTCAGGCACAGAAATGACTTTAAACACACTTATTTTAGTTGAAAAAGTAATACCTCAAATCCAACCGTCATTTAAAGTCAAAAGATTAAATGGTAAAATTTCATCAATATTGACCATTTTTTCAACGTTCGACTGGTCCGGGGTCATCGTTTTTCATCAGAAAATGGATTTTTTGGACTCTTCCAAAAATGATTCAAAATGTCATTTGGATCGGGCCTCATGTTGAATAACCACTTTTTAAACCCTCACAGTGACCAAAATTGCCATTTTTACAGAGTTTTGCTTACTCAAAAGCTTCAAATTTTGACCAATTTCAGGCACAGAAATGACTTTAAACACACTTATTTTAGTTGAAAAAGTAATAACTCACATCCAACTGTCATTTAAAGTCAAAAGATTAAATGTTAAAATTTCATCAATATTGACCATTTTTTCAACGTTCGGCTGGTCCGGGGTCATCGTTTTTCATCAGAAAATTGATTTTTTGCACTCTACCAAAAATGATTCAGAATGTCATTTGGATCGGGCCTCATGTTGAATAACCACTTTTTAAACCCTCACAGTGACCAAAATTGCCATTTTTACAGAGTTTTGCTTACTCAAAATCTTCAATTTTGACCAATTTCAGGCACAGAAATGACTTTAAACACACTTATTTTAGTTGAAAAAGTAATAACTCACATCCAACCGTCATTTAAAGTCAAAAGATTAAATGTTAAAATTTCATCAATATTGACCATTTTTTCAACGTTCGACTGGTCCGGGGTCATCGTTTTTCATCAGAAAATGGATTTTTTGGACTCTTCCAAAAATGATTCAAAATGTCATTTGGATCGGGCCTCATGTTGAATAACCACTTTTTAAACCCTCACAGTGACCAAAATTGCCATTTTTACAGAGTTTTGCTAACTCAAAAGCTTCAAATTTGACCAATTTCAGGCACAGAAATGACTTTAAACACACTTATTTTAGTTGAAAAAGTAATAACTCACATCCAACCGTCATTTAAAGTCAAAAGATTAAATGTTAAAATTTCATCAATATTGACCATTTTTTCAACGTTCGATTGGTCCGGGGTCATCGTTTTTCATCAGAAAATTGATTTTTTGCACTCTACCAAAAATGATTCAAAATGTCATTTGGATCGGGCCTCATGTTGAATAACCACTTTTTAAACCCTCACAGTGACCAAAATTGCCATTTTTACAGAGTTTTGCTTACTCAAAAGCTTCAAATTTTGACCAATTTCAGGCACAGAAATGACTTTAAACACACTTATTTTAGTTGAAAAAGTAATAACTCACATCCAACTGTCATTTAAAGTCAAAAGATTAAATGTTAAAATTTCATCAATATTGACCATTTTTTCAACGTTCGACTGGTCCGGGGTCATCGTTTTTCATCAGAAAATTGATTTTTTGCACTCTACCAAAAATGATTCAGAATGTCATTTGGATCGGGCCTCATGTTGAATAACCACTTTTTAAACCCTCACAGTGACCAAAATTGCCATTTTTACAGAGTTTTGCTTACTCAAAATCTTCAATTTTGACCAATTTCAGGCACAGAAATGACTTTAAACACACTTATTTTAGTTGAAAAAGTAATAACTCAAATCCAACCGTCATTTAAAGTCAAAAGATTAAATGTTAAAATTTCATCAATATTGACCATTTTTTCAACGTTCGACTGGTCCGGGGTCATCGTTTTTCATCAGAAAATGGATTTTTTGGACTCTTCCAAAAATGATTCAAACTGTCATTTGCATCGGGCCTCATGTTGAATAACAACTTTTTAAACCCTCACAGTGACCAAAATTGCCATTTTTACAGAGTTTTGCTTACTCATAAGCTTCAAATTTGACCAATTTCAGGCACAGAAATGACTTTAAACACACTTATTTTAGTTGAAAAAGTAATAACTCAAATCCAACCGTCATTTAAAGTCAAAAGATTAAATGTTAAAATGTCATCAATTTTGACCATTTTTTCAACGTTCGACTGGTCCGGGGTCATCGTTTTTCATCAGAAAATGGATTTTTTGGACTCTTCCAAAAATGATTCAAAATGTCATTTGGACCGGGCCTCATGTTGAATAACCACTTTTTAAACCCTCACAGTGACCAAAATTGCCATTTTTACAGAGTTTTGCTTACTCATAAGCTTCAAATTTGACCAATTTCAGGCACAGAAATGACTTTAAACACACTTATTTTAGTTGAAAAAGTAATAATTCATATCCAACCGTCATTTAAAGTCAAAAGATTAAATGTTAAAATTTCATCAATATTGACCATTTTTTCAACGTTCGACTGGTCCGGGGTCATCGTTTTTCATCAGAAAATTGATTTTTTGGACTCTACCAAAAATGATTCAAAATGTCATTTGGATCGGGCCTCATGTTGAATAACCACTTTTTAAACCCTCACA
Organism: Lissotriton vulgaris; assembly: GCF_964263255.1. NCBI lineage: Eukaryota > Metazoa > Chordata > Amphibia > Caudata > Salamandridae > Lissotriton > Lissotriton vulgaris. Next base: position 868,160 of record NW_028251941.1, read on the forward strand.
GTGACCAAAATTGCCATTTTTACAGAGTTTTGCTTACTCAAAATCTTCAATTTTGACCAATTTCAGGCACAGAAATGACTTTAAACACACTTATTTTAGTTGAAAAAGTAATAACTCACATCCAACCGTCATTTAAAGTCAAAAGATTAAATGTTAAAATTTCATCAATATTGACCATTTTTTCAATGTTCGACTGGTCCGGGGTCATCGTTTTTCATCAGAAAATGGATTTTTTGGACTCTTCCAAAAATGATTCAAAATGTCATTTGGATCGGGCCTCATGTTGAATAACCACTTTTTAAACCCTCACAGTGACCAAAATTGCCATTTTTACAGAGTTTTGCTTACTCAAAATCTTCCAATTTTGACCAATTTCAGGCACAGAAATGACTTTAAACACACTTATTTTAGTTGAAAAAGTAATAACTCACATCCAACCGTCATTTAAAGTCAAAAGATTAAATGTTAAAATTTCATCAATATTGACCATTTTTTCAACGTTCGACTGGTCCGGGGTCATCGTTTTTCATCAGAAAATTGATTTTTTGCACTCTACCAAAAATGATTCAGAATGTCATTTGGATCGGGCCTCATGTTGAATAACCACTTTTTAAACCCTCACAGTGACCAAAATTGCCATTTTTACAGAGTTTTGCTTACTCAAAATCTTCAATTTTGACCAATTTCAGGCACAGAAATGACTTTAAACACACTTATTTTAGTTGAAAAAGTAATAACTCAAATCCAACCGTCATTTAAAGTCAAAAGATTAAATGTTAAAATTTCATCAATATTGACCATTTTTTCAACGTTCGACTGGTCCGGGGTCATCGTTTTTCATCAGAAAATTGATTTTTTGGACTCTTCCAAAAATGATTCAAAATGTCATTTGGATCGGGCCTCATGTTGAATAACCACTTTTTAAACCCTCACAGTGACCAAAATTGCCATTTTTACAGAGTTTTGCTTACTCATAAGCTTCAAATTTGACCAATTTCAGGCACAGAAATGACTTTAAACACACTTATTTTAGTTGAAAAAGTAATAATTCATATCCAACTGTCATTTAAAGTCAAAAGATTAAATGTTAAAATTTCATCAATATTGACCATTTTTTCAACGTTCGACTGGTCCGGGGTCATCGTTTTTCATCAGAAAATTGATTTTTTGGACTCTACCAAAAATGATTCAAAATGTCATTTGGATCGGGCCTCATGTTGAATAACCACTTTTTAAACCCTCTCAGTGACCAAAATTGCCATTTTTACAGAGTTTTGCTTACTCAAAATCTTCAATTTTGACCAATTTCAGGCACAGAAATGATTTTAAACACACTTATTTTAGTTGAAAAAGTAATAACTCACATCCAACCGTCATTTAAAGTCAAAAGATTAAATGTTAAAATTTCATCAATATTGACCATTTTTTCAATGTTCGACTGGTCCGGGGTCATCGTTTTTCATCAGAAAATGGATTTTTTGGACTCTTCCAAAAATGATTCAAAATGTCATTTGGATCGGGCCTCATGTTGAATAACCACTTTTTAAACCCTCACAGTGACCAAAATTGCCATTTTTACAGAGTTTTGCTTACTCAAAATATTCCAATTTTGACCAATTTCAGGCACAGAAATGACTTTAAACACACTTATTTTAGTTGAAAAAGTAATACCTCAAATCCAACCGTCATTTCAAGTCAAAAGATTAAATGTTAAAATTTCATCAATATTGACCATTTTTTCAACGTTCGACTGGTCCGGGGTCATCGTTTTTCATCAGAAAATGGATTTTTTGGACTCTTCCAAAAATGATTCAAAATGTCATTTGGATCGGGCCTCATGTTGAATAACCACTTTTTAAACCCTCACAGTGACCAAAATTGCCATTTTTACAGAGTTTTGCTTACTCAAAAGCTTCAAATTTTGACCAATTTCAGGCACAGAAATGACTTTAAACACACTTATTTTAGTTGAAAAAGTAATAACTCACATCCAACTGTCATTTAAAGTCAAAAGATTAAATGTTAAAATTTCATCAATATTGACCATTTTTTCAACGTTCGACTGGTCCGGGGTCATCGTTTTTCATCAGAAAATTGATTTTTTGCACTCTACCAAAAATGATTCAGAATGTCATTTGGATCGGGCCTCATGTTGAATAACCACTTTTTAAACCCTCACAGTGACCAAAATTGCCATTTTTACAGAGTTTTGCTTACTCAAAATCTTCAATTTTGACCAATTTCAGGCACAGAAATGACTTTAAACACACTTATTTTAGTTGAAAAAGTAATAACTCACATCCAACCGTCATTTAAAGTCAAAAGATTAAATGTTAAAATTTCATCAATATTGACCATTTTTTCAACGTTCGACTGGTCCGGGGTCATCGTTTTTCATCAGAAAATGGATTTTTTGGACTCTTCCAAAAATGATTCAAAATGTCATTTGGATCGGGCCTCATGTTGAATAACCACTTTTTAAACCCTCACAGTGACCAAAATTGCCATTTTTACAGAGTTTTGCTAACTCAAAAGCTTCAAATTTGACCAATTTCAGGCACAGAAATGACTTTAAACACACTTATTTTAGTTGAAAAAGTAATAACTCACATCCAACCGTCATTTAAAGTCAAAAGATTAAATGTTAAAATTTCATCAATATTGACCATTTTTTCAACGTTCGATTGGTCCGGGGTCATCGTTTTTCATCAGAAAATTGATTTTTTGCACTCTACCAAAAATGATTCAGAATGTCATTTGGATCGGGCCTCATGTTGAATAACCACTTTTTAAACCCTCACAGTGACCAAAATTGCCATTTTTACAGAGTTTTGCTTACTCAAAATCTTCAATTTTGACCAATTTCAGGCACAGAAATGACTTTAAACACACTTATTTTAGTTGAAAAAGTAATAACTCAAATCCAACCGTCATTTAAAGTCAAAAGATTAAATGTTAAAATTTCATCAATATTGACCATTTTTTCAACGTTCGACTGGTCCGGGGTCATCGTTTTTCATCAGAAAATGGATTTTTTGGACTCTTCCAAAAATGATTCAAACTGTCATTTGCATCGGGCCTCATGTTGAATAACAACTTTTTAAACCCTCACAGTGACCAAAATTGCCATTTTTACAGAGTTTTGCTTACTCATAAGCTTCAAATTTGACCAATTTCAGGCACAGAAATGACTTTAAACACACTTATTTTAGTTGAAAAAGTAATAACTCAAATCCAACCGTCATTTAAAGTCAAAAGATTAAATGTTAAAATGTCATCAATATTGACCATTTTTTCAACGTTCGACTGGTCCGGGGTCATCGTTTTTCATCAGAAAATGGATTTTTTGGACTCTTCCAAAAATGATTCAAAATGTCATTTGGACCGGGCCTCATGTTGAATAACCACTTTTTAAACCCTCACAGTGACCAAAATTGCCATTTTTACAGAGTTTTGCTTACTCATAAGCTTCAAATTTGACCAATTTCAGGCACAGAAATGACTTTAAACACACTTATTTTAGTTGAAAAAGTAATAATTCATATCCAACCGTCATTTAAAGTCAAAAGATTAAATGTTAAAATTTCATCAATATTGACCATTTTTTCAACGTTCGACTGGTCCGGGGTCATCGTTTTTCATCAGAAAATTGATTTTTTGCACTCTACCAAAAATGATTCAAAATGTCATTTGGATCGGGCCTCATGTTGAATAACCACTTTTTAAACCCTCACAGTGACCAAAATTGCCATTTTTACAGAGTTTTGCTTACTCATAAGCTTCAAATTTGACCAATTTCAGGCACAGAAATGACTTTAAACACACTTATTTTAGTTGAAAAAGTAATAACTCAAATCCAACCGTCATTTAAAGTCAAAAGATTAAATGTTAAAATGTCATCAATATTGACCATTTTTTCAACGTTCGACTGGTCCGGGGTCATCGTTTTTCATCAGAAAATGGATTTTTTGGACTCTTCCAAAAATGATTCAAAATGTCATTTGGACCGGGCCTCATGTTGAATAACCACTTTTTAAACCCTCACAGTGACCAAAATTGCCATTTTTACAGAGTTTTGCTTACTCATAAGCTTCAAATTTGACCAATTTCAGGCACAGAAATGACTTTAAACACACTTATTTTAGTTGAAAAAGTAATAATTCATATCCAACCGTCATTTAAAGTCAAAAGATTAAATGTTAAAATTTCATCAATATTGACCATTTTTTCAACGTTCGACTGGTCCGGGGTCATCGTTTTTCATCAGAAAATTGATTTTTTGCACTCTACCAAAAATGATTCAAAATGTCATTTGGATCGGGCCTCATGTTGAATAACCACTTTTTAAACCCTCACAGTGACCAAAATTGCCATTTTTACAGAGTTTTGCTTACTCAAAAGCTTCAAATTTTGACCAATTTCAGGCACAGAAATGACTTTAAACACACTTATTTTAGTTGAAAAAGTAATAACTCACATCCAACTGTCATTTAAAGTCAAAAGAATAAATGTTAAAATTTCATCAATATTGACCATTTTTTCAACGTTCGACTGGTCCGGGGTCATCGTTTTTCATCAGAAAATTGATTTTTTGCACTCTACCAAAAATGATTCAGAATGTCATTTGGATCGGGCCTCATGTTGAATAACCACTTTTTAAACCCTCACAGTGACCAAAATTGCCATTTTTACAGAGTTTTGCTTACTCAAAATCTTCAATTTTGACCAATTTCAGGCACAGAAATGACTTTAAACACACTTATTTTAGTTGAAAAAGTAATAACTCAAATCCAACCGTCATTTAAAGTCAAAAGATTAAATGTTAAAATTTCATCAATATTGACCATTTTTTCAACGTTCGACTGGTCCGGGGTCATCGTTTTTCATCAGAAAATGGATTTTTTGGACTCTTCCAAAAATGATTCAAACTGTCATTTGCATCGGGCCTCATGTTGAATAACAACTTTTTAAACCCTCACAGTGACCAAAATTGCCATTTTTACAGAGTTTTGCTTACTCATAAGCTTCAAATTTGACCAATTTCAGGCACAGAAATGACTTTAAACACACTTATTTTAGTTGAAAAAGTAATAACTCAAATCCAACCGTCATTTAAAGTCAAAAGATTAAATGTTAAAATGTCATCAATATTGACCATTTTTTCAACGTTCGACTGGTCCGGGGTCATCGTTTTTCATCAGAAAATGGATTTTTTGGACTCTTCCAAAAATGATTCAAAATGTCATTTGGACCGGGCCTCATGTTGAATAACCACTTTTTAAACCCTCACAGTGACCAAAATTGCCATTTTTACAGAGTTTTGCTTACTCATAAGCTTCAAATTTGACCAATTTCAGGCACAGAAATGACTTTAAACACACTTATTTTAGTTGAAAAAGTAATAATTCATATCCAACCGTCATTTAAAGTCAAAAGATTAAATGTTAAAATTTCATCAATATTGACCATTTTTTCAACGTTCGACTGGTCCGGGGTCATCGTTTTTCATCAGAAAATTGATTTTTTGGACTCTACCAAAAATGATTCAAAATGTCATTTGGATCGGGCCTCATGTTGAATAACCACTTTTTAAACCCTCACAGTGACCAAAATTGCCATTTTTACAGAGTTTTGCTTACTCAAAATCTTCAATTTTGACCAATTTCAGGCACAGAAATGACTTTAAACACACTTATTTTAGTTGAAAAAGTAATAACTCACATCCAACCGTCATTTAAAGTCAAAAGATTAAATGTTAAAATTTCATCAATATTGACCATTTTTTCAATGTTCGACTGGTCCGGGGTCATCGTTTTTCATCAGAAAATGGATTTTTTGGACTCTTCCAAAAATGATTCAAAATGTCATTTGGATCGGGCCTCATGTTGAATAACCACTTTTTAAACCCTCACAGTGACCAAAATTGCCATTTTTACAGAGTTTTGCTTACTCAAAATCTTCCAATTTTGACCAATTTCAGGCACAGAAATGACTTTAAACACACTTATTTTAGTTGAAAAAGTAATAACTCACATCCAACCGTCATTTAAAGTCAAAAGATTAAATGTTAAAATTTCATCAATATTGACCATTTTTTCAACGTTCGACTGGTCCGGGGTCATCGTTTTTCATCAGAAAATTGATTTTTTGCACTCTACCAAAAATGATTCAGAATGTCATTTGGATCGGGCCTCATGTTGAATAACCACTTTTTAAACCCTCACAGTGACCAAAATTGCCATTTTTACAGAGTTTTGCTTACTCAAAATCTTCAATTTTGACCAATTTCAGGCACAGAAATGACTTTAAACACACTTATTTTAGTTGAAAAAGTAATAACTCAAATCCAACCGTCATTTAAAGTCAAAAGATTAAATGTTAAAATTTCATCAATATTGACCATTTTTTCAACGTTCGACTGGTCCGGGGTCATCGTTTTTCATCAGAAAATGGATTTTTTGGACTCTTCCAAAAATGATTCAAAATGTCATTTGGATCGGGCCTCATGTTGAATAACCACTTTTTAAACCCTCACAGTGACCAAAATTGCCATTTTTACAGAGTTTTGCTTACTCATAAGCTTCAAATTTGACCAATTTCAGGCACAGAAATGACTTTAAACACACTTATTTTAGTTGAAAAAGTAATAATTCATATCCAACTGTCATTTAAAGTCAAAAGATTAAATGTTAAAATTTCATCAATATTGACCATTTTTTCAACGTTCGACTGGTCCGGGGTCATCGTTTTTCATCAGAAAATTGATTTTTTGGACTCTATTAAAAATGATTCAAAATGTCATTTGGATCGGGCCTCATGTTGAATAACCACTTTTTAAACCCTCACAGTGACCAAAATTGCCATTTTTACAGAGTTTTGCTTACTCAAAATCTTCAATTTTGACCAATTTCAGGCACAGAAATGATTTTAAACACACTTATTTTAGTTGAAAAAGTAATAACTCACATCCAACCGTCATTTAAAGTCAAAAGATTAAATGTTAAAATTTCATCAATATTGACCATTTTTTCAATGTTCGACTGGTCCGGGGTCATCGTTTTTCATCAGAAAATGGATTTTTTGGACTCTTCCAAAAATGATTCAAAATGTCATTTGGATCGGGCCTCATGTTGAATAACCACTTTTTAAACCCTCACAGTGACCAAAATTGCCATTTTTACAGAGTTTTGCTTACTCAAAATATTCCAATTTTGACCAATTTCAGGCACAGAAATGACTTTAAACACACTTATTTTAGTTGAAAAAGTAATACCTCAAATCCAACCGTCATTTAAAGTCAAAAGATTAAATGTTAAAATTTCATCAATATTGACCATTTTTTCAACGTTCGACTGGTCCGGGGTCATCGTTTTTCATCAGAAAATGGATTTTTTGGACTCTTCCAAAAATGATTCAAAATGTCATTTGGATCGGGCCTCATGTTGAATAACCACTTTTTAAACCCTCACAGTGACCAAAATTGCCATTTTTACAGAGTTTTGCTTACTCAAAAGCTTCAAATTTTGACCAATTTCAGGCACAGAAATGACTTTAAACACACTTATTTTAGTTGAAAAAGTAATAACTCACATCCGACTGTCATTTAAAGTCAAAAGATTAAATGTTAAAATTTCATCAATATTGACCATTTTTTCAACGTTCGACTGGTCCGGGGTCATCGTTTTTCATCAGAAAATTGATTTTTTGCACTCTACCAAAAATGATTCAGAATGTCATTTGGATCGGGCCTCATGTTGAATAACCACTTTTTAAACCCTCACAGTGACCAAAATTGCCATTTTTACAGAGTTTTGCTTACTCAAAATCTTCAATTTTGACCAATTTCAGGCACAGAAATGACTTTAAACACACTTATTTTAGTTGAAAAAGTAATAACTCACATCCAACCGTCATTTAAAGTCAAAAGATTAAATGTTAAAATTTCATCAATATTGACCATTTTTTCAACGTTCGACTGGTCCGGGGTCATCGTTTTTCATCAGAAAATGGATTTTTTGGACTCTTCCAAAAATGATTCAAAATGTCATTTGGATCGGGCCTCATGTTGAATAACCACTTTTTAAACCCTCACAGTGACCAAAATTGCCATTTTTACAGAGTTTTGCTAACTCAAAAGCTTCAAATTTGACCAATTTCAGGCACAGAAATGACTTTAAACACACTTATTTTAGTTGAAAAAGTAATAACTCACATCCAACCGTCATTTAAAGTCAAAAGATTAAATGTTAAAATTTCATCAATATTGACCATTTTTTCAACGTTCGATTGGTCCGGGGTCATCGTTTTTCATCAGAAAATTGATTTTTTGCACTCTACCAAAAATGATTCAAAATGTCATTTGGATCGGGCCTCATGTTGAATAACCACTTTTTAAACCCTCACAGTGACCAAAATTGCCATTTTTACAGAGTTTTGCTTACTCAAAAGCTTCAAATTTTGACCAATTTCAGGCACAGAAATGACTTTAAACACACTTATTTTAGTTGAAAAAGTAATAACTCACATCCAACTGTCATTTAAAGTCAAAAGATTAAATGTTAAAATTTCATCAATATTGACCATTTTTTCAACGTTCGACTGGTCCGGGGTCATCGTTTTTCATCAGAAAATTGATTTTTTGCACTCTACCAAAAATGATTCAGAATGTCATTTGGATCGGGCCTCATGTTGAATAACCACTTTTTAAACCCTCACAGTGACCAAAATTGCCATTTTTACAGAGTTTTGCTTACTCAAAATCTTCAATTTTGACCAATTTCAGGCACAGAAATGACTTTAAACACACTTATTTTAGTTGAAAAAGTAATAACTCAAATCCAACCGTCATTTAAAGTCAAAAGATTAAATGTTAAAATTTCATCAATATTGACCATTTTTTCAACGTTCGACTGGTCCGGGGTCATCGTTTTTCATCAGAAAATGGATTTTTTGGACTCTTCCAAAAATGATTCAAACTGTCATTTGCATCGGGCCTCATGTTGAATAACAACTTTTTAAACCCTCACAGTGACCAAAATTGCCATTTTTACAGAGTTTTGCTTACTCATAAGCTTCAAATTTGACCAATTTCAGGCACAGAAATGACTTTAAACACACTTATTTTAGTTGAAAAAGTAATAACTCAAATCCAACCGTCATTTAAAGTCAAAAGATTAAATGTTAAAATGTCATCAATATTGACCATTTTTTCAACGTTCGACTGGTCCGGGGTCATCGTTTTTCATCAGAAAATTGATTTTTTGGACTCTACCAAAAATGATTCAAAATGTCATTTGGATCGGGCCTCATGTTGAATAACCACTTTTTAAACCCTCACAGTGACCAAAATTGCCATTTTTACAGAGTTTTGCTTACTCAAAATCTTCAATTTTGACCAATTTCAGGCACAGAAATGACTTTAAACACACTTATTTTAGTTGAAAAAGTAATAACTCACATCCAACCGTCATTTAAAGTCAAAAGATTAAATGTTAAAATTTCATCAATATTGACCATTTTTTCAATGTTCGACTGGTCCGGGGTCATCGTTTTTCATCAGAAAATGGATTTTTTGGACTCTTCCAAAAATGATTCAAAATGTCATTTGGATCGGGCCTCATGTTGAATAACCACTTTTTAAACCCTCACAGTGACCAAAATTGCCATTTTTACAGAGTTTTGCTTACTCAAAATCTTCCAATTTTGACCAATTTCAGGCACAGAAATGACTTTAAACACACTTATTTTAGTTGAAAAAGTAATAACTCACATCCAACCGTCATTTAAAGTCAAAAGATTAAATGTTAAAATTTCATCAATATTGACCATTTTTTCAACGTTCGACTGGTCCGGGGTCATCGTTTTTCATCAGAAAATTGATTTTTTGCACTCTACCAAAAATGATTCAGAATGTCATTTGGATCGGGCCTCATGTTGAATAACCACTTTTTAAACCCTCACAGTGACCAAAATTGCCATTTTTACAGAGTTTTGCTTACTCAAAATCTTCAATTTTGACCAATTTCAGGCACAGAAATGACTTTAAACACACTTATTTTAGTTGAAAAAGTAATAACTCAAATCCAACCGTCATTTAAAGTCAAAAGATTAAATGTTAAAATTTCATCAATATTGACCATTTTTTCAACGTTCGACTGGTCCGGGGTCATCGTTTTTCATCAGAAAATGGATTTTTTGGACTCTTCCAAAAATGATTCAAAATGTCATTTGGATCGGGCCTCATGTTGAATAACCACTTTTTAAACCCTCACAGTGACCAAAATTGCCATTTTTACAGAGTTTTGCTTACTCATAAGCTTCAAATTTGACCAATTTCAGGCACAGAAATGACTTTAAACACACTTATTTTAGTTGAAAAAGTAATAATTCATATCCAACTGTCATTTAAAGTCAAAAGATTAAATGTTAAAATTTCATCAATATTGACCATTTTTTCAACGTTCGACTGGTCCGGGGTCATCGTTTTTCATCAGAAAATTGATTTTTTGGACTCTACCAAAAATGATTCAAAATGTCATTTGGATCGGGCCTCATGTTGAATAACCACTTTTTAAACCCTCACAGTGACCAAAATTGCCATTTTTACAGAGTTTTGCTTACTCAAAATCTTCAATTTTGACCAATTTCAGGCACAGAAATGATTTTAAACACACTTATTTTAGTTGAAAAAGTAATAACTCACATCCAACCGTCATTTAAAGTCAAAAGATTAAATGTTAAAATTTCATCAATATTGACCATTTTTTCAATGTTCGACTGGTCCGGGGTCATCGTTTTTCATCAGAAAATGGATTTTTTGGACTCTTCCAAAAATGATTCAAAATGTCATTTGGATCGGGCCTCATGTTGAATAACCACTTTTTAAACCCTCACAGTGACCAAAATTGCCATTTTTACAGAGTTTTGCTTACTCAAAATATTCCAATTTTGACCAATTTCAGGCACAGAAATGACTTTAAACACACTTATTTTAGTTGAAAAAGTAATACCTCAAATCCAACCGTCATTTAAAGTCAAAAGATTAAATGTTAAAATTTCATCAATATTGACCATTTTTTCAACGTTCGACTGGTCCGGGGTCATCGTTTTTCATCAGAAAATGGATTTTTTGGACTCTTCCAAAAATGATTCAAAATGTCATTTGGATCGGGCCTCATGTTGAATAACCACTTTTTAAACCCTCACAGTGACCAAAATTGCCATTTTTACAGAGTTTTGCTTACTCAAAAGCTTCAAATTTTGACCAATTTCAGGCACAGAAATGACTTTAAACACACTTATTTTAGTTGAAAAAGTAATAACTCACATCCAACTGTCATTTAAAGTCAAAAGATTAAATGTTAAAATTTCATCAATATTGACCATTTTTTCAACGTTCGACTGGTCCGGGGTCATCGTTTTTCATCAGAAAATTGATTTTTTGCACTCTACCAAAAATGATTCAGAATGTCATTTGGATCGGGCCTCATGTTGAATAACCACTTTTTAAACCCTCACAGTGACCAAAATTGCCATTTTTACAGAGTTTTGCTTACTCAAAATCTTCAATTTTGACCAATTTCAGGCACAGAAATGACTTTAAACACACTTATTTTAGTTGAAAAAGTAATAACTCACATCCAACCGTCATTTAAAGTCAAAAGATTAAATGTTAAAATTTCATCAATATTGACCATTTTTTCAATGTTCGACTGGTCCGGGGTCATCGTTTTTCATCAGAAAATGGATTTTTTGGACTCTTCCAAAAATGATTCAAAATGTCATTTGGATCGGGCCTCATGTTGAATAACCACTTTTTAAACCCTCACAGTGACCAAAATTGCCATTTTTACAGAGTTTTGCTAACTCAAAAGCTTCAAATTTGACCAATTTCAGGCACAGAAATGACTTTAAACACACTTATTTTAGTTGAAAAAGTAATAACTCACATCCAACCGTCATTTAAAGTCAAAAGATTAAATGTTAAAATTTCATCAATATTGACCATTTTTTCAACGTTCGATTGGTCCGGGGTCATCGTTTTTCATCAGAAAATTGATTTTTTGCACTCTACCAAAAATGATTCAAAATGTCATTTGGATCGGGCCTCATGTTGAATAACCACTTTTTAAACCCTCACAGTGACCAAAATTGCCATTTTTACAGAGTTTTGCTTACTCAAAAGCTTCAAATTTTGACCAATTTCAGGCACAGAAATGACTTTAAACACACTTATTTTAGTTGAAAAAGTAATAACTCACATCCAACTGTCATTTAAAGTCAAAAGATTAAATGTTAAAATTTCATCAATATTGACCATTTTTTCAACGTTCGACTGGTCCGGGGTCATCGTTTTTCATCAGAAAATTGATTTTTTGCACTCTACCAAAAATGATTCAGAATGTCATTTGGATCGGGCCTCATGTTGAATAACCACTTTTTAAACCCTCACAGTGACCAAAATTGCCATTTTTACAGAGTTTTGCTTACTCAAAATCTTCAATTTTGACCAATTTCAGGCACAGAAATGACTTTAAACACACTTATTTTAGTTGAAAAAGTAATAACTCAAATCCAACCGTCATTTAAAGTCAAAAGATTAAATGTTAAAATTTCATCAATATTGACCATTTTTTCAACGTTCGACTGGTCCGGGGTCATCGTTTTTCATCAGAAAATGGATTTTTTGGACTCTTCCAAAAATGATTCAAACTGTCATTTGCATCGGGCCTCATGTTGAATAACAACTTTTTAAACCCTCACAGTGACCAAAATTGCCATTTTTACAGAGTTTTGCTTACTCATAAGCTTCAAATTTGACCAATTTCAGGCACAGAAATGACTTTAAACACACTTATTTTAGTTGAAAAAGTAATAACTCAAATCCAACCGTCATTTAAAGTCAAAAGATTAAATGTTAAAATGTCATCAATATTGACCATTTTTTCAACGTTCGACTGGTCCGGGGTCATCGTTTTTCATCAGAAAATGGATTTTTTGGACTCTTCCAAAAATGATTCAAAATGTCATTTGGACCGGGCCTCATGTTGAATAACCACTTTTTAAACCCTCACAGTGACCAAAATTGCCATTTTTACAGAGTTTTGCTTACTCATAAGCTTCAAATTTGACCAATTTCAGGCACAGAAATGACTTTAAACACACTTATTTTAGTTGAAAAAGTAATAATTCATATCCAACCGTCATTTAAAGTCAAAAGATTAAATGTTAAAATTTCATCAATATTGACCATTTTTTCAACGTTCGACTGGTCCGGGGTCATCGTTTTTCATCAGAAAATTGATTTTTTGGACTCTACCAAAAATGATTCAAAATGTCATTTGGATCGGGCCTCATGTTGAATAACCACTTTTTAAGCCCTCACAGTGACCAAAATTGCCATTTTTACAGAGTTTTGCTTACTCAAAATCTTCAATTTTGACCAATTTCAGGCACAGAAATGACTTTAAACACACTTATTTTAGTTGAAAAAGTAATAACTCACATCCAACCGTCATTTAAAGTCAAAAGATTAAATGTTAAAATTTCATCAATATTGACCATTTTTTCAATGTTCGACTGGTCCGGGGTCATCGTTTTTCATCAGAAAATGGATTTTTTGGACTCTTCCAAAAATGATTCAAAATGTCATTTGGATCGGGCCTCATGTTGAATAACCACTTTTTAAACCCTCACAGTGACCAAAATTGCCATTTTTACAGAGTTTTGCTTACTCAAAATCTTCCAATTTTGACCAATTTCAGGCACAGAAATGACTTTAAACACACTTATTTTAGTTGAAAAAGTAATAACTCACATCCAACCGTCATTTAAAGTCAAAAGATTAAATGTTAAAATTTCATCAATATTGACCATTTTTTCAACGTTCGACTGGTCCGGGGTCATCGTTTTTCATCAGAAAATTGATTTTTTGCACTCTACCAAAAATGATTCAGAATGTCATTTGGATCGGGCCTCATGTTGAATAACCACTTTTTAAACCCTCACAGTGACCAAAATTGCCATTTTTACAGAGTTTTGCTTACTCAAAATCTTCAATTTTGACCAATTTCAGGCACAGAAATGACTTTAAACACACTTATTTTAGTTGAAAAAGTAATAACTCAAATCCAACCGTCATTTAAAGTCAAAAGATTAAATGTTAAAATTTCATCAATATTGACCATTTTTTCAACGTTCGACTGGTCCGGGGTCATCGTTTTTCATCAGAAAATGGATTTTTTGGACTCTTCCAAAAATGATTCAAAATGTCATTTGGATCGGGCCTCATGTTGAATAACCACTTTTTAAACCCTCACAGTGACCAAAATTGCCATTTTTACAGAGTTTTGCTTACTCAAAAGCTTCAAATTTTGACCAATTTCAGGCACAGAAATGACTTTAAACACACTTATTTTAGTTGAAAAAGTAATAACTCACATCCAACTGTCATTTAAAGTCAAAAGATTAAATGTTAAAATTTCATCAATATTGACCATTTTTTCAACGTTCGACTGGTCCGGGGTCATCGTTTTTCATCAGAAAATTGATTTTTTGCACTCTACCAAAAATGATTCAGAATGTCATTTGGATCGGGCCTCATGTTGAATAACCACTTTTTAAACCCTCACAGTGACCAAAATTGCCATTTTTACAGAGTTTTGCTTACTCAAAATCTTCAATTTTGACCAATTTCAGGCACAGAAATGACTTTAAACACACTTATTTTAGTTGAAAAAGTAATAACTCACATCCAACCGTCATTTAAAGTCAAAAGATTAAATGTTAAAATTTCATCAATATTGACCATTTTTTCAACGTTCGACTGGTCCGGGGTCATCGTTTTTCATCAGAAAATGGATTTTTTGGACTCTTCCAAAAATGATTCAAAATGTCATTTGGATCGGGCCTCATGTTGAATAACCACTTTTTAAACCCTCACAGTGACCAAAATTGCCATTTTTACAGAGTTTTGCTTACTCATAAGCTTCAAATTTGACCAATTTCAGGCACAGAAATGACTTTAAACACACTTATTTTAGTTGAAAAAGTAATAATTCATATCCAACTGTCATTTAAAGTCAAAAGATTAAATGTTAAAATGTCATCAATATTGACCATTTTTTCAACGTTCGACTGGTCCGGGGTCATCGTTTTTCATCAGAAAATTGATTTTTTGGACTCTACCAAAAATGATTCAAAATGTCATTTGGATCGGGCCTCATGTTGAATAACCACTTTTTAAACCCTCACAGTGACCAAAATTGCCATTTTTACAGAGTTTTGCTTACTCAAAATCTTCAATTTTGACCAATTTCAGGCACAGAAATGATTTTAAACACACTTATTTTAGTTGAAAAAGTAATAACTCACATCCAACCGTCATTTAAAGTCAAAAGATTAAATGTTAAAATTTCATCAATATTGACCATTTTTTCAATGTTCGACTGGTCCGGGGTCATCGTTTTTCATCAGAAAATGGATTTTTTGGACTCTTCCAAAAATGATTCAAAATGTCATTTGGATCGGGCCTCATGTTGAATAACCACTTTTTAAACCCTCACAGTGACCAAAATTGCCATTTTTACAGAGTTTTGCTTACTCAAAATATTCCAATTTTGACCAATTTCAGGCACAGAAATGACTTTAAACACACTTATTTTAGTTGAAAAAGTAATACCTCAAATCCAACCGTCATTTAAAGTCAAAAGATTAAATGTTAAAATTTCATCAATATTGACCATTTTTTCAATGTTCGACTGGTCCGGGGTCATCGTTTTTCATCAGAAAATGGATTTTTTGGACTCTTCCAAAAATGACTCAAAATGTCATTTGGATCGGGCCTCATGTTGAATAACCACTTTTTAAACCCTCACAGTGACCAAAATTGCCATTTTTACAGAGTTTTGCTTACTCAAAAGCTTCAAATTTTGACCAATTTCAGGCACAGAAATGACTTTAAACACACTTATTTTAGTTGAAAAAGTAATAACTCACATCCAACTGTCATTTAAAGTCAAAAGATTAAATGTTAAAGTTTCATCAATATTGACCATTTTTTCAACGTTTGACTGGTCCGGGGTCATCGTTTTTCATCAGAAAATTGATTTTTTGCACTCTACCAAAAATGATTCAGAATGTCATTTGGATCGGGCCTCATGTTGAATAACCACTTTTTAAACCCTCACAGTGACCAAAATTGCCATTTTTACAGAGTTTTGCTTACTCAAAATCTTCAATTTTGACCAATTTCAGGCACAGAAATGACTTTAAACACACTTATTTTAGTTGAAAAAGTAATAACTCACATCCAACCGTCATTTAAAGTCAAAAGATTAAATGTTAAAATTTCATCAATATTGACCATTTTTTCAACGTTCGACTGGTCCGGGGTCATCGTTTTTCATCAGAAAATGGATTTTTTGGACTCTTCCAAAAATGATTCAAAATGTCATTTGGATCGGGCCTCATGTTGAATAACCACTTTTTAAACCCTCACAGTGACCAAAATTGCCATTTTTACAGAGTTTTGCTAACTCAAAAGCTTCAAATTTGACCAATTTCAGGCACAGAAATGACTTTAAACACACTTATTTTAGTTGAAAAAGTAATAACTCACATCCAACCGTCATTTAAAGTCAAAAGATTAAATGTTAAAATTTCATCAATATTGACCATTTTTTCAACGTTCGATTGGTCCGGGGTCATCGTTTTTCATCAGAAAATTGATTTTTTGCACTCTACCAAAAATGATTCAAAATGTCATTTGGATCGGGCCTCATGTTGAATAACCACTTTTTAAACCCTCACAGTGACCAAAATTGCCATTTTTACAGAGTTTTGCTTACTCAAAAGCTTCAAATTTTGACCAATTTCAGGCACAGAAATGACTTTAAACACACTTATTTTAGTTGAAAAAGTAATAACTCACATCCAACTGTCATTTAAAGTCAAAAGATTAAATGTTAAAATTTCATCAATATTGACCATTTTTTCAACGTTCGACTGGTCCGGGGTCATCGTTTTTCATCAGAAAATTGATTTTTTGCACTCTACCAAAAATGATTCAGAATGTCATTTGGATCGGGCCTCATGTTGAATAACCACTTTTTAAACCCTCACAGTGACCAAAATTGCCATTTTTACAGAGTTTTGCTTACTCAAAATCTTCAATTTTGACCAATTTCAGGCACAGAAATGACTTTAAACACACTTATTTTAGTTGAAAAAGTAATAACTCAAATCCAACCGTCATTTAAAGTCAAAAGATTAAATGTTAAAATTTCATCAATATTGACCATTTTTTCAACGTTCGACTGGTCCGGGGTCATCGTTTTTCATCAGAAAATGGATTTTTTGGACTCTTCCAAAAATGATTCAAACTGTCATTTGCATCGGGCCTCATGTTGAATAACAACTTTTTAAACCCTCACAGTGACCAAAATTGCCATTTTTACAGAGTTTTGCTTACTCATAAGCTTCAAATTTGACCAATTTCAGGCACAGAAATGACTTTAAACACACTTATTTTAGTTGAAAAAGTAATAACTCAAATCCAACCGTCATTTAAAGTCAAAAGATTAAATGTTAAAATGTCATCAATATTGACCATTTTTTCAACGTTCGACTGGTCCGGGGTCATCGTTTTTCATCAGAAAATGGATTTTTTGGACTCTTCCAAAAATGATTCAAAATGTCATTTGGACCGGGCCTCATGTTGAATAACCACTTTTTAAACCCTCACAGTGACCAAAATTGCCATTTTTACAGAGTTTTGCTTACTCATAAGCTTCAAATTTGACCAATTTCAGGCACAGAAATGACTTTAAACACACTTATTTTAGTTGAAAAAGTAATAATTCATATCCAACCGTCATTTAAAGTCAAAAGATTAAATGTTAAAATTTCATCAATATTGACCATTTTTTCAACGTTCGACTGGTCCGGGGTCATCGTTTTTCATCAGAAAATTGATTTTTTGGACTCTACCAAAAATGATTCAAAATGTCATTTGGATCGGGCCTCATGTTGAATAACCACTTTTTAAACCCTCACAGTGACCAAAATTGCCATTTTTACAGAGTTTTGCTTACTCAAAAGCTTCAAATTTTGACCAATTTCAGGCACAGAAATGACTTTAAACACACTTATTTTAGTTGAAAAAGTAATAACTCACATCCAACTGTCATTTAAAGTCAAAAGATTAAATGTTAAAATTTCATCAATATTGACCATTTTTTCAACGTTCGACTGGTCCGGGGTCATCGTTTTTCATCAGAAAATTGATTTTTTGCACTCTACCAAAAATGATTCAGAATGTCATTTGGATCGGGCCTCATGTTGAATAACCACTTTTTAAACCCTCACAGTGACCAAAATTGCCATTTTTACAGAGTTTTGCTTACTCATAAGCTTCAAATTTGACCAATTTCAGGCACAGAAATGACTTTAAACACACTTATTTTAGTTGAAAAAGTAATAACTCACATCCAACCGTCATTTAAAGTCAAAAGATTAAATGTTAAAATTTCATCAATATTGACCATTTTTTCAACGTTCGACTGGTCCGGGGTCATCGTTTTTCATCAGAAAATGGATTTTTTGGACTCTTCCAAAAATGATTCAAAATGTCATTTGGATCGGGCCTCATGTTGAATAACCACTTTTTAAACCCTCACAGTGACCAAAATTGCCATTTTTACAGAGTTTTGCTAACTCAAAAGCTTCAAATTTGACCAATTTCAGGCACAGAAATGACTTTAAACACACTTATTTTAGTTGAAAAAGTAATAACTCACATCCAACCGTCATTTAAAGTCAAAAGATTAAATGTTAAAATTTCATCAATATTGACCATTTTTTCAACGTTCGATTGGTCCGGGGTCATCGTTTTTCATCAGAAAATTGATTTTTTGCACTCTACCAAAAATGATTCAAAATGTCATTTGGATCGGGCCTCATGTTGAATAACCACTTTTTAAACCCTCACAGTGACCAAAATTGCCATTTTTACAGAGTTTTGCTTACTCAAAAGCTTCAAATTTTGACCAATTTCAGGCACAGAAATGACTTTAAACACACTTATTTTAGTTGAAAAAGTAATAACTCACATCCAACTGTCATTTAAAGTCAAAAGATTAAATGTTAAAATTTCATCAATATTGACCATTTTTTCAACGTTCGACTGGTCCGGGGTCATCGTTTTTCATCAGAAAATTGATTTTTTGCACTCTACCAAAAATGATTCAGAATGTCATTTGGATCGGGCCTCATGTTGAATAACCACTTTTTAAACCCTCACAGTGACCAAAATTGCCATTTTTACAGAGTTTTGCTTACTCAAAATCTTCAATTTTGACCAATTTCAGGCACAGAAATGACTTTAAACACACTTATTTTAGTTGAAAAAGTAATAACTCAAATCCAACCGTCATTTAAAGTCAAAAGATTAAATGTTAAAATTTCATCAATATTGACCATTTTTTCAACGTTCGACTGGTCCGGGGTCATCGTTTTTCATCAGAAAATGGATTTTTTGGACTCTTCCAAAAATGATTCAAACTGTCATTTGCATCGGGCCTCATGTTGAATAACAACTTTTTAAACCCTCACAGTGACCAAAATTGCCATTTTTACAGAGTTTTGCTTACTCATAAGCTTCAAATTTGACCAATTTCAGGCACAGAAATGACTTTAAACACACTTATTTTAGTTGAAAAAGTAATAACTCAAATCCAACCGTCATTTAAAGTCAAAAGATTAAATGTTAAAATGTCATCAATATTGACCATTTTTTCAACGTTCGACTGGTCCGGGGTCATCGTTTTTCATCAGAAAATGGATTTTTTGGACTCTTCCAAAAATGATTCAAAATGTCATTTGGACCGGGCCTCATGTTGAATAACCACTTTTTAAACCCTCACAGTGACCAAAATTGCCATTTTTACAGAGTTTTGCTTACTCATAAGCTTCAAATTTGACCAATTTCAGGCACAGAAATGACTTTAAACACACTTATTTTAGTTGAAAAAGTAATAATTCATATCCAACCGTCATTTAAAGTCAAAAGATTAAATGTTAAAATTTCATCAATATTGACCATTTTTTCAACGTTCGACTGGTCCGGGGTCATCGTTTTTCATCAGAAAATTGATTTTTTGGACTCTACCAAAAATGATTCAAAATGTCATTTGGATCGGGCCTCATGTTGAATAACCACTTTTTAAACCCTCACAGTGACCAAAATTGCCATTTTTACAGAGTTTTGCTTACTCAAAATCTTCAATTTTGACCAATTTCAGGCACAGAAATGACTTTAAACACACTTATTTTAGTTGAAAAAGTAATAACTCACATCCAACCGTCATTTAAAGTCAAAAGATTAAATGTTAAAATTTCATCAATATTGACCATTTTTTCAATGTTCGACTGGTCCGGGGTCATCGTTTTTCATCAGAAAATGGATTTTTTGGACTCTTCCAAAAATGATTCAAAATGTCATTTGGATCGGGCCTCATGTTGAATAACCACTTTTTAAACCCTCACAGTGACCAAAATTGCCATTTTTACAGAGTTTTGCTTACTCAAAATCTTCCAATTTTGACCAATTTCAGGCACAGAAATGACTTTAAACACACTTATTTTAGTTGAAAAAGTAATAACTCACATCCAACCGTCATTTAAAGTCAAAAGATTAAATGTTAAAATTTCATCAATATTGACCATTTTTTCAACGTTCGACTGGTCCGGGGTCATCGTTTTTCATCAGAAAATTGATTTTTTGCACTCTACCAAAAATGATTCAGAATGTCATTTGGATCGGGCCTCATGTTGAATAACCACTTTTTAAACCCTCACAGTGACCAAAATTGCCATTTTTACAGAGTTTTGCTTACTCAAAATCTTCAATTTTGACCAATTTCAGGCACAGAAATGACTTTAAACACACTTATTTTAGTTGAAAAAGTAATAACTCAAATCCAACCGTCATTTAAAGTCAAAAGATTAAATGTTAAAATTTCATCAATATTGACCATTTTTTCAACGTTCGACTGGTCCGGGGTCATCGTTTTTCATCAGAAAATGGATTTTTTGGACTCTTCCAAAAATGATTCAAAATGTCATTTGGATCGGGCCTCATGTTGAATAACCACTTTTTAAACCCTCACAGTGACCAAAATTGCCATTTTTACAGAGTTTTGCTTACTCATAAGCTTCAAATTCGACCAATTTCAGGCACAGAAATGACTTTAAACACACTTATTTTAGTTGAAAAAGTAATAATTCATATCCAACTGTCATTTAAAGTCAAAAGATTAAATGTTAAAATTTCATCAATATTGACCATTTTTTCAACGTTCGACTGGTCCGGGGTCATCGTTTTTCATCAGAAAATTGATTTTTTGGACTCTACCAAAAATGATTCAAAATGTCATTTGGATCGGGCCTCATGTTGAATAACCACTTTTTAAACCCTCACAGTGACCAAAATTGCCATTTTTACAGAGTTTTGCTTACTCAAAATCTTCAATTTTGACCAATTTCAGGCACAGAAATGATTTTAAACACACTTATTTTAGTTGAAAAAGTAATAACTCACATCCAACCGTCATTTAAAGTCAAAAGATTAAATGTTAAAATTTCATCAATATTGACCATTTTTTCAATGTTCGACTGGTCCGGGGTCATCGTTTTTCATCAGAAAATGGATTTTTTGGACTCTTCCAAAAATGATTCAAAATGTCATTTGGATCGGGCCTCATGTTGAATAACCACTTTTTAAACCCTCACAGTGACCAAAATTGCCATTTTTACAGAGTTTTGCTTACTCAAAATATTCCAATTTTGACCAATTTCAGGCACAGAAATGACTTTAAACACACTTATTTTAGTTGAAAAAGTAATACCTCAAATCCAACCGTCATTTAAAGTCAAAAGATTAAATGTTAAAATTTCATCAATATTGACCATTTTTTCAACGTTCGACTGGTCCGGGGTCATCGTTTTTCATCAGAAAATGGATTTTTTGGACTCTTCCAAAAATGATTCAAAATGTCATTTGGATCGGGCCTCATGTTGAATAACCACTTTTTAAACCCTCACAGTGACCAAAATTGCCATTTTTACAGAGTTTTGCTTACTCAAAAGCTTCAAATTTTGACCAATTTCAGGCACAGAAATGACTTTAAACACACTTATTTTAGTTGAAAAAGTAATAACTCAAATCCAACCGTCATTTAAAGTCAAAAGATTAAATGTTAAAATTTCATCAATATTGACCATTTTTTCAACGTTCGACTGGTCCGGGGTCATCGTTTTTCATCAGAAAATTGATTTTTTGGACTCTTCCAAAAATGATTCAAAATGTCATTTGGACCGGGCCTCATGTTGAATAACCACTTTTTAAACCCTCACAGTGACCAAAATTGCCATTTTTACAGAGTTTTGCTTACTCATAAGCTTCAAATTTGACCAATTTCAGGCACAGAAATGACTTTAAACACACTTATTTTAGTTGAAAAAGTAATAATTCATATCCAACCGTCATTTAAAGTCAAAAGATTAAATGTTAAAATTTCATCAATATTGACCATTTTTTCAACGTTCGACTGGTCCGGGGTCATCGTTTTTCATCAGAAAATTGATTTTTTGGACTCTACCAAAAATGATTCAAAATGTCATTTGGATCGGGCCTCATGTTGAATAACCACTTTTTAAACCCTCACAGTGACCAAAATTGCCATTTTTACAGAGTTTTGCTTACTCAAAATCTTCAATTTTGACCAATTTCAGGCACAGAAATGACTTTAAACACACTTATTTTAGTTGAAAAAGTAATAACTCACATCCAACCGTCATTTAAAGTCAAAAGATTAAATGTTAAAATTTCATCAATATTGACCATTTTTTCAATGTTCGACTGGTCCGGGGTCATCGTTTTTCATCAGAAAATTGATTTTTTGCACTCTACCAAAAATGATTCAGAATGTCATTTGGATCGGGCCTCATGTTGAATAACCACTTTTTAAACCCTCACAGTGACCAAAATTGCCATTTTTACAGAGTTTTGCTTACTCAAAATCTTCAATTTTGACCAATTTCAGGCACAGAAATGACTTTAAACACACTTATTTTAGTTGAAAAAGTAATAACTCAAATCCAACCGTCATTTAAAGTCAAAAGATTAAATGTTAAAATTTCATCAATATTGACCATTTTTTCAACGTTCGACTGGTCCGGGGTCATCGTTTTTCATCAGAAAATGGATTTTTTGGACTCTTCCAAAAATGATTCAAAATGTCATTTGGATCGGGCCTCATGTTGAATAACCACTTTTTAAACCCTCACAGTGACCAAAATTGCCATTTTTACAGAGTTTTGCTTACTCAAAAGCTTCAAATTTTGACCAATTTCAGGCACAGAAATGACTTTAAACACACTTATTTTAGTTGAAAAAGTAATAACTCAAATCCAACCGTCATTTAAAGTCAAAAGATTAAATGTTAAAATTTCATCAATATTGACCATTTTTTCAACGTTCGACTGGTCCGGGGTCATCGTTTTTCATCAGAAAATGGATTTTTTGGACTCTTCCAAAAATGATTCAAAATGTCATTTGGACCGGGCCTCATGTTGAATAACCACTTTTTAAACCCTCACAGTGACCAAAATTGCCATTTTTACAGAGTTTTGCTTACTCATAAGCTTCAAATTTGACCAATTTCAGGCACAGAAATGACTTTAAACACACTTATTTTAGTTGAAAAAGTAATAATTCATATCCAACCGTCATTTAAAGTCAAAAGATTAAATGTTAAAATTTCATCAATATTGACCATTTTTTCAACGTTCGACTGGTCCGGGGTCATCGTTTTTCATCAGAAAATTGATTTTTTGGACTCTACCAAAAATGATTCAAAATGTCATTTGGATCGGGCCTCATGTTGAATAACCACTTTTTAAACCCTCACAGTGACCAAAATTGCCATTTTTACAGAGTTTTGCTTACTCAAAATCTTCAATTTTGACCAATTTCAGGCACAGAAATGACTTTAAACACACTTATTTTAGTTGAAAAAGTAATAACTCACATCCAACCGTCATTTAAAGTCAAAAGATTAAATGTTAAAATTTCATCAATATTGACCATTTTTTCAATGTTCGACTGGTCCGGGGTCATCGTTTTTCATCAGAAAATTGATTTTTTGCACTCTACCAAAAATGATTCAGAATGTCATTTGGATCGGGCCTCATGTTGAATAACCACTTTTTAAACCCTCACAGTGACCAAAATTGCCATTTTTACAGAGTTTTGCTTACTCAAAATCTTCAATTTTGACCAATTTCAGGCACAGAAATGACTTTAAACACACTTATTTTAGTTGAAAAAGTAATAACTCAAATCCAACCGTCATTTAAAGTCAAAAGATTAAATGTTAAAATTTCATCAATATTGACCATTTTTTCAACGTTCGACTGGTCCGGGGTCATCGTTTTTCATCAGAAAATGGATTTTTTGGACTCTTCCAAAAATGATTCAAAATGTCATTTGGATCGGGCCTCATGTTGAATAACCACTTTTTAAACCCTCACAGTGACCAAAATTGCCATTTTTACAGAGTTTTGCTTACTCATAAGCTTCAAATTTGACCAATTTCAGGCACAGAAATGACTTTAAACACACTTATTTTAGTTGAAAAAGTAATAATTCATATCCAACTGTCATTTAAAGTCAAAAGATTAAATGTTAAAATGTCATCAATATTGACCATTTTTTCAACGTTCGACTGGTCCGGGGTCATCGTTTTTCATCAGAAAATTGATTTTTTGGACTCTACCAAAAATGATTCAAAATGTCATTTGGATCGGGCCTCATGTTGAATAACCACTTTTTAAACCCTCACAGTGACCAAAATTGCCATTTTTACAGAGTTTTGCTTACTCAAAATCTTCAATTTTGACCAATTTCAGGCACAGAAATGATTTTAAACACACTTATTTTAGTTGAAAAAGTAATAACTCACATCCAACCGTCATTTAAAGTCAAAAGATTAAATGTTAAAATTTCATCAATATTGACCATTTTTTCAATGTTCGACTGGTCCGGGGTCATCGTTTTTCATCAGAAAATGGATTTTTTGGACTCTTCCAAAAATGATTCAAAATGTCATTTGGATCGGGCCTCATGTTGAATAACCACTTTTTAAACCCTCACAGTGACCAAAATTGCCATTTTTACAGAGTTTTGCTTACTCAAAATATTCCAATTTTGACCAATTTCAGGCACAGAAATGACTTTAAACACACTTATTTTAGTTGAAAAAGTAATACCTCAAATCCAACCGTCATTTAAAGTCAAAAGATTAAATGTTAAAATTTCATCAATATTGACCATTTTTTCAACGTTCGACTGGTCCGGGGTCATCGTTTTTCATCAGAAAATGGATTTTTTGGACTCTTCCAAAAATGATTCAAAATGTCATTTGGATCGGGCCTCATGTTGAATAACCACTTTTTAAACCCTCACAGTGACCAAAATTGCCATTTTTACAGAGTTTTGCTTACTCAAAAGCTTCAAATTTTGACCAATTTCAGGCACAGAAATGACTTTAAACACACTTATTTTAGTTGAAAAAGTAATAACTCACATCCAACTGTCATTTAAAGTCAAAAGATTAAATGTTAAAATTTCATCAATATTGACCATTTTTTCAACGTTCGACTGGTCCGGGGTCATCGTTTTTCATCAGAAAATTGATTTTTTGCACTCTACCAAAAATGATTCAGAATGTCATTTGGATCGGGCCTCATGTTGAATAACCACTTTTTAAACCCTCACAGTGACCAAAATTGCCATTTTTACAGAGTTTTGCTTACTCAAAATCTTCAATTTTGACCAATTTCAGGCACAGAAAGGACTTTAAACACACTTATTTTAGTTGAAAAAGTAATAACTCACATCCAACCGTCATTTAAAGTCAAAAGATTAAATGTTAAAATTTCATCAATATTGACCATTTTTTCAACGTTCGACTGGTCCGGGGTCATCGTTTTTCATCAGAAAATGGATTTTTTGGACTCTTCCAAAAATGATTCAAAATGTCATTTGGATCGGGCCTCATGTTGAATAACCACTTTTTAAACCCTCACAGTGACCAAAATTGCCATTTTTACAGAGTTTTGCTAACTCAAAAGCTTCAAATTTGACCAATTTCAGGCACAGAAATGACTTTAAACACACTTATTTTAGTTGAAAAAGTAATAACTCACATCCAACCGTCATTTAAAGTCAAAAGATTAAATGTTAAAATTTCATCAATATTGACCATTTTTTCAACGTTCGATTGGTCCGGGGTCATCGTTTTTCATCAGAAAATTGATTTTTTGCACTCTACCAAAAATGATTCAAAATGTCATTTGGATCGGGCCTCATGTTGAATAACCACTTTTTAAACCCTCACAGTGACCAAAATTGCCATTTTTACAGAGTTTTGCTTACTCAAAATCTTCAATTTTGACCAATTTCAGGCACAGAAATGACTTTAAACACACTTATTTTAGTTGAAAAAGTAATAATTCATATCCAACCGTTATTTAAAGTCAAAAGATTAAATGTTAAAATTTCATCAATATTGACCATTTTTTCAACGTTCGACTGGTCCGGGGTCATCGTTTTTCATCAGAAAATTGATTTTTTGGACTCTACCAAAAATGATTCAAAATGTCATTTGGATCGGGCCTCATGTTGAATAACCACTTTTTAAACCCTCACAGTGACCAAAATTGCCATTTTTACAGAGTTTTGCTTACTCAAAATCTTCAATTTTGACCAATTTCAGGCACAGAAATGATTTTAAACACACTTATTTTAGTTGAAAAAGTAATAACTCACATCCAACCGTCATTTAAAGTCAAAAGATTAAATGTTAAAATTTCATCAATATTGACCATTTTTTCAACGTTCGACTGGTCCGGGGTCATCGTTTTTCATCAGAAAATGGATTTTTTGGACTCTTTCAAAAATGATTCAAAATGTCATTTGGATCGGGCCTCATGTTGAATAACCACTTTTTAAACCCTCACAGTGACCAAAATTGCCATTTTTACAGAGTTTTGCTTACTCAAAAGCTTCAAATTTTGACCAATTTCAGGCACAGAAATGACTTTAAACACACTTATTTTAGTTGAAAAAGTAATAACTCACATCCAACTGTCATTTAAAGTCAAAAGATTAAATGTTAAAATTTCATCAATATTGACCATTTTTTCAACGTTCGACTTGTCCGGGGTCATCGTTTTTCATCAGAAAATGGATTTTTTGGACTCTTCCAAAAATGATTCAAAATGTCATTTGGATCGGGCCTCATGTTGAATAACCACTTTTTAAACCCTCACAGTGACCAAAATTGCCATTTTTACAGAGTTTTGCTTACTCAAAAGCTTCAAATTTTGACCAATTTCAGGCACAGAAATGACTTTAAACACACTTATTTTAGTTGAAAAAGTAATAACTCACATCCAACTGTCATTTAAAGTCAAAAGATTAAATGTTAAAATTTCATCAATATTGACCATTTTTTCAACGTTCGACTCGTCGTTTTTCATCAGAAAATTGATTTTTTGCACTCTACCAAAAATGATTCAGAATGTCATTTGGATCGGGCCTCATGTTGAATAACCACTTTTTAAACCCTCACAGTGACCAAAATTGCCATTTTTACAGAGTTTTGCTTACTCAAAATCTTCAATTTTGACCAATTTCAGGCACAGAAATGACTTTAAACACACTTATTTTAGTTGAAAAAGTAATAACTCACATCCAACCGTCATTTAAAGTCAAAAGATTAAATGTTAAAATTTCATCAATATTGACCATTTTTTCAACGTTCGACTGGTCCGGGGTCATCGTTTTTCATCAGAAAATGGATTTTTTGGACTCTTCCAAAAATGATTCAAAATGTCATTTGGATCGGGCCTCATGTTGAATAACCACTTTTTAAACCCTCACAGTGACCAAAATTGCCATTTTTACAGAGTTTTGCTAACTCAAAAGCTTCAAATTTGACCAATTTCAGGCACAGAAATGACTTTAAACACACTTATTTTAGTTGAAAAAGTAATAACTCACATCCAACCGTCATTTAAAGTCAAAAGATTAAATGTTAAAATTTCATCAATATTGACCATTTTTTCAACGTTCGATTGGTCCGGGGTCATCGTTTTTCATCAGAAAATTGATTTTTTGCACTCTACCAAAAATGATTCAAAATGTCATTTGGATCGGGCCTCATGTTGAATAACCACTTTTTAAACCCTCACAGTGACCAAAATTGCCATTTTTACAGAGTTTTGCTTACTCAAAAGCTTCAAATTTTGACCAATTTCAGGCACAGAAATGACTTTAAACACACTTATTTTAGTTGAAAAAGTAATAACTCACATCCAACTGTCATTTAAAGTCAAAAGATTAAATGTTAAAATTTCATCAATATTGACCATTTTTTCAACGTTCGACTGGTCCGGGGTCATCGTTTTTCATCAGAAAATTGATTTTTTGCACTCTACCAAAAATGATTCAGAATGTCATTTGGATCGGGCCTCATGTTGAATAACCACTTTTTAAACCCTCACAGTGACCAAAATTGCCATTTTTACAGAGTTTTGCTTACTCAAAATCTTCAATTTTGACCAATTTCAGGCACAGAAATGACTTTAAACACACTTATTTTAGTTGAAAAAGTAATAACTCAAATCCAACCGTCATTTAAAGTCAAAAGATTAAATGTTAAAATTTCATCAATATTGACCATTTTTTCAACGTTCGACTGGTCCGGGGTCATCGTTTTTCATCAGAAAATGGATTTTTTGGACTCTTCCAAAAATGATTCAAACTGTCATTTGCATCGGGCCTCATGTTGAATAACAACTTTTTAAACCCTCACAGTGACCAAAATTGCCATTTTTACAGAGTTTTGCTTACTCATAAGCTTCAAATTTGACCAATTTCAGGCACAGAAATGACTTTAAACACACTTATTTTAGTTGAAAAAGTAATAACTCAAATCCAACCGTCATTTAAAGTCAAAAGATTAAATGTTAAAATGTCATCAATATTGACCATTTTTTCAACGTTCGACTGGTCCGGGGTCATCGTTTTTCATCAGAAAATGGATTTTTTGGACTCTTCCAAAAATGATTCAAAATGTCATTTGGACCGGGCCTCATGTTGAATAACCACTTTTTAAACCCTCACAGTGACCAAAATTGCCATTTTTACAGAGTTTTGCTTACTCATAAGCTTCAAATTTGACCAATTTCAGGCACAGAAATGACTTTAAACACACTTATTTTAGTTGAAAAAGTAATAATTCATATCCAACCGTCATTTAAAGTCAAAAGATTAAATGTTAAAATTTCATCAATATTGACCATTTTTTCAATGTTCGACTGGTCCGGGGTCATCGTTTTTCATCAGAAAATGGATTTTTTGGACTCTTCCAAAAATGATTCAAAATGTCATTTGGATCGGGCCTCATGTTGAATAACCACTTTTTAAACCCTCACAGTGACCAAAATTGCCATTTTTACAGAGTTTTGCTTACTCAAAATCTTCAATTTTGACCAATTTCAGGCACAGAAATGACTTTAAACACACTTATTTTAGCTGAAAAAGTAATAACTCACATCCAACCGTCATTTAAAGTCAAAAGATTAAATGTTAAAATTTCATCAATATTGACCATTTTTTCAATGTTCGACTGGTCCGGGGTCATCGTTTTTCATCAGAAAATGGATTTTTTGGACTCTTCCAAAAATGATTCAAAATGTCATTTGGATCGGGCCTCATGTTGAATAACCACTTTTTAAACCCTCACAGTGACCAAAATTGCCATTTTTACAGAGTTTTGCTTACTCAAAATCTTCCAATTTTGACCAATTTCAGGCACAGAAATGACTTTAAACACACTTATTTTAGTTGAAAAAGTAATAACTCACATCAAACCGTCATTTAAAGTCAAAAGATTAAATGTTAAAATTTCATCAATATTGACCATTTTGTCAACGTTCGACTGGTCCGGGGTCATCGTTTTTCATCAGAAAATTGATTTTTTGCACTCTACCAAAAATGATTCAGAATGTCATTTGGATCGGGCCTCATGTTGAATAACCACTTTTTAAACCCTCACAGTGACCAAAATTGCCATTTTTACAGAGTTTTGCTTACTCAAAATCTTCAATTTTGACCAATTTCAGGCACAGAAATGACTTTAAACACACTTATTTTAGTTGAAAAAGTAATAACTCAAATCCAACCGTCATTTAAAGTCAAAAGATTAAATGTTAAAATTTCATCAATATTGACCATTTTTTCAACGTTCGACTGGTCCGGGGTCATCGTTTTTCATCAGAAAATGGATTTTTTGGACTCTTCCAAAAATGATTCAAAATGTCATTTGGATCGGGCCTCATGTTGAATAACCACTTTTTAAACCCTCACAGTGACCAAAATTGCCATTTTTACAGAGTTTTGCTTACTCATAAGCTTCAAATTCGACCAATTTCAGGCACAGAAATGACTTTAAACACACTTATTTTAGTTGAAAAAGTAATAATTCATATCCAACTGTCATTTAAAGTCAAAAGATTAAATGTTAAAATTTCATCAATATTGACCATTTTTTCAACGTTCGACTGGTCCGGGGTCATCGTTTTTCATCAGAAAATTGATTTTTTGGACTCTACCAAAAATGATTCAAAATGTCATTTGGATCGGGCCTCATGTTGAATAACCACTTTTTAAACCCTCACAGTGACCAAAATTGCCATTTTTACAGAGTTTTGCTTACTCAAAATCTTCAATTTTGACCAATTTCAGGCACAGAAATGATCTTAAACACACTTATTTTAGTTGAAAAAGTAATAACTCACATCCAACCGTCATTTAAAGTCAAAAGATTAAATGTTAAAATTTCATCAATATTGACCATTTTTTCAATGTTCGACTGGTCCGGGGTCATCGTTTTTCATCAGAAAATGGATTTTTTGGACTCTTCCAAAAATGATTCAAAATGTCATTTGGATCGGGCCTCATGTTGAATAACCACTTTTTAAACCCTCACAGTGACCAAAATTGCCATTTTTACAGAGTTTTGCTTACTCAAAATATTCCAATTTTGACCAATTTCAGGCACAGAAATGACTTTAAACACACTTATTTTAGTTGAAAAAGTAATACCTCAAATCCAACCGTCATTTAAAGTCAAAAGATTAAATGTTAAAATTTCATCAATATTGACCATTTTTTCAACGTTCGACTGGTCCGGGGTCATCGTTTTTCATCAGAAAATGGATTTTTTGGACTCTTCCAAAAATGATTCAAAATGTCATTTGGATCGGGCCTCATGTTGAATAACCACTTTTTAAACCCTCACAGTGACCAAAATTGCCATTTTTACAGAGTTTTGCTTACTCAAAAGCTTCAAATTTTGACCAATTTCAGGCACAGAAATGACTTTAAACACACTTATTTTAGTTGAAAAAGTAATAACTCAAATCCAACCGTCATTTAAAGTCAAAAGATTAAATGTTAAAATTTCATCAATATTGACCATTTTTTCAACGTTCGACTGGTCCGGGGTCATCGTTTTTCATCAGAAAATGGATTTTTTGGACTCTTCCAAAAATGATTCAAAATGTCATTTGGACCGGGCCTCATGTTGAATAACCACTTTTTAAACCCTCACAGTGACCAAAATTGCCATTTTTACAGAGTTTTGCTTACTCATAAGCTTCAAATTTGACCAATTTCAGGCACAGAAATGACTTTAAACACACTTATTTTAGTTGAAAAAGTAATAATTCATATCCAACCGTCATTTAAAGTCAAAAGATTAAATGTTAAAATTTCATCAATATTGACCATTTTTTCAACGTTCGACTGGTCCGGGGTCATCGTTTTTCATCAGAAAATGGATTTTTTGGACTCTTCCAAAAATGATTCAAAATGTCATTTGGATCGGGCCTCATGTTGAATAACCACTTTTTAAACCCTCACAGTGACCAAAATTGCCATTTTTACAGAGTTTTGCTTACTCATAAGCTTCAAATTTGACCAATTTCAGGCACAGAAATGACTTTAAACACACTTATTTTAGTTGAAAAAGTAATAATTCATATCCAACTGTCATTTAAAGTCAAAAGATTAAATGTTAAAATGTCATCAATATTGACCATTTTTTCAACGTTCGACTGGTCCGGGGTCATCGTTTTTCATCAGAAAATTGATTTTTTGGACTCTACCAAAAATGATTCAAAATGTCATTTGGATCGGGCCTCATGTTGAATAACCACTTTTTAAACCCTCACAGTGACCAAAATTGCCATTTTTACAGAGTTTTGCTTACTCATAAGCTTCAAATTTGACCAATTTCAGGCACAGAAATGACTTTAAACACACTTATTTTAGTTGAAAAAGTAATAATTCATATCCAACTGTCATTTAAAGTCAAAAGATTAAATGTTAAAATGTCATCAATATTGACCATTTTTTCAACGTTCGACTGGTCCGGGGTCATCGTTTTTCATCAGAAAATTGATTTTTTGGACTCTACCAAAAATGATTCAAAATGTCATTTGGATCGGGCCTCATGTTGAATAACCACTTTTTAAACCCTCACAGTGACCAAAATTGCCATTTTTACAGAGTTTTGCTTACTCAAAATCTTCAATTTTGACCAATTTCAGGCACAGAAATGATTTTAAACACACTTATTTTAGTTGAAAAAGTAATAACTCACATCCAACCGTCATTTAAAGTCAAAAGATTAAATGTTAAAATGTCATCAATATTGACCATTTTTTCAATGTTCGACTGGTCCGGGGTCATCGTTTTTCATCAGAAAATGGATTTTTTGGACTCTTCCAAAAATGATTCAAAATGTCATTTGGATCGGGCCTCATGTTGAATAACCACTTTTTAAACCCTCACAGTGACCAAAATTGCCATTTTTACAGTTTTGCTTACTCAAAATATTCCAATTTTGACCAATTTCAGGCACAGAAATGACTTTAAACACACTTATTTTAGTTGAAAAAGTAATACCTCAAATCCAACCGTCATTTAAAGTCAAAAGATTAAATGTTAAAATTTCATCAATATTGACCATTTTTTCAACGTTCGACTGGTCCGGGGTCATCGTTTTTCATCAGAAAATGGATTTTTTGGACTCTTCCAAAAATGATTCAAAATGTCATTTGGATCGGGCCTCATGTTGAATAACCACTTTTTAAACCCTCACAGTGACCAAAATTGCCATTTTTACAGAGTTTTGCTTACTCAAAAGCTTCAAATTTTGACCAATTTCAGGCACAGAAATGACTTTAAACACACTTATTTTAGTTGAAAAAGTAATAACTCACATCCAACTGTCATTTAAAGTCAAAAGATTAAATGTTAAAATTTCATCAATATTGACCATTTTTTCAACGTTCGACTGGTCCGGGGTCATCGTTTTTCATCAGAAAATTGATTTTTTGCACTCTACCAAAAATGATTCAGAATGTCATTTGGATCGGGCCTCATGTTGAATAACCACTTTTTAAACCCTCACAGTGACCAAAATTGCCATTTTTACAGAGTTTTGCTTACTCAAAATCTTCAATTTTGACCAATTTCAGGCACAGAAATGACTTTAAACACACTTATTTTAGTTGAAAAAGTAATAACTCACATCCAACCGTCATTTAAAGTCAAAAGATTAAATGTTAAAATTTCATCAATATTGACCATTTTTTCAACGTTCGACTGGTCCGGGGTCATCGTTTTTCATCAGAAAATGGATTTTTTGGACTCTTCCAAAAATGATTCAAAATGTCATTTGGATCGGGCCTCATGTTGAATAACCACTTTTTAAACCCTCACAGTGACCAAAATTGCCATTTTTACAGAGTTTTGCTAACTCAAAAGCTTCAAATTTGACCAATTTCAGGCACAGAAATGACTTTAAACACACTTATTTTAGTTGAAAAAGTAATAACTCACATCCAACCGTCATTTAAAGTCAAAAGATTAAATGTTAAAATTTCATCAATATTGACCATTTTTTCAACGTTCGACTGGTCCGGGTTCATCGTTTTTCATCAGAAAATTGATTTTTTGGACTCTACCAAAAATGATTCAAAATGTCATTTGGATCGGGCCTCATGTTGAATAACCACTTTTTAAACCCTCACAGTGACCAAAATTGCCATTTTTACAGAGTTTTGCTTACTCAAAATCTTCAATTTTGACCAATTTCAGGCACAGAAATGACTTTAAACACACTTATTTTAGTTGAAAAAGTAATAACTCAAATCCAACCGTCATTTAAAGTCAAAAGATTAAATGTTAAAATTTCATCAATATTGACCATTTTTTCAACGTTCGACTGGTCCGGGGTCATCGTTTTTCATCAGAAAATGGATTTTTTGGACTCTTCCAAAAATGATTCAAACTGTCATTTGCATCGGGCCTCATGTTGAATAACAACTTTTTAAACCCTCACAGTGACCAAAATTGCCATTTTTACAGAGTTTTGCTTACTCATAAGCTTCAAATTTGACCAATTTCAGGCACAGAAATGACTTTAAACACACTTATTTTAGTTGAAAAAGTAATAACTCAAATCCAACCGTCATTTAAAGTCAAAAGATTAAATGTTAAAATGTCATCAATATTGACCATTTTTTCAACGTTCGACTGGTCCGGGGTCATCGTTTTTCATCAGAAAATGGATTTTTTGGACTCTTCCAAAAATGATTCAAAATGTCATTTGGACCGGGCCTCATGTTGAATAACCACTTTTTAAACCCTCACAGTGACCAAAATTGCCATTTTTACAGAGTTTTGCTTACTCATAAGCTTCAAATTTGACCAATTTCAGGCACAGAAATGACTTTAAACACACTTATTTTAGTTGAAAAAGTAATAATTCATATCCAACCGTCATTTAAAGTCAAAAGATTAAATGTTAAAATTTCATCAATATTGACCATTTTTTCAACGTTCGACTGGTCCGGGGTCATCGTTTTTCATCAGAAAATTGATTTTTTGGACTCTACCAAAAATGATTCAAAATGTCATTTGGATCGGGCCTCATGTTGAATAACCACTTTTTAAACCCTCACAGTGACCAAAATTGCCATTTTTACAGAGTTTTGCTTACTCAAAATCTTCAATTTTGACCAATTTCAGGCACAGAAATGACTTTAAACACACTTATTTTAGCTGAAAAAGTAATAACTCACATCCAACCGTCATTTAAAGTCAAAAGATTAAATGTTAAAATTTCATCAATATTGACCATTTTTTCAATGTTCGACTGGTCCGGGGTCATCGTTTTTCATCAGAAAATGGATTTTTTGGACTCTTCCAAAAATGATTCAAAATGTCATTTGGATCGGGCCTCATGTTGAATAACCACTTTTTAAACCCTCACAGTGACCAAAATTGCCATTTTTACAGAGTTTTGCTTACTCAAAATCTTCCAATTTTGACCAATTTCAGGCACAGAAATGACTTTAAACACACTTATTTTAGTTGAAAAAGTAATAACTCACATCAAACCGTCATTTAAAGTCAAAAGATTAAATGTTAAAATTTCATCAATATTGACCATTTTGTCAACGTTCGACTGGTCCGGGGTCATCGTTTTTCATCAGAAAATTGATTTTTTGCACTCTACCAAAAATGATTCAGAATGTCATTTGGATCGGGCCTCATGTTGAATAACCACTTTTTAAACCCTCACAGTGACCAAAATTGCCATTTTTACAGAGTTTTGCTTACTCAAAATCTTCAATTTTGACCAATTTCAGGCACAGAAATGACTTTAAACACACTTATTTTAGTTGAAAAAGTAATAACTCAAATCCAACCGTCATTTAAAGTCAAAAGATTAAATGTTAAAATTTCATCAATATTGACCATTTTTTCAACGTTCGACTGGTCCGGGGTCATCGTTTTTCATCAGAAAATGGATTTTTTGGACTCTTCCAAAAATGATTCAAAATGTCATTTGGATCGGGCCTCATGTTGAATAACCACTTTTTAAACCCTCACAGTGACCAAAATTGCCATTTTTACAGAGTTTTGCTTACTCATAAGCTTCAAATTCGACCAATTTCAGGCACAGAAATGACTTTAAACACACTTATTTTAGTTGAAAAAGTAATAATTCATATCCAACTGTCATTTAAAGTCAAAAGATTAAATGTTAAAATTTCATCAATATTGACCATTTTTTCAACGTTCGACTGGTCCGGGGTCATCGTTTTTCATCAGAAAATTGATTTTTTGGACTCTACCAAAAATGATTCAAAATGTCATTTGGATCGGGCCTCATGTTGAATAACCACTTTTTAAACCCTCACAGTGACCAAAATTGCCATTTTTACAGAGTTTTGCTTACTCAAAATCTTCAATTTTGACCAATTTCAGGCACAGAAATGATTTTAAACACACTTATTTTAGTTGAAAAAGTAATAACTCACATCCAACCGTCATTTAAAGTCAAAAGATTAAATGTTAAAATGTCATCAATATTGACCATTTTTTCAATGTTCGACTGGTCCGGGGTCATCGTTTTTCATCAGAAAATGGATTTTTTGGACTCTTCCAAAAATGATTCAAAATGTCATTTGGATCGGGCCTCATGTTGAATAACCACTTTTTAAACCCTCACAGTGACCAAAATTGCCATTTTTACAGTTTTGCTTACTCAAAATATTCCAATTTTGACCAATTTCAGGCACAGAAATGACTTTAAACACACTTATTTTAGTTGAAAAAGTAATACCTCAAATCCAACCGTCATTTAAAGTCAAAAGATTAAATGTTAAAATTTCATCAATATTGACCATTTTTTCAACGTTCGACTGGTCCGGGGTCATCGTTTTTCATCAGAAAATGGATTTTTTGGACTCTTCCAAAAATGATTCAAAATGTCATTTGGATCGGGCCTCATGTTGAATAACCACTTTTTAAACCCTCACAGTGACCAAAATTGCCATTTTTACAGAGTTTTGCTTACTCAAAAGCTTCAAATTTTGACCAATTTCAGGCACAGAAATGACTTTAAACACACTTATTTTAGTTGAAAAAGTAATAACTCACATCCAACTGTCATTTAAAGTCAAAAGATTAAATGTTAAAATTTCATCAATATTGACCATTTTTTCAACGTTCGACTGGTCCGGGGTCATCGTTTTTCATCAGAAAATTGATTTTTTGCACTCTACCAAAAATGATTCAGAATGTCATTTGGATCGGGCCTCATGTTGAATAACCACTTTTTAAACCCTCACAGTGACCAAAATTGCCATTTTTACAGAGTTTTGCTTACTCAAAATCTTCAATTTTGACCAATTTCAGGCACAGAAATGACTTTAAACACACTTATTTTAGTTGAAAAAGTAATAACTCACATCCAACCGTCATTTAAAGTCAAAAGATTAAATGTTAAAATTTCATCAATATTGACCATTTTTTCAACGTTCGACTGGTCCGGGGTCATCGTTTTTCATCAGAAAATGGATTTTTTGGACTCTTCCAAAAATGATTCAAAATGTCATTTGGATCGGGCCTCATGTTGAATAACCACTTTTTAAACCCTCACAGTGACCAAAATTGCCATTTTTACAGAGTTTTGCTAACTCAAAAGCTTCAAATTTGACCAATTTCAGGCACAGAAATGACTTTAAACACACTTATTTTAGTTGAAAAAGTAATAACTCACATCCAACCGTCATTTAAAGTCAAAAGATTAAATGTTAAAATTTCATCAATATTGACCATTTTTTCAACGTTCGACTGGTCCGGGTTCATCGTTTTTCATCAGAAAATTGATTTTTTGGACTCTACCAAAAATGATTCAAAATGTCATTTGGATCGGGCCTCATGTTGAATAACCACTTTTTAAACCCTCACAGTGACCAAAATTGCCATTTTTACAGAGTTTTGCTTACTCAAAATCTTCAATTTTGACCAATTTCAGGCACAGAAATGACTTTAAACACACTTATTTTAGTTGAAAAAGTAATAACTCAAATCCAACCGTCATTTAAAGTCAAAAGATTAAATGTTAAAATTTCATCAATATTGACCATTTTTTCAACGTTCGACTGGTCCGGGGTCATCGTTTTTCATCAGAAAATGGATTTTTTGGACTCTTCCAAAAATGATTCAAACTGTCATTTGCATCGGGCCTCATGTTGAATAACAACTTTTTAAACCCTCACAGTGACCAAAATTGCCATTTTTACAGAGTTTTGCTTACTCATAAGCTTCAAATTTGACCAATTTCAGGCACAGAAATGACTTTAAACACACTTATTTTAGTTGAAAAAGTAATAACTCAAATCCAACCGTCATTTAAAGTCAAAAGATTAAATGTTAAAATGTCATCAATATTGACCATTTTTTCAACGTTCGACTGGTCCGGGGTCATCGTTTTTCATCAGAAAATGGATTTTTTGGACTCTTCCAAAAATGATTCAAAATGTCATTTGGACCGGGCCTCATGTTGAATAACCACTTTTTAAACCCTCACAGTGACCAAAATTGCCATTTTTACAGAGTTTTGCTTACTCATAAGCTTCAAATTTGACCAATTTCAGGCACAGAAATGACTTTAAACACACTTATTTTAGTTGAAAAAGTAATAATTCATATCCAACCGTCATTTAAAGTCAAAAGATTAAATGTTAAAATTTCATCAATATTGACCATTTTTTCAACGTTCGACTGGTCCGGGGTCATCGTTTTTCATCAGAAAATTGATTTTTTGGACTCTACCAAAAATTATTCAAAATGTCATTTGGATCGGGCCTCATGTTGAATAACCACTTTTTAAACCCTCACAGTGACCAAAATTGCCATTTTTACAGAGTTTTGCTTACTCAAAATCTTCAATTTTGACCAATTTCAGGCACAGAAATGACTTTAAACACACTTATTTTAGCTGAAAAAGTAATAACTCACATCCAACCGTCATTTAAAGTCAAAAGATTAAATGTTAAAATTTCATCAATATTGACCATTTTTTCAATGTTCGACTGGTCCGGGGTCATCGTTTTTCATCAGAAAATGGATTTTTTGGACTCTTCCAAAAATGATTCAAAATGTCATTTGGATCGGGCCTCATGTTGAATAACCACTTTTTAAACCCTCACAGTGACCAAAATTGCCATTTTTACAGAGTTTTGCTTACTCAAAATCTTCCAATTTTGACCAATTTCAGGCACAGAAATGACTTTAAACACACTTATTTTAGTTGAAAAAGTAATAACTCACATCAAACCGTCATTTAAAGTCAAAAGATTAAATGTTAAAATTTCATCAATATTGACCATTTTGTCAACGTTCGACTGGTCCGGGGTCATCGTTTTTCATCAGAAAATTGATTTTTTGCACTCTACCAAAAATGATTCAGAATGTCATTTGGATCGGGCCTCATGTTGAATAACCACTTTTTAAACCCTCACAGTGACCAAAATTGCCATTTTTACAGAGTTTTGCTTACTCAAAATCTTCAATTTTGACCAATTTCAGGCACAGAAATGACTTTAAACACACTTATTTTAGTTGAAAAAGTAATAACTCAAATCCAACCGTCATTTAAAGTCAAAAGATTAAATGTTAAAATTTCATCAATATTGACCATTTTTTCAACGTTCGACTGGTCCGGGGTCATCGTTTTTCATCAGAAAATGGATTTTTTGGACTCTTCCAAAAATGATTCAAAATGTCATTTGGATCGGGCCTCATGTTGAATAACCACTTTTTAAACCCTCACAGTGACCAAAATTGCCATTTTTACAGAGTTTTGCTTACTCATAAGCTTCAAATTCGACCAATTTCAGGCACAGAAATGACTTTAAACACACTTATTTTAGTTGAAAAAGTAATAATTCATATCCAACTGTCATTTAAAGTCAAAAGATTAAATGTTAAAATTTCATCAATATTGACCATTTTTTCAACGTTCGACTGGTCCGGGGTCATCGTTTTTCATCAGAAAATTGATTTTTTGGACTCTACCAAAAATGATTCAAAATGTCATTTGGATCGGGCCTCATGTTGAATAACCACTTTTTAAACCCTCACAGTGACCAAAATTGCCATTTTTACAGAGTTTTGCTTACTCAAAATCTTCAATTTTGACCAATTTCAGGCACAGAAATGATTTTAAACACACTTATTTTAGTTGAAAAAGTAATAACTCACATCCAACCGTCATTTAAAGTCAAAAGATTAAATGTTAAAATTTCATCAATATTGACCATTTTTTCAATGTTCGACTGGTCCGGGGTCATCGTTTTTCATCAGAAAATGGATTTTTTGGACTCTTCCAAAAATGATTCAAAATGTCATTTGGATCGGGCCTCATGTTGAATAACCACTTTTTAAACCCTCACAGTGACCAAAATTGCCATTTTTACAGAGTTTTGCTTACTCAAAATATTCCAATTTTGACCAATTTCAGGCACAGAAATGACTTTAAACACACTTATTTTAGTTGAAAAAGTAATACCTCAAATCCAACCGTCATTTAAAGTCAAAAGATTAAATGTTAAAATTTCATCAATATTGACCATTTTTTCAACGTTCGACTGGTCCGGGGTCATCGTTTTTCATCAGAAAATGGATTTTTTGGACTCTTCCAAAAATGATTCAAAATGTCATTTGGATCGGGCCTCATGTTGAATAACCACTTTTTAAACCCTCACAGTGACCAAAATTGCCATTTTTACAGAGTTTTGCTTACTCAAAAGCTTCAAATTTTGACCAATTTCAGGCACAGAAATGACTTTAAACACACTTATTTTAGTTGAAAAAGTAATAACTCAAATCCAACCGTCATTTAAAGTCAAAAGATTAAATGTTAAAATTTCATCAATATTGACCATTTTTTCAACGTTCGACTGGTCCGGGGTCATCGTTTTTCATCAGAAAATGGATTTTTTGGACTCTTCCAAAAATGATTCAAAATGTCATTTGGACCGGGCCTCATGTTGAATAACCACTTTTTAAACCCTCACAGTGACCAAAATTGCCATTTTTACAGAGTTTTGCTTACTCATAAGCTTCAAATTTGACCAATTTCAGGCACAGAAATGACTTTAAACACACTTATTTTAGTTGAAAAAGTAATAATTCATATCCAACCGTCATTTAAAGTCAAAAGATTAAATGTTAAAATTTCATCAATATTGACCATTTTTTCAACGTTCGACTGGTCCGGGGTCATCGTTTTTCATCAGAAAATGGATTTTTTGGACTCTTCCAAAAATGATTCAAAATGTCATTTGGATCGGGCCTCATGTTGAATAACCACTTTTTAAACCCTCACAGTGACCAAAATTGCCATTTTTACAGAGTTTTGCTTACTCATAAGCTTCAAATTTGACCAATTTCAGGCACAGAAATGACTTTAAACACACTTATTTTAGTTGAAAAAGTAATAATTCATATCCAACTGTCATTTAAAGTCAAAAGATTAAATGTTAAAATGTCATCAATATTGACCATTTTTTCAACGTTCGACTGGTCCGGGGTCATCGTTTTTCATCAGAAAATTGATTTTTTGGACTCTACCAAAAATGATTCAAAATGTCATTTGGATCGGGCCTCATGTTGAATAACCACTTTTTAAACCCTCACAGTGACCAAAATTGCCATTTTTACAGAGTTTTGCTTACTCATAAGCTTCAAATTTGACCAATTTCAGGCACAGAAATGACTTTAAACACACTTATTTTAGTTGAAAAAGTAATAATTCATATCCAACTGTCATTTAAAGTCAAAAGATTAAATGTTAAAATGTCATCAATATTGACCATTTTTTCAACGTTCGACTGGTCCGGGGTCATCGTTTTTCATCAGAAAATTGATTTTTTGGACTCTACCAAAAATGATTCAAAATGTCATTTGGATCGGGCCTCATGTTGAATAACCACTTTTTAAACCCTCACAGTGACCAAAATTGCCATTTTTACAGAGTTTTGCTTACTCAAAATCTTCAATTTTGACCAATTTCAGGCACAGAAATGATTTTAAACACACTTATTTTAGTTGAAAAAGTAATAACTCACATCCAACCGTCATTTAAAGTCAAAAGATTAAATGTTAAAATTTCATCAATATTGACCATTTTTTCAATGTTCGACTGGTCCGGGGTCATCGTTTTTCATCAGAAAATGGATTTTTTGGACTCTTCCAAAAATGATTCAAAATGTCATTTGGATCGGGCCTCATGTTGAATAACCACTTTTTAAACCCTCACAGTGACCAAAATTGCCATTTTTACAGTTTTGCTTACTCAAAATATTCCAATTTTGACCAATTTCAGGCACAGAAATGACTTTAAACACACTTATTTTAGTTGAAAAAGTAATACCTCAAATCCAACCGTCATTTAAAGTCAAAAGATTAAATGTTAAAATTTCATCAATATTGACCATTTTTTCAACGTTCGACTGGTCCGGGGTCATCGTTTTTCATCAGAAAATGGATTTTTTGGACTCTTCCAAAAATGATTCAAAATGTCATTTGGATCGGGCCTCATGTTGAATAACCACTTTTTAAACCCTCACAGTGACCAAAATTGCCATTTTTACAGAGTTTTGCTTACTCAAAAGCTTCAAATTTTGACCAATTTCAGGCACAGAAATGACTTTAAACACACTTATTTTAGTTGAAAAAGTAATAACTCACATCCAACTGTCATTTAAAGTCAAAAGATTAAATGTTAAAATTTCATCAATATTGACCATTTTTTCAACGTTCGACTGGTCCGGGGTCATCGTTTTTCATCAGAAAATTGATTTTTTGCACTCTACCAAAAATGATTCAGAATGTCATTTGGATCGGGCCTCATGTTGAATAACCACTTTTTAAACCCTCACAGTGACCAAAATTGCCATTTTTACAGAGTTTTGCTTACTCAAAATCTTCAATTTTGACCAATTTCAGGCACAGAAATGACTTTAAACACACTTATTTTAGTTGAAAAAGTAATAACTCACATCCAACCGTCATTTAAAGTCAAAAGATTAAATGTTAAAATTTCATCAATATTGACCATTTTTTCAACGTTCGACTGGTCCGGGGTCATCGTTTTTCATCAGAAAATGGATTTTTTGGACTCTTCCAAAAATGATTCAAAATGTCATTTGGATCGGGCCTCATGTTGAATAACCACTTTTTAAACCCTCACAGTGACCAAAATTGCCATTTTTACAGAGTTTTGCTAACTCAAAAGCTTCAAATTTGACCAATTTCAGGCACAGAAATGACTTTAAACACACTTATTTTAGTTGAAAAAGTAATAACTCACATCCAACCGTCATTTAAAGTCAAAAGATTAAATGTTAAAATTTCATCAATATTGACCATTTTTTCAACGTTCGATTGGTCCGGGGTCATCGTTTTTCATCAGAAAATTGATTTTTTGCACTCTACCAAAAATGATTCAAAATGTCATTTGGATCGGGCCTCATGTTGAATAACCACTTTTTAAACCCTCACAGTGACCAAAATTGCCATTTTTACAGAGTTTTGCTTACTCAAAAGCTTCAAATTTTGACCAATTTCAGGCACAGAAATGACTTTAAACACACTTATTTTAGTTGAAAAAGTAATAACTCACATCCAACTGTCATTTAAAGTCAAAAGATTAAATGTTAAAATTTCATCAATATTGACCATTTTTTCAACGTTCGACTGGTCCGGGGTCATCGTTTTTCATCAGAAAATTGATTTTTTGCACTCTACCAAAAATGATTCAGAATGTCATTTGGATCGGGCCTCATGTTGAATAACCACTTTTTAAACCCTCACAGGGACCAAAATTGCCATTTTTACAGAGTTTTGCTTACTCAAAATCTTCAATTTTGACCAATTTCAGGCACAGAAATGACTTTAAACACACTTATTTTAGTTGAAAAAGTAATAACTCAAATCCAACCGTCATTTAAAGTCAAAAGATTAAATGTTAAAATTTCATCAATATTGACCATTTTTTCAACGTTCGACTGGTCCGGGGTCATCGTTTTTCATCAGAAAATGGATTTTTTGGACTCTTCCAAAAATGATTCAAACTGTCATTTGCATCGGGCCTCATGTTGAATAACAACTTTTTAAACCCTCACAGTGACCAAAATTGCCATTTTTACAGAGTTTTGCTTACTCATAAGCTTCAAATTTGACCAATTTCAGGCACAGAAATGACTTTAAACACACTTATTTTAGTTGAAAAAGTAATAACTCAAATCCAACCGTCATTTAAAGTCAAAAGATTAAATGTTAAAATGTCATCAATATTGACCATTTTTTCAACGTTCGACTGGTCCGGGGTCATCGTTTTTCATCAGAAAATGGATTTTTTGGACTCTTCCAAAAATGATTCAAAATGTCATTTAGACCGGGCCTCATGTTGAATAACCACTTTTTAAACCCTCACAGTGACCAAAATTGCCATTTTTACAGAGTTTTGCTTACTCATAAGCTTCAAATTTGACCAATTTCAGGCACAGAAATGACTTTAAACACACTTATTTTAGTTGAAAAAGTAATAATTCATATCCAACCGTCATTTAAAGTCAAAAGATTAAATGTTAAAATTTCATCAATATTGACCATTTTTTCAACGTTCGACTGGTCCGGGGTCATCGTTTTTCATCAGAAAATTGATTTTTTGGACTCTACCAAAAATGATTCAAAATGTCATTTGGATTGGGCCTCATGT
This sequence comes from Lissotriton vulgaris, assembly GCF_964263255.1. Lineage (NCBI taxonomy): Eukaryota > Metazoa > Chordata > Amphibia > Caudata > Salamandridae > Lissotriton > Lissotriton vulgaris. Next base: position 912,943 of record NW_028251941.1, read on the forward strand.
TGAATAACCACTTTTTAAACCCTCACAGTGACCAAAATTGCCATTTTTACAGAGTTTTGCTTACTCAAAATCTTCAATTTTGACCAATTTCAGGCACAGAAATGACTTTAAACACACTTATTTTAGTTGAAAAAGTAATAACTCACATCCAACCGTCATTTAAAGTCAAAAGATTAAATGTTAAAATTTCATCAATATTGACCATTTTTTCAATGTTCGACTGGTCCGGGGTCATCGTTTTTCATCAGAAAATGGATTTTTTGGACTCTTCCAAAAATGATTCAAAATGTCATTTGGATCGGGCCTCATGTTGAATAACCACTTTTTAAACCCTCACAGTGACCAAAATTGCCATTTTTACAGAGTTTTGCTTACTCAAAATCTTCCAATTTTGACCAATTTCAGGCACAGAAATGACTTTAAACACACTTATTTTAGTTGAAAAAGTAATAACTCACATCCAACCGTCATTTAAAGTCAAAAGATTAAATGTTAAAATTTCATCAATATTGACCATTTTTTCAACGTTCGACTGGTCCGGGGTCATCGTTTTTCATCAGAAAATTGATTTTTTGCACTCTACCAAAAATGATTCAGAATGTCATTTGGATCGGGCCTCATGTTGAATAACCACTTTTTAAACCCTCACAGTGACCAAAATTGCCATTTTTACAGAGTTTTGCTTACTCAAAATCTTCAATTTTGACCAATTTCAGGCACAGAAATGACTTTAAACACACTTATTTTAGTTGAAAAAGTAATAACTCAAATCCAACCGTCATTTAAAGTCAAAAGATTAAATGTTAAAATTTCATCAATATTGACCATTTTTTCAACGTTCGACTGGTCCGGGGTCATCGTTTTTCATCAGAAAATGGATTTTTTGGACTCTTCCAAAAATGATTCAAAATGTCATTTGGATCGGGCCTCATGTTGAATAACCACTTTTTAAACCCTCACAGTGACCAAAATTGCCATTTTTACAGAGTTTTGCTTACTCATAAGCTTCAAATTCGACCAATTTCAGGCACAGAAATGACTTTAAACACACTTATTTTAGTTGAAAAAGTAATAATTCATATCCAACTGTCATTTAAAGTCAAAAGATTAAATGTTAAAATTTCATCAATATTGACCATTTTTTCAACGTTCGACTGGTCCGGGGTCATCGTTTTTCATCAGAAAATTGATTTTTTGGACTCTACCAAAAATGATTCAAAATGTCATTTGGATCGGGCCTCATGTTGAATAACCACTTTTTAAACCCTCACAGTGACCAAAATTGCCATTTTTACAGAGTTTTGCTTACTCAAAATCTTCAATTTTGACCAATTTCAGGCACAGAAATGATTTTAAACACACTTATTTTAGTTGAAAAAGTAATAACTCACATCCAACCGTCAATTAAAGTCAAAAGATTAAATGTTAAAATTTCATCAATATTGACCATTTTTTCAATGTTCGACTGGTCCGGGGTCATCGTTTTTCATCAGAAAATGGATTTTTTGGACTCTTCCAAAAATGATTCAAAATGTCATTTGGATCGGGCCTCATGTTGAATAACCACTTTTTAAACCCTCACAGTGACCAAAATTGCCATTTTTACAGAGTTTTGCTTACTCAAAATATTCCAATTTTGACCAATTTCAGGCACAGAAATGACTTTAAACACACTTATTTTAGTTGAAAAAGTAATACCTCAAATCCAACCGTCATTTAAAGTCAAAAGATTAAATGTTAAAATTTCATCAATATTGACCATTTTTTCAACGTTCGACTGGTCCGGGGTCATCGTTTTTCATCAGAAAATGGATTTTTTGGACTCTTCCAAAAATGATTCAAAATGTCATTTGGATCGGGCCTCATGTTGAATAACCACTTTTTAAACCCTCACAGTGACCAAAATTGCCATTTTTACAGAGTTTTGCTTACTCAAAAGCTTCAAATTTTGACCAATTTCAGGCACAGAAATGACTTTAAACACACTTATTTTAGTTGAAAAAGTAATAACTCACATCCAACTGTCATTTAAAGTCAAAAGATTAAATGTTAAAATTTCATCAATATTGACCATTTTTTCAACGTTCGACTGGTCCGGGGTCATCGTTTTTCATCAGAAAATTGATTTTTTGCACTCTACCAAAAATGATTCAGAATGTCATTTGGATCGGGCCTCATGTTGAATAACCACTTTTTAAACCCTCACAGTGACCAAAATTGCCATTTTTACAGAGTTTTGCTTACTCAAAATCTTCAATTTTGACCAATTTCAGGCACAGAAATGACTTTAAACACACTTATTTTAGTTGAAAAAGTAATAACTCACATCCAACCGTCATTTAAAGTCAAAAGATTAAATGTTAAAATTTCATCAATATTGACCATTTTTTCAACGTTCGACTGGTCCGGGGTCATCGTTTTTCATCAGAAAATGGATTTTTTGGACTCTTCCAAAAATGATTCAAAATGTCATTTGGATCGGGCCTCATGTTGAATAACCACTTTTTAAACCCTCACAGTGACCAAAATTGCCATTTTTACAGAGTTTTGCTAACTCAAAAGCTTCAAATTTGACCAATTTCAGGCACAGAAATGACTTTAAACACACTTATTTTAGTTGAAAAAGTAATAACTCACATCCAACCGTCATTTAAAGTCAAAAGATTAAATGTTAAAATTTCATCAATATTGACCATTTTTTCAACGTTCGATTGGTCCGGGGTCATCGTTTTTCATCAGAAAATTGATTTTTTGCACTCTACCAAAAATGATTCAAAATGTCATTTGGATCGGGCCTCATGTTGAATAACCACTTTTTAAACCCTCACAGTGACCAAAATTGCCATTTTTACAGAGTTTTGCTTACTCAAAAGCTTCAAATTTTGACCAATTTCAGGCACAGAAATGACTTTAAACACACTTATTTTAGTTGAAAAAGTAATAACTCACATCCAACTGTCATTTAAAGTCAAAAGATTAAATGTTAAAATTTCATCAATATTGACCATTTTTTCAACGTTCGACTGGTCCGGGGTCATCGTTTTTCATCAGAAAATTGATTTTTTGCACTCTACCAAAAATGATTCAGAATGTCATTTGGATCGGGCCTCATGTTGAATAACCACTTTTTAAACCCTCACAGTGACCAAAATTGCCATTTTTACAGAGTTTTGCTTACTCAAAATCTTCAATTTTGACCAATTTCAGGCACAGAAATGACTTTAAACACACTTATTTTAGTTGAAAAAGTAATAACTCAAATCCAACCGTCATTTAAAGTCAAAAGATTAAATGTTAAAATTTCATCAATATTGACCATTTTTTCAACGTTCGACTGGTCCGGGGTCATCGTTTTTCATCAGAAAATGGATTTTTTGGACTCTTCCAAAAATGATTCAAACTGTCATTTGCATCGGGCCTCATGTTGAATAACAACTTTTTAAACCCTCACAGTGACCAAAATTGCCATTTTTACAGAGTTTTGCTTACTCATAAGCTTCAAATTTGACCAATTTCAGGCACAGAAATGACTTTAAACACACTTATTTTAGTTGAAAAAGTAATAACTCAAATCCAACCGTCATTTAAAGTCAAAAGATTAAATGTTAAAATGTCATCAATATTGACCATTTTTTCAACGTTCGACTGGTCCGGGGTCATCGTTTTTCATCAGAAAATGGATTTTTTGGACTCTTCCAAAAATGATTCAAAATGTCATTTGGACCGGGCCTCATGTTGAATAACCACTTTTTAAACCCTCACAGTGACCAAAATTGCCATTTTTACAGAGTTTTGCTTACTCATAAGCTTCAAATTTGACCAATTTCAGGCACAGAAATGACTTTAAACACACTTATTTTAGTTGAAAAAGTAATAATTCATATCCAACCGTCATTTAAAGTCAAAAGATTAAATGTTAAAATTTCATCAATATTGACCATTTTTTCAACGTTCGACTGGTCCGGGGTCATCGTTTTTCATCAGAAAATGGATTTTTTGGACTCTTCCAAAAATGATTCAAAATGTCATTTGGATCGGGCCTCATGTTGAATAACCACTTTTTAAACCCTCACAGTGACCAAAATTGCCATATTTACAGAGTTTTGCTTACTCATAAGCTTCAAATTTGACCAATTTCAGGCACAGAAATGACTTTAAACACACTTATTTTAGTTGAAAAAGTAATAATTCATATCCAACTGTCATTTAAAGTCAAAAGATTAAATGTTAAAATTTCATCAATATTGACCATTTTTTCAACGTTCGACTGGTCCGGGGTCATCGTTTTTCATCAGAAAATTGATTTTTTGGACTCTACCAAAAATGATTCAAAATGTCATTTGGATCGGGCCTCATGTTGAATAACCACTTTTTAAACCCTCACAGTGACCAAAATTGCCATTTTTACAGAGTTTTGCTTACTCAAAATCTTCAATTTTGACCAATTTCAGGCACAGAAATGATTTTAAACACACTTATTTTAGTTGAAAAAGTAATAACTCACATCCAACCGTCATTTAAAGTCAAAAGATTAAATGTTAAAATTTCATCAATATTGACCATTTTTTCAATGTTCGACTGGTCCGGGGTCATCGTTTTTCATCAGAAAATGGATTTTTTGGACTCTTCCAAAAATGATTCAAAATGTCATTTGGATCGGGCCTCATGTTGAATAACCACTTTTTAAACCCTCACAGTGACCAAAATTGCCATTTTTACAGAGTTTTGCTTACTCAAAATATTCCAATTTTGACCAATTTCAGGCACAGAAATGACTTTAAACACACTTATTTTAGTTGAAAAAGTAATACCTCAAATCCAACCGTCATTTAAAGTCAAAAGATTAAATGTTAAAATTTCATCAATATTGACCATTTTTTCAACGTTCGACTGGTCCGGGGTCATCGTTTTTCATCAGAAAATGGATTTTTTGGACTCTTCCAAAAATGATTCAAAATGTCATTTGGATCGGGCCTCATGTTGAATAACCACTTTTTAAACCCTCACAGTGACCAAAATTGCCATTTTTACAGAGTTTTGCTTACTCAAAAGCTTCAAATTTTGACCAATTTCAGGCACAGAAATGACTTTAAACACACTTATTTTAGTTGAAAAAGTAATAACTCACATCCAACTGTCATTTAAAGTCAAAAGATTAAATGTTAAAATTTCATCAATATTGACCATTTTTTCAACGTTCGACTGGTCCGGGGTCATCGTTTTTCATCAGAAAATTGATTTTTTGCACTCTACCAAAAATGATTCAGAATGTCATTTGGATCGGGCCTCATGTTGAATAACCACTTTTTAAACCCTCACAGTGACCAAAATTGCCATTTTTACAGAGTTTTGCTTACTCAAAATCTTCAATTTTGACCAATTTCAGGCACAGAAATGACTTTAAACACACTTATTTTAGTTGAAAAAGTAATAACTCACATCCAACCGTCATTTAAAGTCAAAAGATTAAATGTTAAAATTTCATCAATATTGACCATTTTTTCAACGTTCGACTGGTCCGGGGTCATCGTTTTTCATCAGAAAATGGATTTTTTGGACTCTTCCAAAAATGATTCAAAATGTCATTTGGATCGGGCCTCATGTTGAATAACCACTTTTTAAACCCTCACAGTGACCAAAATTGCCATTTTTACAGAGTTTTGCTAACTCAAAAGCTTCAAATTTGACCAATTTCAGGCACAGAAATGACTTTAAACACACTTATTTTAGTTGAAAAAGTAATAACTCACATCCAACCGTCATTTAAAGTCAAAAGATTAAATGTTAAAATTTCATCAATATTGACCATTTTTTCAACGTTCGATTGGTCCGGGGTCATCGTTTTTCATCAGAAAATTGATTTTTTGCACTCTACCAAAAATGATTCAGAATGTCATTTGGATCGGGCCTCATGTTGAATAACCACTTTTTAAACCCTCACAGTGACCAAAATTGCCATTTTTACAGAGTTTTGCTTACTCAAAATCTTCAATTTTGACCAATTTCAGGCACAGAAATGACTTTAAACACACTTATTTTAGTTGAAAAAGTAATAACTCAAATCCAACCGTCATTTAAAGTCAAAAGATTAAATGTTAAAATTTCATCAATATTGACCATTTTTTCAACGTTCGACTGGTCCGGGGTCATCGTTTTTCATCAGAAAATGGATTTTTTGGACTCTTCCAAAAATGATTCAAACTGTCATTTGCATCGGGCCTCATGTTGAATAACAACTTTTTAAACCCTCACAGTGACCAAAATTGCCATTTTTACAGAGTTTTGCTTACTTATAAGCTTCAAATTTGACCAATTTCAGGCACAGAAATGACTTTAAACACACTTATTTTAGTTGAAAAAGTAATAACTCAAATCCAACCGTCATTTAAAGTCAAAAGATTAAATGTTAAAATGTCATCAATATTGACCATTTTTTCAACGTTCGACTGGTCCGGGGTCATCGTTTTTCATCAGAAAATTGATTTTTTGGACTCTACCAAAAATGATTCAAAATGTCATTTGGATCGGGCCTCATGTTGAATAACCACTTTTTAAACCCTCACAGTGACCAAAATTGCCATTTTTACAGAGTTTTGCTTACTCAAAATCTTCAATTTTGACCAATTTCAGGCACAGAAATGACTTTAAACACACTTATTTTAGTTGAAAAAGTAATAACTCACATCCAACCGTCATTTAAAGTCAAAAGATTAAATGTTAAAATTTCATCAATATTGACCATTTTTTCAATGTTCGACTGGTCCGGGGTCATCGTTTTTCATCAGAAAATGGATTTTTTGGACTCTTCCAAAAATGATTCAAAATGTCATTTGGATCGGGCCTCATGTTGAATAACCACTTTTTAAACCCTCACAGTGACCAAAATTGCCATTTTTACAGAGTTTTGCTTACTCAAAATCTTCCAATTTTGACCAATTTCAGGCACAGAAATGACTTTAAACACACTTATTTTAGTTGAAAAAGTAATAACTCACATCCAACCGTCATTTAAAGTCAAAAGATTAAATGTTAAAATTTCATCAATATTGACCATTTTTTCAACGTTCGACTGGTCCGGGGTCATCGTTTTTCATCAGAAAATTGATTTTTTGCACTCTACCAAAAATGATTCAGAATGTCATTTGGATCGGGCCTCATGTTGAATAACCACTTTTTAAACCCTCACAGTGACCAAAATTGCCATTTTTACAGAGTTTTGCTTACTCAAAATCTTCAATTTTGACCAATTTCAGGCACAGAAATGACTTTAAACACACTTATTTTAGTTGAAAAAGTAATAACTCAAATCCAACTGTCATTTAAAGTCAAAAGATTAAATGTTAAAATTTCATCAATATTGACCATTTTTTCAACGTTCGACTGGTCCGGGGTCATCGTTTTTCATCAGAAAATGGATTTTTTGGACTCTTCCAAAAATGATTCAAAATGTCATTTGGATCGGGCCTCATGTTGAATAACCACTTTTTAAACCCTCACAGTGACCAAAATTGCCATTTTTACAGAGTTTTGCTTACTCATAAGCTTCAAATTTGACCAATTTCAGGCACAGAAATGACTTTAAACACACTTATTTTAGTTGAAAAAGTAATAATTCATATCCAACTGTCATTTAAAGTCAAAAGATTAAATGTTAAAATGTCATCAATATTGACCATTTTTTCAACGTTCGACTGGTCCGGGGTCATCGTTTTTCATCAGAAAATTGATTTTTTGCACTCTACCAAAAATGATTCAGAATGTCATTTGGATCGGGCCTCATTTTGAATAACCACTTTTTAAACCCTCACAGTGACCAAAATTGCCATTTTTACAGAGTTTTGCTTACTCAAAATCTTCAATTTTGACCAATTTCAGGCACAGAAATGACTTTAAACACACTTATTTTAGTTGAAAAAGTAATAACTCACATCCAACCGTCATTTAAAGTCAAAAGATTAAATGTTAAAATTTCATCAATATTGACCATTTTTTCAACGTTCGACTGGTCCGGGGTCATCGTTTTTCATCAGAAAATGGATTTTTTGGACTCTTCCAAAAATGATTCAAAATGTCATTTGGATCGGGCCTCATGTTGAATAACCACTTTTTAAACCCTCACAGTGACCAAAATTGCCATTTTTACAGAGTTTTGCTAACTCAAAAGCTTCAAATTTGACCAATTTCAGGCACAGAAATGACTTTAAACACACTTATTTTAGTTGAAAAAGTAATAACTCACATCCAACCGTCATTTAAAGTCAAAAGATTAAATGTTAAAATTTCATCAATATTGACCATTTTTTCAACGTTCGATTGGTCCGGGGTCATCGTTTTTCATCAGAAAATTGATTTTTTGCACTCTACCAAAAATGATTCAGAATGTCATTTGGATCGGGCCTCATGTTGAATAACCACTTTTTAAACCCTCACAGTGACCAAAATTGCCATTTTTACAGAGTTTTGCTTACTCAAAATCTTCAATTTTGACCAATTTCAGGCACAGAAATGACTTTAAACACACTTATTTTAGTTGAAAAAGTAATAACTCAAATCCAACCGTCATTTAAAGTCAAAAGATTAAATGTTAAAATTTCATCAATATTGACCATTTTTTCAACGTTCGACTGGTCCGGGGTCATCGTTTTTCATCAGAAAATGGATTTTTTGGACTCTTCCAAAAATGATTCAAACTGTCATTTGCATCGGGCCTCATGTTGAATAACAACTTTTTAAACCCTCACAGTGACCAAAATTGCCATTTTTACAGAGTTTTGCTTACTCATAAGCTTCAAATTTGACCAATTTCAGGCACAGAAATGACTTTAAACACACTTATTTTAGTTGAAAAAGTAATAACTCAAATCCAACCGTCATTTAAAGTCAAAAGATTAAATGTTAAAATGTCATCAATATTGACCATTTTTTCAACGTTCGACTGGTCCGGGGTCATCGTTTTTCATCAGAAAATGGATTTTTTGGACTCTTCCAAAAATGATTCAAAATGTCATTTGGACCGGGCCTCATGTTGAATAACCACTTTTTAAACCCTCACAGTGACCAAAATTGCCATTTTTACAGAGTTTTGCTTACTCATAAGCTTCAAATTTGACCAATTTCAGGCACAGAAATGACTTTAAACACACTTATTTTAGTTGAAAAAGTAATAATTCATATCCAACCGTCATTTAAAGTCAAAAGATTAAATGTTAAAATTTCATCAATATTGACCATTTTTTCAACGTTCGACTGGTCCGGGGTCATCGTTTTTCATCAGAAAATTGATTTTTTGGACTCTACCAAAAATGATTCAAAATGTCATTTGGATCGGGCCTCATGTTGAATAACCACTTTTTAAACCCTCACAGTGACCAAAATTGCCATTTTTACAGAGTTTTGCTTACTCAAAATCTTCAATTTTGACCAATTTCAGGCACAGAAATGACTTTAAACACACTTATTTTAGTTGAAAAAGTAATAACTCACATCCAACCGTCATTTAAAGTCAAAAGATTAAATGTTAAAATTTCATCAATATTGACCATTTTTTCAATGTTCGACTGGTCCGGGGTCATCGTTTTTCATCAGAAAATGGATTTTTTGGACTCTTCCAAAAATGATTCAAAATGTCATTTGGATCGGGCCTCATGTTGAATAACCACTTTTTAAACCCTCACAGTGACCAAAATTGCCATTTTTACAGAGTTTTGCTTACTCAAAATCTTCCAATTTTGACCAATTTCAGGCACAGAAATGACTTTAAACACACTTATTTTAGTTGAAAAAGTAATAACTCACATCCAACCGTCATTTAAAGTCAAAAGATTAAATGTTAAAATTTCATCAATATTGACCATTTTTTCAACGTTCGACTGGTCCGGGGTCATCGTTTTTCATCAGAAAATTGATTTTTTGCACTCTACCAAAAATGATTCAGAATGTCATTTGGATCGGGCCTCATGTTGAATAACCACTTTTTAAACCCTCACAGTGACCAAAATTGCCATTTTTACAGAGTTTTGCTTACTCAAAATCTTCAATTTTGACCAATTTCAGGCACAGAAATGACTTTAAACACACTTATTTTAGTTGAAAAAGTAATAACTCAAATCCAACCGTCATTTAAAGTCAAAAGATTAAATGTTAAAATTTCATCAATATTGACCATTTTTTCAACGTTCGACTGGTCCGGGGTCATCGTTTTTCATCAGAAAATGGATTTTTTGGACTCTTCCAAAAATGATTCAAAATGTCATTTGGATCGGGCCTCATGTTGAATAACCACTTTTTAAACCCTCACAGTGACCAAAATTGCCATTTTTACAGAGTTTTGCTTACTCATAAGCTTCAAATTTGACCAATTTCAGGCACAGAAATGACTTTAAACACACTTATTTTAGTTGAAAAAGTAATAATTCATATCCAACTGTCATTTAAAGTCAAAAGATTAAATGTTAAAATGTCATCAATATTGACCATTTTTTCAACGTTCGACTGGTCCGGGGTCATCGTTTTTCATCAGAAAATTGATTTTTTGGACTCTACCAAAAATGATTCAAAATGTCATTTGGATCGGGCCTCATGTTGAATAACCACTTTTTAAACCCTCACAGTGACCAAAATTGCCATTTTTACAGAGTTTTGCTTACTCAAAATCTTCAATTTTGACCAATTTCAGGCACAGAAATGATTTTAAACACACTTATTTTAGTTGAAAAAGTAATAACTCACATCCAACCGTCATTTAAAGTCAAAAGATTAAATGTTAAAATTTCATCAATATTGACCATTTTTTCAATGTTCGACTGGTCCGGGGTCATCGTTTTTCATCAGAAAATGGATTTTTTGGACTCTTCCAAAAATGATTCAAAATGTCATTTGGATCGGGCCTCATGTTGAATAACCACTTTTTAAACCCTCACAGTGACCAAAATTGCCATTTTTACAGAGTTTTGCTTACTCAAAATATTCCAATTTTGACCAATTTCAGGCACAGAAATGACTTTAAACACACTTATTTTAGTTGAAAAAGTAATACCTCAAATCCAACCGTCATTTAAAGTCAAAAGATTAAATGTTAAAATTTCATCAATATTGACCATTTTTTCAACGTTCGACTGGTCCGGGGTCATCGTTTTTCATCAGAAAATGGATTTTTTGGACTCTTCCAAAAATGATTCAAAATGTCATTTGGATCGGGCCTCATGTTGAATAACCACTTTTTAAACCCTCACAGTGACCAAAATTGCCATTTTTACAGAGTTTTGCTTACTCAAAAGCTTCAAATTTTGACCAATTTCAGGCACAGAAATGACTTTAAACACACTTATTTTAGTTGAAAAAGTAATAACTCACATCCAACTGTCATTTAAAGTCAAAAGATTAAATGTTAAAATTTCATCAATATTGACCATTTTTTCAACGTTCGACTGGTCCGGGGTCATCGTTTTTCATCAGAAAATTGATTTTTTGCACTCTACCAAAAATGATTCAGAATGTCATTTGGATCGGGCCTCATGTTGAATAACCACTTTTTAAACCCTCACAGTGACCAAAATTGCCATTTTTACAGAGTTTTGCTTACTCAAAATCTTCAATTTTGACCAATTTCAGGCACAGAAATGACTTTAAACACACTTATTTTAGTTGAAAAAGTAATAACTCACATCCAACCGTCATTTAAAGTCAAAAGATTAAATGTTAAAATTTCATCAATATTGACCATTTTTTCAACGTTCGACTGGTCCGGGGTCATCGTTTTTCATCAGAAAATGGATTTTTTGGACTCTTCCAAAAATGATTCAAAATGTCATTTGGATCGGGCCTCATGTTGAATAACCACTTTTTAAACCCTCACAGTGACCAAAATTGCCATTTTTACAGAGTTTTGCTAACTCAAAAGCTTCAAATTTGACCAATTTCAGGCACAGAAATGACTTTAAACACACTTATTTTAGTTGAAAAAGTAATAACTCACATCCAACCGTCATTTAAAGTCAAAAGATTAAATGTTAAAATTTCATCAATATTGACCATTTTTTCAACGTTCGATTGGTCCGGGGTCATCGTTTTTCATCAGAAAATTGATTTTTTGCACTCTACCAAAAATGATTCAAAATGTCATTTGGATCGGGCCTCATGTTGAATAACCACTTTTTAAACCCTCACAGTGACCAAAATTGCCATTTTTACAGAGTTTTGCTTACTCAAAAGCTTCAAATTTTGACCAATTTCAGGCACAGAAATGACTTTAAACACACTTATTTTAGTTGAAAAAGTAATAACTCACATCCAACTGTCATTTAAAGTCAAAAGATTAAATGTTAAAATTTCATCAATATTGACCATTTTTTCAACGTTCGACTGGTCCGGGGTCATCGTTTTTCATCAGAAAATTGATTTTTTGCACTCTACCAAAAATGATTCAGAATGTCATTTGGATCGGGCCTCATGTTGAATAACCACTTTTTAAACCCTCACAGTGACCAAAATTGCCATTTTTACAGAGTTTTGCTTACTCAAAATCTTCAATTTTGACCAATTTCAGGCACAGAAATGACTTTAAACACACTTATTTTAGTTGAAAAAGTAATAACTCAAATCCAACCGTCATTTAAAGTCAAAAGATTAAATGTTAAAATTTCATCAATATTGACCATTTTTTCAACGTTCGACTGGTCCGGGGTCATCGTTTTTCATCAGAAAATGGATTTTTTGGACTCTTCCAAAAATGATTCAAACTGTCATTTGCATCGGGCCTCATGTTGAATAACAACTTTTTAAACCCTCACAGTGACCAAAATTGCCATTTTTACAGAGTTTTGCTTACTCATAAGCTTCAAATTTGACCAATTTCAGGCACAGAAATGACTTTAAACACACTTATTTTAGTTGAAAAAGTAATAACTCACATCCAACCGTCATTTAAAGTGAAAAGATTAAATGTTAAAATTTCATCAATATTGACCATTTTTTCAACGTTCGACTGGTCCGGGGTCATCGTTTTTCATCAGAAAATTGATTTTTTGCACTCTACCAAAAATGATTCAGAATGTCATTTGGATCGGGCCTCATGTTGAATAACCACTTTTTAAACCCTCACAGTGACCAAAATTGCCATTTTTACAGAGTTTTGCTTACTCAAAATCTTCAATTTTGACCAATTTCAGGCACAGAAATGACTTTAAACACACTTATTTTAGTTGAAAAAGTAATAATTCATATCCAACCGTCATTTAAAGTCAAAAGATTAAATGTTAAAATTTCATCAATATTGACCATTTTTTCAACGTTCGACTGGTCCGGGGTCATCGTTTTTCATCAGAAAATTGATTTTTTGGACTCTACCAAAAATGATTCAAAATGTCATTTGGATCGGGCCTCATGTTGAATAACCACTTTTTAAACCCTCACAGTGACCAAAATTGCCATTTTTACAGAGTTTTGCTTACTCAAAATCTTCAATTTTGACCAATTTCAGGCATAGAAATGATTTTAAACACACTTATTTTAGTTGAAAAAGTAATAACTCACATCCAACCGTCATTTAAAGTCAAAAGATTAAATGTTAAAATTTCATCAATATTGACCATTTTTTCAACGTTCGACTGGTCCGGGGTCATCGTTTTTCATCAGAAAATGGATTTTTTGGACTCTTTCAAAAATGATTCAAAATGTCATTTGGATCGGGCCTCATGTTGAATAACCACTTTTTAAACCCTCACAGTGACCAAAATTGCCATTTTTACAGAGTTTTGCTTACTCAAAAGCTTCAAATTTTGACCAATTTCAGGCACAGAAATGACTTTAAACACACTTATTTTAGTTGAAAAAGTAATAACTCACATCCAACTGTCATTTAAAGTCAAAAGATTAAATGTTAAAATTTCATCAATATTGACCATTTTTTCAACGTTCGACTGGTCCGGGGTCATCGTTTTTCATCAGAAAATTGATTTTTTGCACTCTACCAAAAATGATTCAGAATGTCATTTGGATCTGGCCTCATGTTGAATAACCACTTTTTAAACCCTCACAGTCACCAAAATTGCCATTTTTACAGAGTTTTGCTTACTCAAAATCTTCAATTTTGACCAATTTCAGGCACAGAAATGACTTTAAACACACTTATTTTAGTTGAAAAAGTAATAACTCAAATCCAACCGTCATTTAAAGTCAAAAGATTAAATGTTAAAATTTCATCAATATTGACCATTTTTTCAACGTTCGACTGGTCCGGGGTCATCGTTTTTCATCAGAAAATGGATTTTTTGGACTCTTCCAAAAATGATTCAAAATGTCATTTGGATCGGGCCTCATGTTGAATAACCACTTTTTAAACCCTCACAGTGACCAAAATTGCCATTTTTACAGAGTTTTGCTTACTCATAAGCTTCAAATTTGACCAATTTCAGGCACAGAAATGACTTTAAACACACTTATTTTAGTTGAAAAAGTAATAATTCATATCCAACCGTCATTTAAAGTCAAAAGATTAAATGTTAAAATTTCATCAATATTGACCATTTTTTCAACGTTCGACTGGTCCGGGGTCATCGTTTTTCATCAGAAAATTGATTTTTTGCACTCTACCAAAAATGATTCAAAATGTCATTTGGATCGGGCCTCATGTTGAATAACCACTTTTTAAACCCTCACAGTGACCAAAATTGCCATTTTTACAGAGTTTTGCTTACTCAAAAGCTTCAAATTTTGACCAATTTCAGGCACAGAAATGACTTTAAACACACTTATTTTAGTTGAAAAAGTAATAACTCACATCCAACTGTCATTTAAAGTCAAAAGATTAAATGTTAAAATTTCATCAATATTGACCATTTTTTCAACGTTCGACTGGTCCGGGGTCATCGTTTTTCATCAGAAAATTGATTTTTTGCACTCTACCAAAAATGATTCAGAATGTCATTTGGATCGGGCCTCATGTTGAATAACCACTTTTTAAACCCTCACAGTGACCAAAATTGCCATTTTTACAGAGTTTTGCTTACTCAAAATCTTCAATTTTGACCAATTTCAGGCACAGAAATGACTTTAAACACACTTATTTTAGTTGAAAAAGTAATAACTCAAATCCAACCGTCATTTAAAGTCAAAAGATTAAATGTTAAAATTTCATCAATATTGACCATTTTTTCAACGTTCGACTGGTCCGGGGTCATCGTTTTTCATCAGAAAATGGATTTTTTGGACTCTTCCAAAAATGATTCAAACTGTCATTTGGATCGGGCCTCATGTTGAATAACCACTTTTTAAACCCTCACAGTGACCAAAATTGCCATTTTTACAGAGTTTTGCTTACTCATAAGCTTCAAATTTGACCAATTTCAGGCACAGAAATGACTTTAAACACACTTATTTTAGTTGAAAAAGTAATAACTCACATCCAACCGTCATTTAAAGTCAAAAGATTAAATGTTAAAATTTCATCAATATTGACCATTTTTTCAACGTTCGACTGGTCCGGGGTCATCGTTTTTCATCAGAAAATGGATTTTTTGGACTCTTCCAAAAATGATTCAAAATGTCATTTGGATCGGGCCTCATGTTGAATAACCACTTTTTAAACCCTCACAGTGACCAAAATTGCCATTTTTACAGAGTTTTGCTTACTCATAAGCTTCAAATTTGACCAATTTCAGGCACAGAAATGACTTTAAACACACTTATTTTAGTTGAAAAAGTAAATAATTCATATCCAACCGTCATTTAAAGTCAAAAGATTAAATGTTAAAATTTCATCAATATTGACCATTTTTTCAACGTTCGACTGGTCCGGGGTCATCGTTTTTCATCAGAAAATTGATTTTTTGGACTCTACCAAAAATGATTCAAAATGTCATTTGGATCGGGCCTCATGTTGAATAACCACTTTTTAAACCCTCACAGTGACCAAAATTGCCATTTTTACAGAGTTTTGCTTACTCAAAATCTTCAATTTTGACCAATTTCAGGCACAGAAATGACTTTAAACACACTTATTTTAGTTGAAAAAGTAATAACTCACATCCAACCGTCATTTAAAGTCAAAAGATTAAATGTTAAAATTTCATCAATATTGACCATTTTTTCAATGTTCGACTGGTCCGGGGTCATCGTTTTTCATCAGAAAATGGATTTTTTGGACTCTTCCAAAAATGATTCAAAATGTCATTTGGATCGGGCCTCATGTTGAATAACCACTTTTTAAACCCTCACAGTGACCAAAATTGCCATTTTTACAGAGTTTTGCTTACTCATAAGCTTCAAATTTGACCAATTTCAGGCACAGAAATGACTTTAAACACACTTATTTTAGTTGAAAAAGTAATAATTCATATCCAACTGTCATTTAAAGTCAAAAGATTAAATGTTAAAATGTCATCAATATTGACCATTTTTTCAACGTTCGACTGGTCCGGGGTCATCGTTTTTCATCAGAAAATTGATTTTTTGCACTCTACCAAAAATGATTCAGAATGTCATTTGGATCGGGCCTCATTTTGAATAACCACTTTTTAAACCCTCACAGTGACCAAAATTGCCATTTTTACAGAGTTTTGCTTACTCAAAATCTTCAATTTTGACCAATTTCAGGCACAGAAATGACTTTAAACACACTTATTTTAGTTGAAAAAGTAATAACTCACATCCAACCGTCATTTAAAGTCAAAAGATTAAATGTTAAAATTTCATCAATATTGACCATTTTTCAACGTTCGACTGGTCCGGGGTCATCGTTTTTCATCAGAAAATGGATTTTTTGGACTCTTCCAAAAATGATTCAAAATGTCATTTGGATCGGGCCTCATGTTGAATAACCACTTTTTAAACCCTCACAGTGACCAAAATTGCCATTTTTACAGAGTTTTGCTAACTCAAAAGCTTCAAATTTGACCAATTTCAGGCACAGAAATGACTTTAAACACACTTATTTTAGTTGAAAAAGTAATAACTCACATCCAACCGTCATTTAAAGTCAAAAGATTAAATGTTAAAATTTCATCAATATTGACCATTTTTTCAACGTTCGATTGGTCCGGGGTCATCGTTTTTCATCAGAAAATTGATTTTTTGCACTCTACCAAAAATGATTCAGAATGTCATTTGGATCGGGCCTCATGTTGAATAACCACTTTTTAAACCCTCACAGTGACCAAAATTGCCATTTTTACAGAGTTTTGCTTACTCAAAATCTTCAATTTTGACCAATTTCAGGCACAGAAATGACTTTAAACACACTTATTTTAGTTGAAAAAGTAATAACTCAAATCCAACTGTCATTTAAAGTCAAAAGATTAAATGTTAAAATTTCATCAATATTGACCATTTTTTCAACGTTCGACTGGTCCGGGGTCATCGTTTTTCATCAGAAAATGGATTTTTTGGACTCTTCCAAAAATGATTCAAAATGTCATTTGGATCGGGCCTCATGTTGAATAACCACTTTTTAAACCCTCACAGTGACCAAAATTGCCATTTTTACAGAGTTTTGCTTACTCATAAGCTTCAAATTTGACCAATTTCAGGCACAGAAATGACTTTAAACACACTTATTTTAGTTGAAAAAGTAATAATTCATATCCAACTGTCATTTAAAGTCAAAAGATTAAATGTTAAAATGTCATCAATATTGACCATTTTTTTCAACGTTCGACTGGTCCGGGGTCATCGTTTTTCATCAGAAAATTGATTTTTTGCACTCTACCAAAAATGATTCAGAATGTCATTTGGATCGGGCCTCATTTTGAATAACCACTTTTTAAACCCTCACAGTGACCAAAATTGCCATTTTTACAGAGTTTTGCTTACTCAAAATCTTCAATTTTGACCAATTTCAGGCACAGAAATGACTTTAAACACACTTATTTTAGTTGAAAAAGTAATAACTCACATCCAACCGTCATTTAAAGTCAAAAGATTAAATGTTAAAATTTCATCAATATTGACCATTTTTCAACGTTCGACTGGTCCGGGGTCATCGTTTTTCATCAGAAAATGGATTTTTTGGACTCTTCCAAAAATGATTCAAAATGTCATTTGGATCGGGCCTCATGTTGAATAACCACTTTTTAAACCCTCACAGTGACCAAAATTGCCATTTTTACAGAGTTTTGCTAACTCAAAAGCTTCAAATTTGACCAATTTCAGGCACAGAAATGACTTTAAACACACTTATTTTAGTTGAAAAAGTAATAACTCACATCCAACCGTCATTTAAAGTCAAAAGATTAAATGTTAAAATTTCATCAATATTGACCATTTTTTCAACGTTCGATTGGTCCGGGGTCATCGTTTTTCATCAGAAAATTGATTTTTTGCACTCTACCAAAAATGATTCAGAATGTCATTTGGATCGGGCCTCATGTTGAATAACCACTTTTTAAACCCTCACAGTGACCAAAATTGCCATTTTTACAGAGTTTTGCTTACTCAAAATCTTCAATTTTGACCAATTTCAGGCACAGAAATGACTTTAAACACACTTATTTTAGTTGAAAAAGTAATAACTCAAATCCAACCGTCATTTAAAGTCAAAAGATTAAATGTTAAAATTTCATCAATATTGACCATTTTTTCAACGTTCGACTGGTCCGGGGTCATCGTTTTTCATCAGAAAATGGATTTTTTGGACTCTTCCAAAAATGATTCAAACTGTCATTTGCATCGGGCCTCATGTTGAATAACAACTTTTTAAACCCTCACAGTGACCAAAATTGCCATTTTTACAGAGTTTTGCTTACTCATAAGCTTCAAATTTGACCAATTTCAGGCACAGAAATGACTTTAAACACACTTATTTTAGTTGAAAAAGTAATAACTCAAATCCAACCGTCATTTAAAGTCAAAAGATTAAATGTTAAAATGTCATCAATATTGACCATTTTTTCAACGTTCGACTGGTCCGGGGTCATCGTTTTTCATCAGAAAATGGATTTTTTGGACTCTTCCAAAAATGATTCAAAATGTCATTTGGACCGGGCCTCATGTTGAATAACCACTTTTTAAACCCTCACAGTGACCAAAATTGCCATTTTTACAGAGTTTTGCTTACTCATAAGCTTCAAATTTGACCAATTTCAGGCACAGAAATGACTTTAAACACACTTATTTTAGTTGAAAAAGTAATAATTCATATCCAACCGTCATTTAAAGTCAAAAGATTAAATGTTAAAATTTCATCAATATTGACCATTTTTTCAACGTTCGACTGGTCCGGGGTCATCGTTTTTCATCAGAAAATTGATTTTTTGGACTCTACCAAAAATGATTCAAAATGTCATTTGGATCGGGCCTCATGTTGAATAACCACTTTTTAAACCCTCACAGTGACCAAAATTGCCATTTTTACAGAGTTTTGCTTACTCAAAATCTTCAATTTTGACCAATTTCAGGCACAGAAATGACTTTAAACACACTTATTTTAGTTGAAAAAGTAATAACTCACATCCAACCGTCATTTAAAGTCAAAAGATTAAATGTTAAAATTTCATCAATATTGACCATTTTTTCAATGTTCGACTGGTCCGGGGTCATCGTTTTTCATCAGAAAATGGATTTTTTGGACTCTTCCAAAAATGATTCAAAATGTCATTTGGATCGGGCCTCATGTTGAATAACCACTTTTTAAACCCTCACAGTGACCAAAATTGCCATTTTTACAGAGTTTTGCTTACTCAAAATCTTCCAATTTTGACCAATTTCAGGCACAGAAATGACTTTAAACACACTTATTTTAGTTGAAAAAGTAATAACTCACATCCAACCGTCATTTAAAGTCAAAAGATTAAATGTTAAAATTTCATCAATATTGACCATTTTTTCAACGTTCGACTGGTCCGGGGTCATCGTTTTTCATCAGAAAATTGATTTTTTGCACTCTACCAAAAATGATTCAGAATGTCATTTGGATCGGGCCTCATGTTGAATAACCACTTTTTAAACCCTCACAGTGACCAAAATTGCCATTTTTACAGAGTTTTGCTTACTCAAAATCTTCAATTTTGACCAATTTCAGGCACAGAAATGACTTTAAACACACTTATTTTAGTTGAAAAAGTAATAACTCAAATCCAACCGTCATTTAAAGTCAAAAGATTAAATGTTAAAATTTCATCAATATTGACCATTTTTTCAACGTTCGACTGGTCCGGGGTCATCGTTTTTCATCAGAAAATGGATTTTTTGGACTCTTCCAAAAATGATTCAAAATGTCATTTGGATCGGGCCTCATGTTGAATAACCACTTTTTAAACCCTCACAGTGACCAAAATTGCCATTTTTACAGAGTTTTGCTTACTCATAAGCTTCAAATTTGACCAATTTCAGGCACAGAAATGACTTTAAACACACTTATTTTAGTTGAAAAAGTAATAATTCATATCCAACTGTCATTTAAAGTCAAAAGATTAAATGTTAAAATGTCATCAATATTGACCATTTTTTCAACGTTCGACTGGTCCGGGGTCATCGTTTTTCATCAGAAAATTGATTTTTTGGACTCTACCAAAAATGATTCAAAATGTCATTTGGATCGGGCCTCATGTTGAATAACCACTTTTTAAACCCTCACAGTGACCAAAATTGCCATTTTTACAGAGTTTTGCTTACTCAAAATCTTCAATTTTGACCAATTTCAGGCACAGAAATGATTTTAAACACACTTATTTTAGTTGCAAAAGTAATAACTCACATCCAACCGTCATTTAAAGTCAAAAGATTAAATGTTAAAATTTCATCAATATTGACCATTTTTTCAATGTTCGACTGGTCCGGGGTCATCGTTTTTCATCAGAAAATGGATTTTTTGGACTCTTCCAAAAATGATTCAAAATGTCATTTGGATCGGGCCTCATGTTGAATAACCACTTTTTAAACCCTCACAGTGACCAAAATTGCCATTTTTACAGAGTTTTGCTTACTCAAAATATTCCAATTTTGACCAATTTCAGGCACAGAAATGACTTTAAACACACTTATTTTAGTTGAAAAAGTAATACCTCAAATCCAACCGTCATTTAAAGTCAAAAGATTAAATGTTAAAATTTCATCAATATTGACCATTTTTTCAACGTTCGACTGGTCCGGGGTCATCGTTTTTCATCAGAAAATGGATTTTTTGGACTCTTCCAAAAATGATTCAAAATGTCATTTGGATCGGGCCTCATGTTGAATAACCACTTTTTAAACCCTCACAGTGACCAAAATTGCCATTTTTACAGAGTTTTGCTTACTCAAAAGCTTCAAATTTTGACCAATTTCAGGCACAGAAATGACTTTAAACACACTTATTTTAGTTGAAAAAGTAATAACTCACATCCAACTGTCATTTAAAGTCAAAAGATTAAATGTTAAAATTTCATCAATATTGACCATTTTTTCAACGTTCGACTGGTCCGGGGTCATCGTTTTTCATCAGAAAATTGATTTTTTGCACTCTACCAAAAATGATTCAGAATGTCATTTGGATCGGGCCTCATGTTGAATAACCACTTTTTAAACCCTCACAGTGACCAAAATTGCCATTTTTACAGAGTTTTGCTTACTCAAAATCTTCAATTTTGACCAATTTCAGGCACAGAAATGACTTTAAACACACTTATTTTAGTTGAAAAAGTAATAACTCACATCCAACCGTCATTTAAAGTCAAAAGATTAAATGTTAAAATTTCATCAATATTGACCATTTTTTCAACGTTCGACTGGTCCGGGGTCATCGTTTTTCATCAGAAAATGGATTTTTTGGACTCTTCCAAAAATGATTCAAAATGTCATTTGGATCGGGCCTCATGTTGAATAACCACTTTTTAAACCCTCACAGTGACCAAAATTGCCATTTTTACAGAGTTTTGCTAACTCAAAAGCTTCAAATTTGACCAATTTCAGGCACAGAAATGACTTTAAACACACTTATTTTAGTTGAAAAAGTAATAACTCACATCCAACCGTCATTTAAAGTCAAAAGATTAAATGTTAAAATTTCATCAATATTGACCATTTTTTCAACGTTCGATTGGTCCGGGGTCATCGTTTTTCATCAGAAAATTGATTTTTTGCACTCTACCAAAAATGATTCAAAATGTCATTTGGATCGGGCCTCATGTTGAATAACCACTTTTTAAACCCTCACAGTGACCAAAATTGCCATTTTTACAGAGTTTTGCTTACTCAAAAGCTTCAAATTTTGACCAATTTCAGGCACAGAAATGACTTTAAACACACTTATTTTAGTTGAAAAAGTAATAACTCACATCCAACTGTCATTTAAAGTCAAAAGATTAAATGTTAAAATTTCATCAATATTGACCATTTTTTCAACGTTCGACTGGTCCGGGGTCATCGTTTTTCATCAGAAAATTGATTTTTTGCACTCTACCAAAAATGATTCAGAATGTCATTTGGATCGGGCCTCATGTTGAATAACCACTTTTTAAACCCTCACAGTGACCAAAATTGCCATTTTTACAGAGTTTTGCTTACTCAAAATCTTCAATTTTGACCAATTTCAGGCACAGAAATGACTTTAAACACACTTATTTTAGTTGAAAAAGTAATAACTCAAATCCAACCGTCATTTAAAGTCAAAAGATTAAATGTTAAAATTTCATCAATATTGACCATTTTTTCAACGTTCGACTGGTCCGGGGTCATCGTTTTTCATCAGAAAATGGATTTTTTGGACTCTTCCAAAAATGATTCAAACTGTCATTTGCATCGGGCCTCATGTTGAATAACAACTTTTTAAACCCTCACAGTGACCAAAATTGCCATTTTTACAGAGTTTTGCTTACTCATAAGCTTCAAATTTGACCAATTTCAGGCACAGAAATGACTTTAAACACACTTATTTTAGTTGAAAAAGTAATAACTCACATCCAACCGTCATTTAAAGTGAAAAGATTAAATGTTAAAATTTCATCAATATTGACCATTTTTTCAACGTTCGACTGGTCCGGGGTCATCGTTTTTCATCAGAAAATTGATTTTTTGCACTCTACCAAAAATGATTCAGAATGTCATTTGGATCGGGCCTCATGTTGAATAACCACTTTTTAAACCCTCACAGTGACCAAAATTGCCATTTTTACAGAGTTTTGCTTACTCAAAATCTTCAATTTTGACCAATTTCAGGCACAGAAATGACTTTAAACACACTTATTTTAGTTGAAAAAGTAATAATTCATATCCAACCGTCATTTAAAGTCAAAAGATTAAATGTTAAAATTTCATCAATATTGACCATTTTTTCAACGTTCGACTGGTCCGGGGTCATCGTTTTTCATCAGAAAATTGATTTTTTGGACTCTACCAAAAATGATTCAAAATGTCATTTGGATCGGGCCTCATGTTGAATAACCACTTTTTAAACCCTCACAGTGACCAAAATTGCCATTTTTACAGAGTTTTGCTTACTCAAAATCTTCAATTTTGACCAATTTCAGGCATAGAAATGATTTTAAACACACTTATTTTAGTTGAAAAAGTAATAACTCACATCCAACCGTCATTTAAAGTCAAAAGATTAAATGTTAAAATTTCATCAATATTGACCATTTTTTCAACGTTCGACTGGTCCGGGGTCATCGTTTTTCATCAGAAAATGGATTTTTTGGACTCTTTCAAAAATGATTCAAAATGTCATTTGGATCGGGCCTCATGTTGAATAACCACTTTTTAAACCCTCACAGTGACCAAAATTGCCATTTTTACAGAGTTTTGCTTACTCAAAAGCTTCAAATTTTGACCAATTTCAGGCACAGAAATGACTTTAAACACACTTATTTTAGTTGAAAAAGTAATAACTCACATCCAACTGTCATTTAAAGTCAAAAGATTAAATGTTAAAATTTCATCAATATTGACCATTTTTTCAACGTTCGACTGGTCCGGGGTCATCGTTTTTCATCAGAAAATTGATTTTTTGCACTCTACCAAAAATGATTCAGAATGTCATTTGGATCTGGCCTCATGTTGAATAACCACTTTTTAAACCCTCACAGTCACCAAAATTGCCATTTTTACAGAGTTTTGCTTACTCAAAATCTTCAATTTTGACCAATTTCAGGCACAGAAATGACTTTAAACACACTTATTTTAGTTGAAAAAGTAATAACTCAAATCCAACCGTCATTTAAAGTCAAAAGATTAAATGTTAAAATTTCATCAATATTGACCATTTTTTCAACGTTCGACTGGTCCGGGGTCATCGTTTTTCATCAGAAAATGGATTTTTTGGACTCTTCCAAAAATGATTTAAAATGTCATTTGGATCGGGCCTCATGTTGAATAACCACTTTTTAAACCCTCACAGTGACCAAAATTGCCATTTTTACAGAGTTTTGCTTACTCATAAGCTTCAAATTTGACCAATTTCAGGCACAGAAATGACTTTAAACACACTTATTTTAGTTGAAAAAGTAATAATTCATATCCAACCGTCATTTAAAGTCAAAAGATTAAATGTTAAAATTTCATCAATATTGACCATTTTTTCAACGTTCGACTGGTCCGGGGTCATCGTTTTTCATCAGAAAATTGATTTTTTGCACTCTACCAAAAATGATTCAAAATGTCATTTGGATCGGGCCTCATGTTGAATAACCACTTTTTAAACCCTCACAGTGACCAAAATTGCCATTTTTACAGAGTTTTGCTTACTCAAAAGCTTCAAATTTTGACCAATTTCAGGCACAGAAATGACTTTAAACACACTTATTTTAGTTGAAAAAGTAATAACTCACATCCAACTGTCATTTAAAGTCAAAAGATTAAATGTTAAAATTTCATCAATATTGACCATTTTTTCAACGTTCGACTGGTCCGGGGTCATCGTTTTTCATCAGAAAATTGATTTTTTGCACTCTACCAAAAATGATTCAGAATGTCATTTGGATCGGGCCTCATGTTGAATAACCACTTTTTAAACCCTCACAGTGACCAAAATTGCCATTTTTACAGAGTTTTGCTTACTCAAAATCTTCAATTTTGACCAATTTCAGGCACAGAAATGACTTTAAACACACTTATTTTAGTTGAAAAAGTAATAACTCAAATCCAACCGTCATTTAAAGTCAAAAGATTAAATGTTAAAATTTCATCAATATTGACCATTTTTTCAACGTTCGACTGGTCCGGGGTCATCGTTTTTCATCAGAAAATGGATTTTTTGGACTCTTCCAAAAATGATTCAAACTGTCATTTGGATCGGGCCTCATGTTGAATAACCACTTTTTAAACCCTCACAGTGACCAAAATTGCCATTTTTACAGAGTTTTGCTTACTCATAAGCTTCAAATTTGACCAATTTCAGGCACAGAAATGACTTTAAACACACTTATTTTAGTTGAAAAAGTAATAACTCACATCCAACCGTCATTTAAAGTCAAAAGATTAAATGTTAAAATTTCATCAATATTGACCATTTTTTCAACGTTCGACTGGTCCGGGGTCATCGTTTTTCATCAGAAAATGGATTTTTTGGACTCTTCCAAAAATGATTCAAAATGTCATTTGGATCGGGCCTCATGTTGAATAACCACTTTTTAAACCCTCACAGTGACCAAAATTGCCATTTTTACAGAGTTTTGCTTACTCATAAGCTTCAAATTTGACCAATTTCAGGCACAGAAATGACTTTAAACACACTTATTTTAGTTGAAAAAGTAATAATTCATATCCAACCGTCATTTAAAGTCAAAAGATTAAATGTTAAAATTTCATCAATATTGACCATTTTTTCAACGTTCGACTGGTCCGGGGTCATCGTTTTTCATCAGAAAATTGATTTTTTGGACTCTACCAAAAATGATTCAAAATGTCATTTGGATCGGGCCTCATGTTGAATAACCACTTTTTAAACCCTCACAGTGACCAAAATTGCCATTTTTACAGAGTTTTGCTTACTCAAAATCTTCAATTTTGACCAATTTCAGGCACAGAAATGACTTTAAACACACTTATTTTAGTTGAAAAAGTAATAACTCACATCCAACCGTCATTTAAAGTCAAAAGATTAAATGTTAAAATTTCATCAATATTGACCATTTTTTCAATGTTCGACTGGTCCGGGGTCATCGTTTTTCATCAGAAAATGGATTTTTTGGACTCTTCCAAAAATGATTCAAAATGTCATTTGGATCGGGCCTCATGTTGAATAACCACTTTTTAAACCCTCACAGTGACCAAAATTGCCATTTTTACAGAGTTTTGCTTACTCATAAGCTTCAAATTTGACCAATTTCAGGCACAGAAATGACTTTAAACACACTTATTTTAGTTGAAAAAGTAATAATTCATATCCAACTGTCATTTAAAGTCAAAAGATTAAATGTTAAAATGTCATCAATATTGACCATTTTTTCAACGTTCGACTGGTCCGGGGTCATCGTTTTTCATCAGAAAATTGATTTTTTGCACTCTACCAAAAATGATTCAGAATGTCATTTGGATCGGGCCTCATTTTGAATAACCACTTTTTAAACCCTCACAGTGACCAAAATTGCCATTTTTACAGAGTTTTGCTTACTCAAAATCTTCAATTTTGACCAATTTCAGGCACAGAAATGACTTTAAACACACTTATTTTAGTTGAAAAAGTAATAACTCACATCCAACCGTCATTTAAAGTCAAAAGATTAAATGTTAAAATTTCATCAATATTGACCATTTTTTCAACGTTCGACTGGTCCGGGGTCATCGTTTTTCATCAGAAAATGGATTTTTTGGACTCTTCCAAAAATGATTCAAAATGTCATTTGGATCGGGCCTCATGTTGAATAACCACTTTTTAAACCCTCACAGTGACCAAAATTGCCATTTTTACAGAGTTTTGCTAACTCAAAAGCTTCAAATTTGACCAATTTCAGGCACAGAAATGACTTTAAACACACTTATTTTAGTTGAAAAAGTAATAACTCACATCCAACCGTCATTTAAAGTCAAAAGATTAAATGTTAAAATTTCATCAATATTGACCATTTTTTCAACGTTCGATTGGTCCGGGGTCATCGTTTTTCATCAGAAAATTGATTTTTTGCACTCTACCAAAAATGATTCAGAATGTCATTTGGATCGGGCCTCATGTTGAATAACCACTTTTTAAACCCTCACAGTGACCAAACATGTTGAATAACCACTTTTTAAACCCTCACAGTGACCAAAATTGCCATTTTTACAGAGTTTTGCTTACTCAAAATCTTCAATTTTGACCAATTTCAGGCACAGAAATGACTTTAAACACACTTATTTTAGTTGAAAAAGTAATAACTCAAATCCAACCGTCATTTAAAGTCAAAAGAATAAAATGTTAAAATTTCATCAATATTGACCATTTTTTCAACGTTCGACTGGTCCGGGGTCATCGATATCAACTGTCATTTGCATCGGGCCTCATGTTGAATAACAACTTTTTAAACCCTCACAGTGACCAAAATTGCCATTTTTACAGAGTTTTGCTTACTCATAAGCTTCAAATTTGACCAATTTCAGGCACAGAAATGACTTTAAACACACTTATTTTAGTTGAAAAAGTAATAACTCAAATCCAACCGTCATTTAAAGTCAAAAGATTAAATGTTAAAATGTCATCAATATTGGACCATTTTTTCAACGTTCGACTGGTCCGGGGTCATCGTTTTTCATCAGAAAATGGATTTTTTGGACTCTTCCAAAAATGATTCAAAATGTCATTTGGACCGGGCCTCATGTTGAATAACCACTTTTTAAACCCTCACAGTGACCAAAATTGCCATTTTTACAGAGTTTTGCTTACTCATAAGCTTCAAATTTGACCAATTTCAGGCACAGAAATGACTTTAAACACACTTATTTTAGTTGAAAAAGTAATAATTCATATCCAACCGTCATTTAAAGTCAAAAGATTAAATGTTAAAATTTCATCAATATTGACCATTTTTTCAACGTTCGACTGGTCCGGGGTCATCGTTTTTCATCAGAAAATTGATTTTTTGGACTCTACCAAAAATGATTCAAAATGTCATTTGGATCGGGCCTCATGTTGAATAACCACTTTTTAAACCCTCACAGTGACCAAAATTGCCATTTTTACAGAGTTTTGCTTACTCAAAATCTTCAATTTTGACCAATTTCAGGCACAGAAATGACTTTAAACACACTTATTTTAGTTGAAAAAGTAATAACTCACATCCAACCGTCATTTAAAGTCAAAAGATTAAATGTTAAAATTTCATCAATATTGACCATTTTTTCAATGTTCGACTGGTCCGGGGTCATCGTTTTTCATCAGAAAATGGATTTTTTGGACTCTTCCAAAAATGATTCAAAATGTCATTTGGATCGGGCCTCATGTTGAATAACCACTTTTTAAACCCTCACAGTGACCAAAATTGCCATTTTTACAGAGTTTTGCTTACTCAAAATCTTCCAATTTTGACCAATTTCAGGCACAGAAATGACTTTAAACACACTTATTTTAGTTGAAAAAGTAATAACTCACATCCAACCGTCATTTAAAGTCAAAAGATTAAATGTTAAAATTTCATCAATATTGACCATTTTTTCAACGTTCGACTGGTCCGGGGTCATCGTTTTTCATCAGAAAATTGATTTTTTGCACTCTACCAAAAATGATTCAGAATGTCATTTGGATCGGGCCTCATGTTGAATAACCACTTTTTAAACCCTCACAGTGACCAAAATTGCCATTTTTACAGAGTTTTGCTTACACAAAATCTTCAATTTTGACCAATTTCAGGCACAGAAATGACTTTAAACACACTTATTTTAGTTGAAAAAGTAATAACTCAAATCCAACCGTCATTTAAAGTCAAAAAGATTAAATGTTAAAATTTCATCAATATTGACCATTTTTTCAACGTTCGACTGGTCCGGGGTCATCGTTTTTCATCAGAAAATGGATTTTTTGGACTCTTCCAAAAATGATTCAAAATGTCATTTGGATCGGGCCTCATGTTGAATAACCACTTTTTAAACCCTCACAGTGACCAAAATTGCCATTTTTACAGAGTTTTGCTTACTCATAAGCTTCAAATTTGACCAATTTCAGGCACAGAAATGACTTTAAACACACTTATTTTAGTTGAAAAAGTAATAATTCATATCCAACTGTCATTTAAAGTCAAAAGATTAAATGTTAAAATGTCATCAATATTGACCATTTTTTCAACGTTCGACTGGTCCGGGGTCATCGTTTTTCATCAGAAAATTGATTTTTTGACTCTACCAAAAATGATTCAAAATGTCATTTGGATCGGGCCTCATGTTGAATAACCACTTTTTAAACCCTCACAGTGACCAAAATTGCCATTTTTACAGAGTTTTGCTTACTCAAAATCTTCAATTTTGACCAATTTCAGGCACAGAAATGATTTTAAACACACTTATTTTAGTTGAAAAAGTAATAACTCACATCCAACCGTCATTTAAAGTCAAAAGATTAAATGTTAAAATTTCATCAATATTGACCATTTTTTCAATGTTCGACTGGTCCGGGGTCATCGTTTTTCATCAGAAAATGGATTTTTTGGACTCTTCCAAAAATGATTCAAAATGTCATTTGGATCGGGCCTCATGTTGAATAACCACTTTTTAAACCCTCACAGTGACAAAATTGCCATTTTTACAGAGTTTTGCTTACTCAAAATATTCCAATTTTGACCAATTTCAGGCACAGAAATGACTTTAAACACACTTATTTTAGTTGAAAAAGTAATACCTCAAATCCAACCGTCATTTAAAGTCAAAAGATTAAATGTTAAAATTTCATCAATATTGACCATTTTTTCAACGTTCGACTGGTCCGGGGTCATCGTTTTTCATCAGAAAATGGATTTTTTGGACTCTTCCAAAAATGATTCAAAATGTCATTTGGATCGGGCCTCATGTTGAATAACCACTTTTTAAACCCTCACAGTGACCAAAATTGCCATTTTTACAGAGTTTTGCTTACTCAAAAGCTTCAAATTTTGACCAATTTCAGGCACAGAAATGACTTTAAACACACTTATTTTAGTTGAAAAAGTAATAACTCACATCCAACTGTCATTTAAAGTCAAAAGATTAAATGTTAAAATTTCATCAATATTGACCATTTTTTCAACGTTCGACTGGTCCGGGGTCATCGTTTTTCATCAGAAAATTGATTTTTTGCACTCTACCAAAAATGATTCAGAATGTCATTTGGATCGGGCCTCATGTTGAATAACCACTTTTTAAACCCTCACAGTGACCAAAATTGCCATTTTTACAGAGTTTTGCTTACTCAAAATCTTCAATTTTGACCAATTTCAGGCACAGAAATGACTTTAAAACACACTTATTTTAGTTGAAAAAGTAATAACTCACATCCAACCGTCATTTAAAGTCAAAAGATTAAATGTTAAAATTTCATCAATATTGACCATTTTTTCAACGTTCGACTGGTCCGGGGTCATCGTTTTTCATCAGAAAATGGATTTTTTGGACTCTTCCAAAAATGATTCAAAATGTCATTTGGATCGGGCCTCATGTTGAATAAACCACTTTTTAAACCCTCACAGTGACCAAAATTGCCATTTTTACAGAGTTTTGCTAACTCAAAAGCTTCAAATTTGACCAATTTCAGGCACAGAAATGACTTTAAACACACTTATTTTAGTTGAAAAAGTAATAACTCACATCCAACCGTCATTTAAAGTCAAAAGATTAAATGTTAAAATTTCATCAATATTGACCATTTTTTCAACGTTCGATTGGTCCGGGGTCATCGTTTTTCATCAGAAAATTGATTTTTTGCACTCTACCAAAAATGATTCAAAATGTCATTTGGATCGGGCCTCATGTTGAATAACCACTTTTTAAACCCTCACAGTGACCAAAATTGCCATTTTTACAGAGTTTTGCTTACTCAAAATCTTCCAATTTTGACCAATTTCAGGCACAGAAATGACTTTAAACACACTTATTTTAGTTGAAAAAGTAATAACTCACATCCAACCGTCATTTAAAGTCAAAAGATTAAATGTTAAAATTTCATCAATATTGACCATTTTTTCAACGTTCGACTGGTCCGGGGTCATCGTTTTTCATCAGAAAATTGATTTTTTGCACTCTACCAAAAATGATTCAGAATGTCATTTGGATCGGGCCTCATGTTGAATAACCACTTTTTAAACCCTCACAGTGACCAAAATTGCCATTTTTACAGAGTTTTGCTTACTCAAAATCTTCAATTTTGACCAATTTCAGGCACAGAAATGACTTTAAACACACTTATTTTAGTTGAAAAAGTAATAACTCAAATCCAACCGTCATTTAAAGTCAAAAGATTAAATGTTAAAATTTCATCAATATTGACCATTTTTTCAACGTTCGACTGGTCCGGGGTCATCGTTTTTCATCAGAAAATGGATTTTTTGGACTCTTCCAAAAATGATTCAAAATGTCATTTGGATCGGGCCTCATGTTGAATAACCACTTTTTAAACCCTCACAGTGACCAAAATTGCCATTTTTACAGAGTTTTGCTTACTCATAAGCTTCAAATTTGACCAATTTCAGGCACAGAAATGACTTTAAACACACTTATTTTAGTTGAAAAAGTAATAATTCATATCCAACTGTCATTTAAAGTCAAAAGATTAAATGTTAAAATGTCATCAATATTGACCATTTTTTCAACGTTCGACTGGTCCGGGGTCATCGTTTTTCATCAGAAAATTGATTTTTTGGACTCTACCAAAATGATTCAAAATGTCATTTGGATCGGGCCTCATGTTGAATAACCACTTTTTAAACCCTCACAGTGACCAAAATTGCCATTTTTACAGAGTTTTGCTTACTCAAAATCTTCAATTTTGACCAATTTCAGGCACAGAAATGATTTTAAACACACTTATTTTAGTTGAAAAAGTAATAACTCACATCCAACCGTCATTTAAAGTCAAAAGATTAAATGTTAAAATTTCATCAATATTGACCATTTTTTCAATGTTCGACTGGTCCGGGGTCATCGTTTTTCATCAGAAAATGGATTTTTTGGACTCTTCCAAAAATGATTCAAAATGTCATTTGGATCGGGCCTCATGTTGAATAACCACTTTTTAAACCCTCACAGTGACCAAAATTGCCATTTTTACAGAGTTTTGCTTACTCAAAATATTCCAATTTTGACCAATTTCAGGCACAGAAATGACTTTAAACACACTTATTTTAGTTGAAAAAGTAATACCTCAAATCCAACCGTCATTTAAAGTCAAAAGATTAAATGTTAAAATTTCATCAATATTGACCATTTTTTCAACGTTCGACTGGTCCGGGGTCATCGTTTTTCATCAGAAAATGGATTTTTTGGACTCTTCCAAAAATGATTCAAAATGTCATTTGGATCGGGCCTCATGTTGAATAACCACTTTTTAAACCCTCACAGTGACCAAAATTGCCATTTTTACAGAGTTTTGCTTACTCAAAAGCTTCAAATTTTGACCAATTTCAGGCACAGAAATGACTTTAAACACACTTATTTTAGTTGAAAAAGTAATAACTCACATCCAACTGTCATTTAAAGTCAAAAGATTAAATGTTAAAATTTCATCAATATTGACCATTTTTTCAACGTTCGACTGGTCCGGGGTCATCGTTTTTCATCAGAAAATTGATTTTTTGCACTCTACCAAAAATGATTCAGAATGTCATTTGGATCGGGCCTCATGTTGAATAACCACTTTTTAAACCCTCACAGTGACCAAAATTGCCATTTTTACAGAGTTTTGCTTACTCAAAATCTTCAATTTTGACCAATTTCAGGCACAGAAATGACTTTAAACACACTTATTTTAGTTGAAAAAGTAATAACTCACATCCAACCGTCATTTAAAGTCAAAAGATTAAATGTTAAAATTTCATCAATATTGACCATTTTTTCAACGTTCGACTGGTCCGGGGTCATCGTTTTTCATCAGAAAATGGATTTTTTGGACTCTTCCAAAAATGATTCAAAATGTCATTTGGATCGGGCCTCATGTTGAATAACCACTTTTTAAACCCTCACAGTGACCAAAATTGCCATTTTTACAGAGTTTTGCTAACTCAAAAGCTTCAAATTTGACCAATTTCAGGCACAGAAATGACTTTAAACACACTTATTTTAGTTGAAAAAGTAATAACTCACATCCAACCGTCATTTAAAGTCAAAAGATTAAATGTTAAAATTTCATCAATATTGACCATTTTTTCAACGTTCGATTGGTCCGGGGTCATCGTTTTTCATCAGAAAATTGATTTTTTGCACTCTACCAAAAATGATTCAAAATGTCATTTGGATCGGGCCTCATGTTGAATAACCACTTTTTAAACCCTCACAGTGACCAAAATTGCCATTTTTACAGAGTTTTGCTTACTCAAAAGCTTCAAATTTTGACCAATTTCAGGCACAGAAATGACTTTAAACACACTTATTTTAGTTGAAAAAGTAATAACTCACATCCAACTGTCATTTAAAGTCAAAAGATTAAATGTTAAAATTTCATCAATATTGACCATTTTTTCAACGTTCGACTGGTCCGGGGTCATCGTTTTTCATCAGAAAATTGATTTTTTGCACTCTACCAAAAATGATTCAGAATGTCATTTGGATCGGGCCTCATGTTGAATAACCACTTTTTAAACCCTCACAGTGACCAAAATTGCCATTTTTACAGAGTTTTGCTTACTCAAAATCTTCAATTTTGACCAATTTCAGGCACAGAAATGACTTTAAACACACTTATTTTAGTTGAAAAAGTAATAACTCAAATCCAACCGTCATTTAAAGTCAAAAGATTAAATGTTAAAATTTCATCAATATTGACCATTTTTTCAACGTTCGACTGGTCCGGGGTCATCGTTTTTCATCAGAAAATGGATTTTTTGGACTCTTCCAAAAATGATTCAAACTGTCATTTGCATCGGGCCTCATGTTGAATAACAACTTTTTAAACCCTCACAGTGACCAAAATTGCCATTTTTACAGAGTTTTGCTTACTCATAAGCTTCAAATTTGACCAATTTCAGGCACAGAAATGACTTTAAACACACTTATTTTAGTTGAAAAAGTAATAACTCACATCCAACCGTCATTTAAAGTGAAAAGATTAAATGTTAAAATTTCATCAATATTGACCATTTTTTCAACGTTCGACTGGTCCGGGGTCATCGTTTTTCATCAGAAAATTGATTTTTTGCACTCTACCAAAAATGATTCAGAATGTCATTTGGATCGGGCCTCATGTTGAATAACCACTTTTTAAACCCTCACAGTGACCAAAATTGCCATTTTTACAGAGTTTTGCTTACTCAAAATCTTCAATTTTGACCAATTTCAGGCACAGAAATGACTTTAAACACACTTATTTTAGTTGAAAAAGTAATAATTCATATCCAACCGTCATTTAAAGTCAAAAGATTAAATGTTAAAATTTCATCAATATTGACCATTTTTTCAACGTTCGACTGGTCCGGGGTCATCGTTTTTCATCAGAAAATTGATTTTTTGGACTCTAACAAAAATGATTCAAAATGTCATTTGGATCGGGCCTCATGTTGAATAACCACTTTTTAAACCCTCACAGTGACCAAAATTGCCATTTTTACAGAGTTTTGCTTACTCAAAATCTTCAATTTTGACCAATTTCAGGCATAGAAATGATTTTAAACACACTTATTTTAGTTGAAAAAGTAATAACTCACATCCAACCGTCATTTAAAGTCAAAAGATTAAATGTTAAAATTTCATCAATATTGACCATTTTTTCAACGTTCGACTGGTCCGGGGTCATCGTTTTTCATCAGAAAATGGATTTTTTGGACTCTTTCAAAAATGATTCAAAATGTCATTTGGATCGGGCCTCATGTTGAATAACCACTTTTTAAACCCTCACAGTGACCAAAATTGCCATTTTTACAGAGTTTTGCTTACTCAAAAGCTTCAAATTTTGACCAATTTCAGGCACAGAAATGACTTTAAACACACTTATTTTAGTTGAAAAAGTAATAACTCACATCCAACTGTCATTTAAAGTCAAAAGATTAAATGTTAAAATTTCATCAATATTGACCATTTTTTCAACGTTCGACTGGTCCGGGGTCATCGTTTTTCATCAGAAAATTGATTTTTTGCACTCTACCAAAAATGATTCAGAATGTCATTTGGATCTGGCCTCATGTTGAATAACCACTTTTTAAACCCTCACAGTCACCAAAATTGCCATTTTTACAGAGTTTTGCTTACTCAAAATCTTCAATTTTGACCAATTTCAGGCACAGAAATGACTTTAAACACACTTATTTTAGTTGAAAAAGTAATAACTCAAATCCAACCGTCATTTAAAGTCAAAAGATTAAATGTTAAAATTTCATCAATATTGACCATTTTTTCAACGTTCGACTGGTCCGGGGTCATCGTTTTTCATCAGAAAATGGATTTTTTGGACTCTTCCAAAAATGATTCAAAATGTCATTTGGATCGGGCCTCATGTTGAATAACCACTTTTTAAACCCTCACAGTGACCAAAATTGCCATTTTTACAGAGTTTTGCTTACTCATAAGCTTCAAATTTGACCAATTTCAGGCACAGAAATGACTTTAAACACACTTATTTTAGTTGAAAAAGTAATAATTCATATCCAACCGTCATTTAAAGTCAAAAGATTAAATGTTAAAATTTCATCAATATTGACCATTTTTTCAACGTTCGACTGGTCCGGGGTCATCGTTTTTCATCAGAAAATTGATTTTTTGCACTCTACCAAAAATGATTCAAAATGTCATTTGGATCGGGCCTCATGTTGAATAACCACTTTTTAAACCCTCACAGTGACCAAAATTGCCATTTTTACAGAGTTTTGCTTACTCAAAAGCTTCAAATTTTGACCAATTTCAGGCACAGAAATGACTTTAAACACACTTATTTTAGTTGAAAAAGTAATAACTCACATCCAACTGTCATTTAAAGTCAAAAGATTAAATGTTAAAATTTCATCAATATTGACCATTTTTTCAACGTTCGACTGGTCCGGGGTCATCGTTTTTCATCAGAAAATTGATTTTTTGCACTCTACCAAAAATGATTCAGAATGTCATTTGGATCGGGCCTCATGTTGAATAACCACTTTTTAAACCCTCACAGTGACCAAAATTGCCATTTTTACAGAGTTTTGCTTACTCAAAATCTTCAATTTTGACCAATTTCAGGCACAGAAATGACTTTAAACACACTTATTTTAGTTGAAAAAGTAATAACTCAAATCCAACCGTCATTTAAAGTCAAAAGATTAAATGTTAAAATTTCATCAATATTGACCATTTTTTCAACGTTCGACTGGTCCGGGGTCATCGTTTTTCATCAGAAAATGGATTTTTTGGACTCTTCCAAAAATGATTCAAACTGTCATTTGGATCGGGCCTCATGTTGAATAACCACTTTTTAAACCCTCACAGTGACCAAAATTGCCATTTTTACAGAGTTTTGCTTACTCATAAGCTTCAAATTTGACCAATTTCAGGCACAGAAATGACTTTAAACACACTTATTTTAGTTGAAAAAGTAATAACTCACATCCAACCGTCATTTAAAGTCAAAAGATTAAATGTTAAAATTTCATCAATATTGACCATTTTTTCAACGTTCGACTGGTCCGGGGTCATCGTTTTTCATCAGAAAATGGATTTTTTGGACTCTTCCAAAAATGATTCAAAATGTCATTTGGATCGGGCCTCATGTTGAATAACCACTTTTTAAACCCTCACAGTGACCAAAATTGCCATTTTTACAGAGTTTTGCTTACTCATAAGCTTCAAATTTGACCAATTTCAGGCACAGAAATGACTTTAAACACACTTATTTTAGTTGAAAAAGTAATAATTCATATCCAACCGTCATTTAAAGTCAAAAGATTAAATGTTAAAATTTCATCAATATTGACCATTTTTTCAACGTTCGACTGGTCCGGGGTCATCGTTTTTCATCAGAAAATTGATTTTTTGGACTCTACCAAAAATGATTCAAAATGTCATTTGGATCGGGCCTCATGTTGAATAACCACTTTTTAAACCCTCACAGTGACCAAAATTGCCATTTTTACAGAGTTTTGCTTACTCAAAATCTTCAATTTTGACCAATTTCAGGCACAGAAATGACTTTAAACACACTTATTTTAGTTGAAAAAGTAATAACTCACATCCAACCGTCATTTAAAGTCAAAAGATTAAATGTTAAAATTTCATCAATATTGACCATTTTTTCAATGTTCGACTGGTCCGGGGTCATCGTTTTTCATCAGAAAATGGATTTTTTGGACTCTTCCAAAAATGATTCAAAATGTCATTTGGATCGGGCCTCATGTTGAATAACCACTTTTTAAACCCTCACAGTGACCAAAATTGCCATTTTTACAGAGTTTTGCTTACTCATAAGCTTCAAATTTGACCAATTTCAGGCACAGAAATGACTTTAAACACACTTATTTTAGTTGAAAAAGTAATAATTCATATCCAACTGTCATTTAAAGTCAAAAGATTAAATGTTAAAATGTCATCAATATTGACCATTTTTTCAACGTTCGACTGGTCCGGGGTCATCGTTTTTCATCAGAAAATTGATTTTTTGCACTCTACCAAAAATGATTCAGAATGTCATTTGGATCGGGCCTCATTTTGAATAACCACTTTTTAAACCCTCACAGTGACCAAAATTGCCATTTTTACAGAGTTTTGCTTACTCAAAATCTTCAATTTTGACCAATTTCAGGCACAGAAATGACTTTAAACACACTTATTTTAGTTGAAAAAGTAATAACTCACATCCAACCGTCATTTAAAGTCAAAAGATTAAATGTTAAAATTTCATCAATATTGACCATTTTTTCAACGTTCGACTGGTCCGGGGTCATCGTTTTTCATCAGAAAATGGATTTTTTGGACTCTTCCAAAAATGATTCAAAATGTCATTTGGATCGGGCCTCATGTTGAATAACCACTTTTTAAACCCTCACAGTGACCAAAATTGCCATTTTTACAGAGTTTTGCTAACTCAAAAGCTTCAAATTTGACCAATTTCAGGCACAGAAATGACTTTAAACACACTTATTTTAGTTGAAAAAGTAATAACTCACATCCAACCGTCATTTAAAGTCAAAAGATTAAATGTTAAAATTTCATCAATATTGACCATTTTTTCAACGTTCGATTGGTCCGGGGTCATCGTTTTTCATCAGAAAATTGATTTTTTGCACTCTACCAAAAATGATTCAGAATGTCATTTGGATCGGGCCTCATGTTGAATAACCACTTTTTAAACCCTCACAGTGACCAAAATTGCCATTTTTACAGAGTTTTGCTTACTCAAAATCTTCAATTTTGACCAATTTCAGGCACAGAAATGACTTTAAACACACTTATTTTAGTTGAAAAAGTAATAACTCAAATCCAACCGTCATTTAAAGTCAAAAGATTAAATGTTAAAATTTCATCAATATTGACCATTTTTTCAACGTTCGACTGGTCCGGGGTCATCGTTTTTCATCAGAAAATGGATTTTTTGGACTCTTCCAAAAATGATTCAAACTGTCATTTGCATCGGGCCTCATGTTGAATAACAACTTTTTAAACCCTCACAGTGACCAAAATTGCCATTTTTACAGAGTTTTGCTTACTCATAAGCTTCAAATTTGACCAATTTCAGGCACAGAAATGACTTTAAACACACTTATTTTAGTTGAAAAAGTAATAACTCAAATCCAACCGTCATTTAAAGTCAAAAGATTAAATGTTAAAATGTCATCAATATTGACCATTTTTTCAACGTTCGACTGGTCCGGGGTCATCGTTTTTCATCAGAAAATGGATTTTTTGGACTCTTCCAAAAATGATTCAAAATGTCATTTGGACCGGGCCTCATGTTGAATAACCACTTTTTAAACCCTCACAGTGACCAAAATTGCCATTTTTACAGAGTTTTGCTTACTCATAAGCTTCAAATTTGACCAATTTCAGGCACAGAAATGACTTTAAACACACTTATTTTAGTTGAAAAAGTAATAATTCATATCCAACCGTCATTTAAAGTCAAAAGATTAAATGTTAAAATTTCATCAATATTGACCATTTTTTCAACGTTCGACTGGTCCGGGGTCATCGTTTTTCATCAGAAAATTGATTTTTTGGACTCTACCAAAAATGATTCAAAATGTCATTTGGATCGGGCCTCATGTTGAATAACCACTTTTTAAACCCTCACAGTGACCAAAATTGCCATTTTTACAGAGTTTTGCTTACTCAAAATCTTCAATTTTGACCAATTTCAGGCACAGAAATGACTTTAAACACACTTATTTTAGTTGAAAAAGTAATAACTCACATCCAACCGTCATTTAAAGTCAAAAGATTAAATGTTAAAATTTCATCAATATTGACCATTTTTTCAATGTTCGACTGGTCCGGGGTCATCGTTTTTCATCAGAAAATGGATTTTTTGGACTCTTCCAAAAATGATTCAAAATGTCATTTGGATCGGGCCTCATGTTGAATAACCACTTTTTAAACCCTCACAGTGACCAAAATTGCCATTTTTACAGAGTTTTGCTTACTCAAAATCTTCCAATTTTGACCAATTTCAGGCACAGAAATGACTTTAAACACACTTATTTTAGTTGAAAAAGTAATAACTCACATCCAACCGTCATTTAAAGTCAAAAGATTAAATGTTAAAATTTCATCAATATTGACCATTTTTTCAACGTTCGACTGGTCCGGGGTCATCGTTTTTCATCAGAAAATTGATTTTTTGCACTCTACCAAAAATGATTCAGAATGTCATTTGGATCGGGCCTCATGTTGAATAACCACTTTTTAAACCCTCACAGTGACCAAAATTGCCATTTTTACAGAGTTTTGCTTACACAAAATCTTCAATTTTGACCAATTTCAGGCACAGAAATGACTTTAAACACACTTATTTTAGTTGAAAAAGTAATAACTCAAATCCAACCGTCATTTAAAGTCAAAAGATTAAATGTTAAAATTTCATCAATATTGACCATTTTTTCAACGTTCGACTGGTCCGGGGTCATCGTTTTTCATCAGAAAATGGATTTTTTGGACTCTTCCAAAAATGATTCAAAATGTCATTTGGATCGGGCC
Organism: Lissotriton vulgaris; assembly: GCF_964263255.1. Lineage (NCBI taxonomy): Eukaryota > Metazoa > Chordata > Amphibia > Caudata > Salamandridae > Lissotriton > Lissotriton vulgaris. The sequence continues at coordinate 953,086 of NW_028251941.1, forward strand.
TCATGTTGAATAACCACTTTTTAAACCCTCACAGTGACCAAAATTGCCATTTTTACAGAGTTTTGCTTACTCATAAGCTTCAAATTTGACCAATTTCAGGCACAGAAATGACTTTAAACACACTTATTTTAGTTGAAAAAGTAATAATTCATATCCAACTGTCATTTAAAGTCAAAAGATTAAATGTTAAAATGTCATCAATATTGACCATTTTTTCAACGTTCGACTGGTCCGGGGTCATCGTTTTTCATCAGAAAATTGATTTTTTGGACTCTACCAAAAATGATTCAAAATGTCATTTGGATCGGGCCTCATGTTGAATAACCACTTTTTAAACCCTCACAGTGACCAAAATTGCCATTTTTACAGAGTTTTGCTTACTCAAAATCTTCAATTTTGACCAATTTCAGGCACAGAAATGATTTTAAACACACTTATTTTAGTTGAAAAAGTAATAACTCACATCCAACCGTCATTTAAAGTCAAAAGATTAAATGTTAAAATTTCATCAATATTGACCATTTTTTCAATGTTCGACTGGTCCGGGGTCATCGTTTTTCATCAGAAAATGGATTTTTTGGACTCTTCCAAAAATGATTCAAAATGTCATTTGGATCGGGCCTCATGTTGAATAACCACTTTTTAAACCCTCACAGTGACCAAAATTGCCATTTTTACAGAGTTTTGCTTACTCAAAATATTCCAATTTTGACCAATTTCAGGCACAGAAATGACTTTAAACACACTTATTTTAGTTGAAAAAGTAATACCTCAAATCCAACCGTCATTTAAAGTCAAAAGATTAAATGTTAAAATTTCATCAATATTGACCATTTTTTCAACGTTCGACTGGTCCGGGGTCATCGTTTTTCATCAGAAAATGGATTTTTTGGACTCTTCCAAAAATGATTCAAAATGTCATTTGGATCGGGCCTCATGTTGAATAACCACTTTTTAAACCCTCACAGTGACCAAAATTGCCATTTTTACAGAGTTTTGCTTACTCAAAAGCTTCAAATTTTGACCAATTTCAGGCACAGAAATGACTTTAAACACACTTATTTTAGTTGAAAAAGTAATAACTCACATCCAACTGTCATTTAAAGTCAAAAGATTAAATGTTAAAATTTCATCAATATTGACCATTTTTTCAACGTTCGACTGGTCCGGGGTCATCGTTTTTCATCAGAAAATTGATTTTTTGCACTCTACCAAAAATGATTCAGAATGTCATTTGGATCGGGCCTCATGTTGAATAACCACTTTTTAAACCCTCACAGTGACCAAAATTGCCATTTTTACAGAGTTTTGCTTACTCAAAATCTTCAATTTTGACCAATTTCAGGCACAGAAATGACTTTAAACACACTTATTTTAGTTGAAAAAGTAATAACTCACATCCAACCGTCATTTAAAGTCAAAAGATTAAATGTTAAAATTTCATCAATATTGACCATTTTTTCAACGTTCGACTGGTCCGGGGTCATCGTTTTTCATCAGAAAATGGATTTTTTGGACTCTTCCAAAAATGATTCAAAATGTCATTTGGATCGGGCCTCATGTTGAATAACCACTTTTTAAACCCTCACAGTGACCAAAATTGCCATTTTTACAGAGTTTTGCTAACTCAAAAGCTTCAAATTTGACCAATTTCAGGCACAGAAATGACTTTAAACACACTTATTTTAGTTGAAAAAGTAATAACTCACATCCAACCGTCATTTAAAGTCAAAAGATTAAATGTTAAAATTTCATCAATATTGACCATTTTTTCAACGTTCGATTGGTCCGGGGTCATCGTTTTTCATCAGAAAATTGATTTTTTGCACTCTACCAAAAATGATTCAAAATGTCATTTGGATCGGGCCTCATGTTGAATAACCACTTTTTAAACCCTCACAGTGACCAAAATTGCCATTTTTACAGAGTTTTGCTTACTCAAAAGCTTCAAATTTTGACCAATTTCAGGCACAGAAATGACTTTAAACACACTTATTTTAGTTGAAAAAGTAATAACTCACATCCAACTGTCATTTAAAGTCAAAAGATTAAATGTTAAAATTTCATCAATATTGACCATTTTTTCAACGTTCGACTGGTCCGGGGTCATCGTTTTTCATCAGAAAATTGATTTTTTGCACTCTACCAAAAATGATTCAGAATGTCATTTGGATCGGGCCTCATGTTGAATAACCACTTTTTAAACCCTCACAGTGACCAAAATTGCCATTTTTACAGAGTTTTGCTTACTCAAAATCTTCAATTTTGACCAATTTCAGGCACAGAAATGACTTTAAACACACTTATTTTAGTTGAAAAAGTAATAACTCAAATCCAACCGTCATTTAAAGTCAAAAGATTAAATGTTAAAATTTCATCAATATTGACCATTTTTTCAACGTTCGACTGGTCCGGGGTCATCGTTTTTCATCAGAAAATGGATTTTTTGGACTCTTCCAAAAATGATTCAAACTGTCATTTGCATCGGGCCTCATGTTGAATAACAACTTTTTAAACCCTCACAGTGACCAAAATTGCCATTTTTACAGAGTTTTGCTTACTCATAAGCTTCAAATTTGACCAATTTCAGGCACAGAAATGACTTTAAACACACTTATTTTAGTTGAAAAAGTAATAACTCACATCCAACCGTCATTTAAAGTGAAAAGATTAAATGTTAAAATTTCATCAATATTGACCATTTTTTCAACGTTCGACTGGTCCGGGGTCATCGTTTTTCATCAGAAAATTGATTTTTTGCACTCTACCAAAAATGATTCAGAATGTCATTTGGATCGGGCCTCATGTTGAATAACCACTTTTTAAACCCTCACAGTGACCAAAATTGCCATTTTTACAGAGTTTTGCTTACTCAAAATCTTCAATTTTGACCAATTTCAGGCACAGAAATGACTTTAAACACACTTATTTTAGTTGAAAAAGTAATAATTCATATCCAACCGTCATTTAAAGTCAAAAGATTAAATGTTAAAATTTCATCAATATTGACCATTTTTTCAACGTTCGACTGGTCCGGGGTCATCGTTTTTCATCAGAAAATTGATTTTTTGGACTCTACCAAAAATGATTCAAAATGTCATTTGGATCGGGCCTCATGTTGAATAACCACTTTTTAAACCCTCACAGTGACCAAAATTGCCATTTTTACAGAGTTTTGCTTACTCAAAATCTTCAATTTTGACCAATTTCAGGCACAGAAATGATTTTAAACACACTTATTTTAGTTGAAAAAGTAATAACTCACATCCAACCGTCATTTAAAGTCAAAAGATTAAATGTTAAAATTTCATCAATATTGACCATTTTTTCAACGTTCGACTGGTCCGGGGTCATCGTTTTTCATCAGAAAATGGATTTTTTGGACTCTTTCAAAAATGATTCAAAATGTCATTTGGATCGGGCCTCATGTTGAATAACCACTTTTTAAACCCTCACAGTGACCAAAATTGCCATTTTTACAGAGTTTTGCTTACTCAAAAGCTTCAAATTTTGACCAATTTCAGGCACAGAAATGACTTTAAACACACTTATTTTAGTTGAAAAAGTAATAACTCACATCCAACTGTCATTTAAAGTCAAAAGATTAAATGTTAAAATTTCATCAATATTGACCATTTTTTCAACGTTCGACTGGTCCGGGGTCATCGTTTTTCATCAGAAAATTGATTTTTTGCACTCTACCAAAAATGATTCAGAATGTCATTTGGATCTGGCCTCATGTTGAATAACCACTTTTTAAACCCTCACAGTCACCAAAATTGCCATTTTTACAGAGTTTTGCTTACTCAAAATCTTCAATTTTGACCAATTTCAGGCACAGAAATGACTTTAAACACACTTATTTTAGTTGAAAAAGTAATAACTCAAATCCAACCGTCATTTAAAGTCAAAAGATTAAATGTTAAAATTTCATCAATATTGACCATTTTTTCAACGTTCGACTGGTCCGGGGTCATCGTTTTTCATCAGAAAATTGATTTTTTGCACTCTACCAAAAATGATTCAAAATGTCATTTGGATCGGGCCTCATGTTGAATAACCACTTTTTAAACCCTCACAGTGACCAAAATTGCCATTTTTACAGAGTTTTGCTTACTCAAAAGCTTCAAATTTTGACCAATTTCAGGCACAGAAATGACTTTAAACACACTTATTTTAGTTGAAAAAGTAATAACTCACATCCAACTGTCATTTAAAGTCAAAAGATTAAATGTTAAAATTTCATCAATATTGACCATTTTTTCAACGTTCGACTGGTCCGGGGTCATCGTTTTTCATCAGAAAATTGATTTTTTGCACTCTACCAAAAATGATTCAGAATGTCATTTGGATCGGGCCTCATGTTGAATAACCACTTTTTAAACCCTCACAGTGACCAAAATTGCCATTTTTACAGAGTTTTGCTTACTCAAAATCTTCAATTTTGACCAATTTCAGGCACAGAAATGACTTTAAACACACTTATTTTAGTTGAAAAAGTAATAACTCAAATCCAACCGTCATTTAAAGTCAAAAGATTAAATGTTAAAATTTCATCAATATTGACCATTTTTTCAACGTTCGACTGGTCCGGGGTCATCGTTTTTCATCAGAAAATGGATTTTTTGGACTCTTCCAAAAATGATTCAAACTGTCATTTGGATCGGGCCTCATGTTGAATAACCACTTTTTAAACCCTCACAGTGACCAAAATTGCCATTTTTACAGAGTTTTGCTTACTCATAAGCTTCAAATTTGACCAATTTCAGGCACAGAAATGACTTTAAACACACTTATTTTAGTTGAAAAAGTAATAACTCACATCCAACCGTCATTTAAAGTCAAAAGATTAAATGTTAAAATGTCATCAATATTGACCATTTTTTCAACGTTCGACTGGTCCGGGGTCATCGTTTTTCATCAGAAAATGGATTTTTTGGACTCTTTCAAAAATGATTCAAAATGTCATTTGGATCGGGCCTCATGTTGAATAACCACTTTTTAAACCCTCACAGTGACCAAAATTGCCATTTTTACAGAGTTTTGCTTACTCAAAATCTTCAATTTTGACCAATTTCAGGCACAGAAATGACTTTAAACACACTTATTTTAGTTGAAAAAGTAATAATTCATATCCAACCGTCATTTAAAGTCAAAAGATTAAATGTTAAAATTTCATCAATATTGACCATTTTTTCAACGTTCGACTGGTCCGGGGTCATCGTTTTTCATCAGAAAATTGAGTTTTTTGGACTCTACCAAAAATGATTCAAAATGTCATTTGGATCGGGCCTCATGTTGAATAACCACTTTTTAAACCCTCACAGTGACCAAAATTGCCATTTTTACAGAGTTTTGCTTACTCAAAATCTTCAATTTTGACCAATTTCAGGCACAGAAATGATTTTAAACACACTTATTTTAGTTGAAAAAGTAATAACTCACATCCAACCGTCATTTAAAGTCAAAAGATTAAATGTTAAAATTTCATCAATATTGACCATTTTTTCAACGTTCGACTGGTCCGGGGTCATCGTTTTTCATCAGAAAATGGATTTTTTGGACTCTTTCAAAAATGATTCAAAATGTCATTTGGATCGGGCCTCATGTTGAATAACCACTTTTTAAACCCTCACAGTGACCAAAATTGCCATTTTTACAGAGTTTTGCTTACTCAAAAGCTTCAAATTTTGACCAATTTCAGGCACAGAAATGACTTTAAACACACTTATTTTAGTTGAAAAAGTAATAACTCACATCCAACTGTCATTTAAAGTCAAAAGATTAAATGTTAAAATTTCATCAATATTGACCATTTTTTCAACGTTCGACTGGTCCGGGGTCATCGTTTTTCATCAGAAAATTGATTTTTTGCACTCTACCAAAAATGATTCAGAATGTCATTTGGATCTGGCCTCATGTTGAATAACCACTTTTTAAACCCTCACAGTCACCAAAATTGCCATTTTTACAGAGTTTTGCTTACTCAAAATCTTCAATTTTGACCAATTTCAGGCACAGAAATGACTTTAAACACACTTATTTTAGTTGAAAAAGTAATAACTCAAATCCAACCGTCATTTAAAGTCAAAAGATTAAATGTTAAAATTTCATCAATATTGACCATTTTTTCAACGTTCGACTGGTCCGGGGTCATCGTTTTTCATCAGAAAATGGATTTTTTGGACTCTTCCAAAAATGATTCAAAATGTCATTTGGATCGGGCCTCATGTTGAATAACCACTTTTTAAACCCTCACAGTGACCAAAATTGCCATTTTTACAGAGTTTTGCTTACTCATAAGCTTCAAATTTGACCAATTTCAGGCACAGAAATGACTTTAAACACACTTATTTTAGTTGAAAAAGTAATAATTCATATCCAACCGTCATTTAAAGTCAAAAGATTAAATGTTAACATTTCATCAATATTGACCATTTTTTCAACGTTCGACTGGTCCGGGGTCATCGTTTTTCATCAGAAAATTGATTTTTTGGACTCTACCAAAAATGATTCAAAATGTCATTTGGATCGGGCCTCATGTTGAATAACCACTTTTTAAACCCTCACAGTGACCAAAATTGCCATTTTTACAGAGTTTTGCTTACTCAAAATCTTCAATTTTGACCAATTTCAGGCACAGAAATGACTTTAAACACACTTATTTTAGTTGAAAAAGTAATAACTCACATCCAACCGTCATTTAAAGTCAAAAGATTAAATGTTAAAATTTCATCAATATTGACCATTTTTTCAATGTTCGACTGGTCCGGGGTCATCGTTTTTCATCAGAAAATGGATTTTTTGGACTCTTCCAAAAATGATTCAAAATGTCATTTGGATCGGGCCTCATGTTGAATAACCACTTTTTAAACCCTCACAGTGACCAAAATTGCCATTTTTACAGAGTTTTGCTTACTCAAAATCTTCAAATTTGACCAATTTCAGGCACAGAAATGACTTTAAACACACTTATTTTAGTTGAAAAAGTAATAATTCATATCCAACCGTCATTTAAAGTCAAAAGATTAAATGTTAAAATTTCATCAATATTGACCATTTTTTCAACGTTCGACTGGTCCGGGGTCATCGTTTTTCATCAGAAAATTGATTTTTTGGACTCTACCAAAAATGATTCAAAATGTCATTTGGATCGGGCCTCATGTTGAATAACCACTTTTTAAACCCTCACAGTGACCAAAATTGCCATTTTTACAGAGTTTTGCTTACTCAAAATCTTCAATTTTGACCAATTTCAGGCACAGAAATGATTTTAAACACACTTATTTTAGTTGAAAAAGTAATAACTCACATCCAACCGTCATTTAAAGTCAAAAGATTAAATGTTAAAATTTCATCAATATTGACCATTTTTTCAACGTTCGACTGGTCCGGGGTCATCGTTTTTCATCAGAAAATTGATTTTTTGCACTCTACCAAAAATGATTCAGAATGTCATTTGGATCTGGCCTCATGTTGAATAACCACTTTTTAAACCCTCACAGTCACCAAAATTGCCATTTTTACAGAGTTTTGCTTACTCAAAATCTTCAATTTTGACCAATTTCAGGCACAGAAATGACTTTAAACACACTTATTTTAGTTGAAAAAGTAATAACTCAAATCCAACCGTCATTTAAAGTCAAAAGATTAAATGTTAAAATTTCATCAATATTGACCATTTTTTCAACGTTCGACTGGTCCGGGGTCATCGTTTTTCATCAGAAAATGGATTTTTTGGACTCTTCCAAAAATGATTCAAAATGTCATTTGGATCGGGCCTCATGTTGAATAACCACTTTTTAAACCCTCACAGTGACCAAAATTGCCATTTTTACAGAGTTTTGCTTACTCATAAGCTTCAAATTTGACCAATTTCAGGCACAGAAATGACTTTAAACACACTTATTTTAGTTGAAAAAGTAATAATTCATATCCAACCGTCATTTAAAGTCAAAAGATTAAATGTTAAAATTTCATCAATATTGACCATTTTTTCAACGTTCGACTGGTCCGGGGTCATCGTTTTTCATCAGAAAATTGATTTTTTGCACTCTACCAAAAATGATTCAGAATGTCATTTGGATCGGGCCTCATGTTGAATAACCACTTTTTAAACCCTCACAGTGACCAAAATTGCCATTTTTACAGAGTTTTGCTTACTCATAAGCTTCAAATTTGACCAATTTCAGGCACAGAAATGACTTTAAACACACTTATTTTAGTTGAAAAAGTAATAACTCACATCCAACCGTCATTTAAAGTCAAAAGATTAAATGTTAAAATTTCATCAATATTGACCATTTTTTCAACGTTCGACTGGTCCGGGGTCATCGTTTTTCATCAGAAAATTGATTTTTTGCACTCTACCAAAAATGATTCAGAATGTCATTTGGATCGGGCCTCATGTTGAATAACCACTTTTTAAACCCTCACAGTGACCAAAATTGCCATTTTTACAGAGTTTTGCTTACTCAAAATCTTCAATTTTGACCAATTTCAGGCACAGAAATGACTTTAAACACACTTATTTTAGTTGAAAAAGTAATAATTCATATCCAACCGTCATTTAAAGTCAAAAGATTAAATGTTAAAATTTCATCAATATTGACCATTTTTTCAACGTTCGACTGGTCCGGGGTCATCGTTTTTCATCAGAAAATTGATTTTTTGGACTCTACCAAAAATGATTCAAAATGTCATTTGGATCGGGCCTCATGTTGAATAACCACTTTTTAAACCCTCACAGTGACCAAAATTGCCATTTTTACAGAGTTTTGCTTACTCAAAATCTTCAATTTTGACCAATTTCAGGCACAGAAATGATTTTAAACACACTTATTTTAGTTGAAAAAGTAATAACTCACATCCAACCGTCATTTAAAGTCAAAAGATTAAATGTTAAAATTTCATCAATATTGACCATTTTTTCAACGTTCGACTGGTCCGGGGTCATCGTTTTTCATCAGAAAATGGATTTTTTGGACTCTTTCAAAAATGATTCAAAATGTCATTTGGATCGGGCCTCATGTTGAATAACCACTTTTTAAACCCTCACAGTGACCAAAATTGCCATTTTTACAGAGTTTTGCTTACTCAAAAGCTTCAAATTTTGACCAATTTCAGGCACAGAAATGACTTTAAACACACTTATTTTAGTTGAAAAAGTAATAACTCACATCCAACTGTCATTTAAAGTCAAAAGATTAAATGTTAAAATTTCATCAATACTGACCATTTTTTCAACGTTCGACTGGTCCGGGGTCATCGTTTTTCATCAGAAAATTGATTTTTTGCACTCTACCAAAAATGATTCAGAATGTCATTTGGATCTGGCCTCATGTTGAATAACCACTTTTTAAACCCTCACAGTCACCAAAATTGCCATTTTTACAGAGTTTTGCTTACTCAAAATCTTCAATTTTGACCAATTTCAGGCACAGAAATGACTTTAAACACACTTATTTTAGTTGAAAAAGTAATAACTCAAATCCAACCGTCATTTAAAGTCAAAAGATTAAATGTTAAAATTTCATCAATATTGACCATTTTTTCAACGTTCGACTGGTCCGGGGTCATCGTTTTTCATCAGAAAATGGATTTTTTGGACTCTTCCAAAAATGATTCAAAATGTCATTTGGATCGGGCCTCATGTTGAATAACCACTTTTTAAACCCTCACAGTGACCAAAATTGCCATTTTTACAGAGTTTTGCTTACTCATAAGCTTCAAATTTGACCAATTTCAGGCACAGAAATGACTTTAAACACACTTATTTTAGTTGAAAAAGTAATAATTCATATCCAACCGTCATTTAAAGTCAAAAGATTAAATGTTAAAATTTCATCAATATTGACAATTTTTTCAACGTTCGACTGGTCCGGGGTCATCGTTTTTCATCAGAAAATTGATTTTTTGGACTCTACCAAAAATGATTCAAAATGTCATTTGGATCGGGCCTCATGTTGAATAACCACTTTTTAAACCCTCACAGTGACCAAAATTGCCATTTTTACAGAGTTTTGCTTACTCAAAATCTTCAATTTTGACCAATTTCAGGCACAGAAATGACTTTAAACACACTTATTTTAGTTGAAAAAGTAATAACTCACATCCAACCGTCATTTAAAGTCAAAAGATTAAATGTTAAAATGTCATCAATATTGACCATTTTTTCAATGTTCGACTGGTCCGGGGTCATCGTTTTTCATCAGAAAATGGATTTTTTGGACTCTTCCAAAAATGATTCAAAATGTCATTTGGATCGGGCCTCATGTTGAATAACCACTTTTTAAACCCTCACAGTGACCAAAATTGCCATTTTTACAGAGTTTTGCTTACTCAAAATCTTCCAATTTTGACCAATTTCAGGCACAGAAATGACTTTAAACACACTTATTTTAGTTGAAAAAGTAATAACTCACATCCAACCGTCATTTAAAGTCAAAAGATTAAATGTTAAAATTTCATCAATATTGACCATTTTTTCAACGTTCGACTGGTCCGGGGTCATCGTTTTTCATCAGAAAATTGATTTTTTGCACTCTACCAAAAATGATTCAGAATGTCATTTGGATCGGGCCTCATGTTGAATAACCACTTTTTAAACCCTCACAGTGACCAAAATTGCCATTTTTACAGAGTTTTGCTTACTCAAAATCTTCAATTTTGACCAATTTCAGGCACAGAAATGACTTTAAACACACTTATTTTAGTTGAAAAAGTAATAACTCAAATCCAACCGTCATTTAAAGTCAAAAGATTAAATGTTAAAATTTCATCAATATTGACCATTTTTTCAACGTTCGACTGGTCCGGGGTCATCGTTTTTCATCAGAAAATGGATTTTTTTGACTCTTCCAAAAATGATTCAAAATGTCATTTGGATCGGGCCTCATGTTGAATAACCACTTTTTAAACCCTCACAGTGACCAAAATTGCCATTTTTACAGAGTTTTGCTTACTCAAAATCTTCCAATTTTGACCAATTTCAGGCACAGAAATGACTTTAAACACACTTATTTTAGTTGAAAAAGTAATACCTCAAATCCAACCGTCATTTAAAGTCAAAAGATTAAATGTTAAAATTTCATCAATATTGACCATTTTTTCAACGTTCGACTGGTCCGGGGTCATCGTTTTTCATCAGAAAATGGATTTTTTGGACTCTTCCAAAAATGATTCAAAATGTCATTTGGATCGGGCCTCATGTTGAATAACCACTTTTTAAACCCTCACAGTGACCAAAATTGCCATTTTTACAGAGTTTTGCTTACTCAAAAGCTTCAAATTTTGACCAATTTCAGGCACAGAAATGACTTTAAACACACTTATTTTAGTTGAAAAAGTAATAACTCACATCCAACTGTCATTTAAAGTCAAAAGATTAAATGTTAAAATTTCATCAATATTGACCATTTTTTCAACGTTCGACTGGTCCGGGGTCATCGTTTTTCATCAGAAAATTGATTTTTTGCACTCTACCAAAAATGATTCAGAATGTCATTTGGATCGGGCCTCATGTTGAATAACCACTTTTTAAACCCTCACAGTGACCAAAATTGCCATTTTTACAGAGTTTTGCTAACTCAAAAGCTTCAAATTTGACCAATTTCAGGCACAGAAATGACTTTAAACACACTTATTTTAGTTGAAAAAGTAATAATTCATATCCAACCGTCATTTAAAGTCAAAAGATTAAATGTTAAAATTTCATCAATATTGACCATTTTTTCAACGTTCGACTGGTCCGGGGTCATCGTTTTTCATCAGAAAATAGATTTTTTGGACTCTACCAAAAATGATTCAAAATGTCATTTGGATCAGGCCTCATGTTGAATATCCACTTTTTAAACCCTCACAGTGACCAAAATTGCCATTTTTACAGAGTTTTGCTTACTCAAAATCTTCCAATTTTGACCAATTTCAGGCACAGAAATGACTTTAACCCCTTCCATGCTGCTGACGGAACGGTTCCGTCATGCACTACGGGTGAGCTGTGCGGATGACGGAACCGTTCCGTCATGACTCCGCCCGCGCAAGGCGGAGTCAGCATGGGCGGGGAAAACCGCCCGCACGGAAGGGGTTAAACACACTTATTTTAGTTGAAAAAGTAATAACTCACATCCAACTGTCATTTAAAGTCAAAAGATTAAATGTTAAAATTTCATCAATATTGACCATTTTTTCAACGTTCGACTGGTCCGGGGTCATCGTTTTTCATCAGAAAATTGATTTTTTGCACTCTACCAAAAATGATTCAGAATGTCATTTGGATCGGGCCTCATGTTGAATAACCACTTTTTAAACCATTACAGTGACCAAAATTGCCATTTTTACAGAGTTTTGCTTACTCAAAATCTTCAATTTTGACCAATTTCAGGCACAGAAATGACTTTAAACACACTTATTTTAGTTGAAAAAGTAATAACTCAAATCCAACCGTCATTTAAAGTCAAAAGATTAAATGTTAAAATTTCATCAATATTGACCATTTTTTCAACGTTCGACTGGTCCGGGGTCATCGTTTTTCATCAGAAAATGGATTTTTTGGACTCTTCCAAAAATGATTCAAAATGTCATTTGGATCGGGCCTCATGTTGAATAACCACTTTTTAAACCCTCACAGTGACCAAAATTGCCATTTTTACAGAGTTTTGCTTACTCATAAGCTTCAAATTTGACCAATTTCAGGCACAGAAATGACTTTAAACACACTTATTTTAGTTGAAAAAGTAATAACTCACATCCAACCGTCATTTAAAGTCAAAAGATTAAATGTTAAAATTTCATCAATATTGACCATTTTTTCAACGTTCGACTGGTCCGGAGTCATCGTTTTTCATCAGAAAATTGATTTTTTGCACTCTACCAAAAATGATTCAGAATGTCATTTGGATCGGGCCTCATGTTGAATAACCACTTTTTAAACCCTCACAGTGACCAAAATTGCCATTTTTACAGAGTTTTGCTTACTCAAAATCTTCAATTTTGACCAATTTCAGGCACAGAAATGACTTTAAACACACTTATTTTAGTTGAAAAAGTAATAATTCATATCCAACCGTCATTTAAAGTCAAAAGATTAAATGTTAAAATTTCATCAATATTGACCATTTTTTCAACGTTCGACTGGTCCGGGGTCATCGTTTTTCATCAGAAAATTGATTTTTTGGACTCTACCAAAAATGATTCAAAATGTCATTTGGATCGGGCCTCATGTTGAATAACCACTTTTTAAACCCTCACAGTGACCAAAATTGCCATTTTTACAGAGTTTTGCTTACTCAAAATCTTCAATTTTGACCAATTTCAGGCACAGAAATGATTTTAAACACACTTATTTTAGTTGAAAAAGTAATAACTCACATCCAACCGTCATTTAAAGTCAAAAGATTAAATGTTAAAATTTCATCAATATTGACCATTTTTTCAACGTTCGACTGGTCCGGGGTCATCGTTTTTAATCAGAAAATGGATTTTTTGGACTCTTTCAAAAATGATTCAAAATGTCATTTGGATCGGGCCTCATGTTGAATAACCACTTTTTAAACCCTCACAGTGACCAAAATTGCCATTTTTACAGAGTTTTGCTTACTCAAAAGCTTCAAATTTTGACCAATTTCAGGCACAGAAATGACTTTAAACACACTTATTTTAGCTGAAAAAGTAATAACTCACATCCAACTGTCATTTAAAGTCAAAAGATTAAATGTTAAAATTTCATCAATATTGACCATTTTTTCAACGTTCGACTGGTCCGGGGTCATCGTTTTTCATCAGAAAATTGATTTTTTGCACTCTACCAAAAATGATTCAGAATGTCATTTGGATCTGGCCTCATGTTGAATAACCACTTTTTAAACCCTCACAGTCACCAAAATTGCCATTTTTACAGAGTTTTGCTTACTCAAAATCTTCAATTTTGACCAATTTCAGGCACAGAAATGACTTTAAACACACTTATTTTAGTTGAAAAAGTAATAACTCAAATCCAACCATCATTTAAAGTCAAAAGATTAAATGTTAAAATTTCATCAATATTGACCATTTTTTCAACGTTCGACTGGTCCGGGGTCATCGTTTTTCATCAGAAAATGGATTTTTTGGACTCTTCCAAAAATGATTCAAAATGTCATTTGGATCGGGCCTCATGTTGAATAACCACTTTTTAAACCCTCACAGTGACCAAAATTGCCATTTTTACAGAGTTTTGCTTACTCATAAGCTTCAAATTTGACCAATTTCAGGCACAGAAATGACTTTAAACACACTTATTTTAGTTGAAAAAGTAATAATTCATATCCAACCGTCATTTAAAGTCAAAAGATTAAATGTTAAAATTTCATCAATATTGACCATTTTTTCAACGTTCGACTGGTCCGGGGTCATCGTTTTTCATCAGAAAATTGATTTTTTGCACTCTACCAAAAATGATTCAAAATGTCATTTGGATCGGGCCTCATGTTGAATAACCACTTTTTAAACCCTCACAGTGACCAAAATTGCCATTTTTACAGAGTTTTGCTTACTCAAAAGCTTCAAATTTTGACCAATTTCAGGCACAGAAATGACTTTAAACACACTTATTTTAGTTGAAAAAGTAATAACTCACATCCAACTGTCATTTAAAGTCAAAAGATTAAATGTTAAAATTTCATCAATATTGACCATTTTTTCAACGTTCGACTGGTCCGGGGTCATCGTTTTTCATCAGAAAATTGATTTTTTGCACTCTACCAAAAATGATTCAGAATGTCATTTGGATCGGGCCTCATGTTGAATAACCACTTTTTAAACCCTCACAGTGACCAAAATTGCCATTTTTACAGAGTTTTGCTTACTCAAAATCTTCAATTTTGACCAATTTCAGGCACAGAAATGACTTTAAACACACTTATTTTAGTTGAAAAAGTAATAACTCAAATCCAACCGTCATTTAAAGTCAAAAGATTAAATGTTAAAATTTCATCAATATTGACCATTTTTTCAACGTTCGACTGGTCCGGGGTCATCGTTTTTCATCAGAAAATGGATTTTTTGGACTCTTCCAAAAATGATTCAAAATGTCATTTGGATCGGGCCTCATGTTGAATAACCACTTTTTAAACCCTCACAGTGACCAAAATTGCCATTTTTACAGAGTTTTGCTTACTCATAAGCTTCAAATTTGACCAATTTCAGGCACAGAAATGACTTTAAACACACTTATTTTAGTTGAAAAAGTAATAACTCACATCCAACCGTCATTTAAAGTCAAAAGATTAAATGTTAAAATTTCATCAATATTGACCATTTTTTCAACGTTCGACTGGTCCGGGGTCATCGTTTTTCATCAGAAAATTGATTTTTTGCACTCTACCAAAAATGATTCAGAATGTCATTTGGATCGGGCCTCATGTTGAATAACCACTTTTTAAACCCTCACAGTGACCAAAATTGCCATTTTTACAGAGTTTTGCTTACTCAAAATCTTCAATTTTGACCAATTTCAGGCACAGAAATGACTTTAAACACACTTATTTTAGTTGAAAAAGTAATAATTCATATCCAACCGTCATTTAAAGTCAAAAGATTAAATGTTAAAATTTCATCAATATTGACCATTTTTTCAACGTTCGACTGGTCCGGGGTCATCGTTTTTCATCAGAAAATTGATTTTTTGGACTCTACCAAAAATGATTCAAAATGTCATTTGGATCGGGCCTCATGTTGAATAACCACTTTTTAAACCCTCACAGTGACCAAAATTGCCATTTTTACAGAGTTTTGCTTACTCAAAATCTTCAATTTTGACCAATTTCAGGCACATAAATGATTTTAAACACACTTATTTTAGTTGAAAAAGTAATAACTCACATCCAACCGTCATTTAAAGTCAAAAGATTAAATGTTAAAATGTCATCAATATTGACCATTTTTTCAACGTTCGACTGGTCCGGGGTCATCGTTTTTCATCAGAAAATGGATTTTTTGGACTCTTTCAAAAATGATTCAAAATGTCATTTGGATCGGGCCTCATGTTGAATAACCACTTTTTAAACCCTCACAGTGACCAAAATTGCCATTTTTACAGAGTTTTGCTTACTCAAAAGCTTCAAATTTTGACCAATTTCAGGCACAGAAATGACTTTAAACACACTTATTTTAGTTGAAAAAGTAATAACTCACATCCAACTGTCATTTAAAGTCAAAAGATTAAATGTTAAAATTTCATCAATATTGACCATTTTTTCAACGTTCGACTGGTCCGGGGTCATCGTTTTTCATCAGAAAATTGATTTTTTGCACTCTACCAAAAATGATTCAGAATGTCATTTGGATCTGGCCTCATGTTGAATAACCACTTTTTAAACCCTCACAGTCACCAAAATTGCCATTTTTACAGAGTTTTGCTTACTCAAAATCTTCAATTTTGACCAATTTCAGGCACAGAAATGACTTTAAACACACTTATTTTAGTTGAAAAAGTAATAACTCAAATCCAACCTTCATTTAAAGTCAAAAGATTAAATGTTAAAATTTCATCAATATTGACCATTTTTTCAACGTTCGACTGGTCCGGGGTCATCGTTTTTCATCAGAAAATGGATTTTTTGGACTCTTCCAAAAATGATTCAAAATGTCATTTGGATCGGGCCTCATGTTGAATAACCACTTTTTAAACCCTCACAGTGACCAAAATTGCCATTTTTACAGAGTTTTGCTTACTCATAAGCTTCAAATTTGACCAATTTCAGGCACAGAAATGACTTTAAACACACTTATTTTAGTTGAAAAAGTAATAATTCATATCCAACCGTCATTTAAAGTCAAAAGATTAAATGTTAAAATTTCATCAATATTGACCATTTTTTCAACGTTCGACTGGTCCGGGGTCATCGTTTTTCATCAGAAAATTGATTTTTTGGACTCTACCAAAAATGATTCAAAATGTAATTTGGATCGGGCCTCATGTTGAATAACCACTTTTTAAACCCTCACAGTGACCAAAATTGCCATTTTTACAGAGTTTTGCTTACTCAAAATCTTCAATTTTGACCAATTTCAGGCACAGAAATGACTTTAAACACACTTATTTTAGTTGAAAAAGTAATAACTCACATCCAACCGTCATTTAAAGTCAAAAGATTAAATGTTAAAATTTCATCAATATTGACCATTTTTTCAATGTTCGACTGGTCCGGGGTCATCGTTTTTCATCAGAAAATGGATTTTTTTGACTCTTCCAAAAATGATTCAAAATGTCATTTGGATCGGGCCTCATGTTGAATAACCACTTTTTAAACCCTCACAGTGACCAAAATTGCAATTTTTACAGAGTTTTGCTTACTCAAAATTTTCCAATTTTGACCAATTTCAGGCACAGAAATGACTTTAAACACACTTATTTTAGTTGAAAAAGTAATAACTCACATCCAACCGTCATTTAAAGTCAAAAGATTAAATGTTAAAATTTCATCAATATTGACCATTTTTTCAACGTTCGACTGGTCCGGGGTCATCGTTTTTCATCAGAAAATTGATTTTTTGCACTCTACCAAAAATGATTCAGAATGTCATTTGGATCGGGCCTCATGTTGAATAACCACTTTTTAAACCCTCACAGTGACCAAAATTGCCATTTTTACAGAGTTTTGCTTACTCAAAATCTTCAATTTTGACCAATTTCAGGCACAGAAATGACTTTAAACACACTTATTTTAGTTGAAAAAGTAATAACTCAAATCCAACCGTCATTTAAAGTCAAAAGATTAAATGTTAAAATTTCATCAATATTGACCATTTTTTCAACGTTCGACTGGTCCGGGGTCATCGTTTTTCATCAGAAAATGGATTTTTTGGACTCTTCCAAAAATGATTCAAAATGTCATTTGGATCGGGCCTCATGTTGAATAACCACTTTTTAAACCCTCACAGTGACCAAAATTGCCATTTTTACAGAGTTTTGCTTACTCATAAGTTTCAAATTTGACCAATTTCAGGCACAGAAATGACTTTAAACACACTTATTTTAGTTGAAAAAGTAATAATTCATATCCAACCGTCATTTAAAGTCAAAAGATTAAATGTTAAAATTTCATCAATATTGACCATTTTTTCAACGTTCGACTGGTCCGGGGTCATCGTTTTTCATCAGAAAATTGATTTTTTGGACTCTACCAAAAATGATTCAAAATGTCATTTGGATCGGGCCTCATGTTGAATAACCACTTTTTAAACCCTCACAGTGACCAAAATTGCCATTTTTACAGAGTTTTGCTTACTCAAAATCTTCAATTTTGACCAATTTCAGGCACAGAAATGATTTTAAACACACTTATTTTAGTTGAAAAAGTAATAACTCACATCCAACCGTCATTTAAAGTCAAAAGATTAAATGTTAAAATTTCATCAATATTGACCATTTTTTCAATGTTCGACTGGTCCGGGGTCATCGTTTTTCATCAGAAAATGGATTTTTTGGACTCTTCCAAAAATGATTCAAAATGTCATTTGGATCGGGCCTCATGTTGAATAACCACTTTTTAAACCCTCACAGTGACCAAAATTGCCATTTTTACAGTTTTGCTTACTCAAAATCTTCCAATTTTGACCAATTTCAGGCACAGAAATGACTTTAAACACACTTATTTTAGTTGAAAAAGTAATACCTCAAATCCAACCGTCATTTAAAGTCAAAAGATTAAATGTTAAAATTTCATCAATATTGACCATTTTTTCAACGTTCGACTGGTCCGGGGTCATCGTTTTTCATCAGAAAATGGATTTTTTTGACTCTTCCAAAAATGATTCAAAATGTCATTTGGATCGGGCCTCATGTTGAATAACCACTTTTTAAACCCTCACAGTGACCAAAATTGCCATTTTTACAGAGTTTTGCTTACTCAAAAGCTTCAAATTTTGACCAATTTCAGGCACAGAAATGACTTTAAACACACTTATTTTAGTTGAAAAAGTAATAACTCACATCCAACTGTCATTTAAAGTCAAAAGATTAAATGTTAAAATTTCATCAATATTGACCATTTTTTCAACGTTCGACTGGTCCGGGGTCATCGTTTTTCATCAGAAAATTGATTTTTTGCACTCTACCAAAAATGATTCAGAATGTCATTTGGATCTGGCCTCATGTTGAATAACCACTTTTTAAACCCTCACAGTCACCAAAATTGCCATTTTTACAGAGTTTTGCTTACTCAAAATCTTCAATTTTGACCAATTTCAGGCACAGAAATGACTTTAAACACACTTATTTTAGTTGAAAAAGTAATAACTCAAATCCAACCGTCATTTAAAGTCAAAAGATTAAATGTTAAAATTTCATCAATATTGACCATTTTTTCAACGTTCGACTGGTCCGGGGTCATCGTTTTTCATCAGAAAATGGATTTTTTGGACTCTTCCAAAAATGATTCAAAATGTCATTTGGATCGGGCCTCATGTTGAATAACCACTTTTTAAACCCTCACAGTGACCAAAATTGCCATTTTTACAGAGTTTTGCTTACTCATAAGCTTCAAATTTGACCAATTTCAGGCACAGAAATGACTTTAAACACACTTATTTTAGTTGAAAAAGTAATAATTCATATCCAACCGTCATTTAAAGTCAAAAGATTAAATGTTAAAATTTCATCAATATTGACCATTTTTTCAACGTTCGACTGGTCCGGGGTCATCGTTTTTCATCAGAAAATTGATTTTTTGGACTCTACCAAAAATGATTCAAAATGTCATTTGGATCGGGCCTCATGTTGAATAACCACTTTTTAAACCCTCACAGTGACCAAAATTGCCATTTTTACAGAGTTTTGCTTACTCAAAATCTTCAATTTTGACCAATTTCAGGCACAGAAATGACTTTAAACACACTTATTTTAGTTGAAAAAGTAATAACTCACATCCAACCGTCATTTAAAGTCAAAAGATTAAATGTTAAAATTTCATCAATATTGACCATTTTTTCAATGTTCGACTGGTCCGGGGTCATCGTTTTTCATCAGAAAATGGATTTTTTGGACTCTTCCAAAAATGATTCAAAATGTCATTTGGATCGGGCCTCATGTTGAATAACCACTTTTTAAACCCTCACAGTGACCAAAATTGCCATTTTTACAGAGTTTTGCTTACTCAAAATCTTCCAATTTTGACCAATTTCAGGCACAGAAATGACTTTAAACACACTTATTTTAGTTGAAAAAGTAATAACTCACATCCAACCGTCATTTAAAGTCAAAAGATTAAATGTTAAAATTTCATCAATATTGACCATTTTTTCAACGTTCGACTGGTCCGGGGTCATCGTTTTTCATCAGAAAATTGATTTTTTGCACTCTACCAAAAATGATTCAGAATGTCATTTGGATCGGGCCTCATGTTGAATAACCACTTTTTAAACCCTCACAGTGACCAAAATTGCCATTTTTACAGAGTTTTGCTTACTCAAAATCTTCAATTTTGACCAATTTCAGGCACAGAAATGACTTTAAACACACTTATTTTAGTTGAAAAAGTAATAACTCAAATCCAACCGTCATTTAAAGTCAAAAGATTAAATGTTAAAATTTCATCAATATTGACCATTTTTTCAACGTTCGACTGGTCCGGGGTCATCGTTTTTCATCAGAAAATGGATTTTTTGGACTCTTCCAAAAATGATTCAAAATGTCATTTGGATCGGGCCTCATGTTGAATAACCACTTTTTAAACCCTCACAGTGACCAAAATTGCCATTTTTACAGAGTTTTGCTTACTCATAAGTTTCAAATTTGACCAATTTCAGGCACAGAAATGACTTTAAACACACTTATTTTAGTTGAAAAAGTAATAATTCATATCCAACCGTCATTTAAAGTCAAAAGATTAAATGTTAAAATTTCATCAATATTGACCATTTTTTCAACGTTCGACTGGTCCGGGGTCATCGTTTTTCATCAGAAAATTGATTTTTTGGACTCTACCAAAAATGATTCAAAATGTCATTTGGATCGGGCCTCATGTTGAATAACCACTTTTTAAACCCTCACAGTGACCAAAATTGCCATTTTTACAGAGTTTTGCTTACTCAAAATCTTCAATTTTGACCAATTTCAGGCACAGAAATGATTTTAAACACACTTATTTTAGTTGAAAAAGTAATAACTCACATCCAACCGTCATTTAAAGTCAAAAGATTAAATGTTAAAATTTCATCAATATTGACCATTTTTTCAATGTTCGACTGGTCCGGGGTCATCGTTTTTCATCAGAAAATGGATTTTTTGGACTCTTCCAAAAATGATTCAAAATGTCATTTGGATCGGGCCTCATGTTGAATAACCACTTTTAAACCCTCACAGTGACCAAAATTGCCATTTTTACAGTTTTGCTTACTCAAAATCTTCCAATTTTGACCAATTTCAGGCACAGAAATGACTTTAAACACACTTATTTTAGTTGAAAAAGTAATACCTCAAATCCAACCGTCATTTAAAGTCAAAAGATTAAATGTTAAAATTTCATCAATATTGACCATTTTTTCAACGTTCGACTGGTCCGGGGTCATCGTTTTTCATCAGAAAATGGATTTTTTTGACTCTTCCAAAAATGATTCAAAATGTCATTTGGATCGGGCCTCATGTTGAATAACCACTTTTTAAACCCTCACAGTGACCAAAATTGCAATTTTTACAGAGTTTTGCTTACTCAAAAGCTTCAAATTTTGACCAATTTCAGGCACAGAAATGACTTTAAACACACTTATTTTAGTTGAAAAAGTAATAACTCACATCCAACTGTCATTTAAAGTCAAAAGATTAAATGTTAAAATTTCATCAATATTGACCATTTTTTCAACGTTCGACTGGTCCGGGGTCATCGTTTTTCATCAGAAAATTGATTTTTTGCACTCTACCAAAAATGATTCAGAATGTCATTTGGATCGGGCCTCATGTTGAATAACCACTTTTTAAACCCTCACAGTGACCAAAATTGCCATTTTTACAGAGTTTTGCTTACTCAAAATCTTCAATTTTGACCAATTTCAGGCACAGAAATGACTTTAAACACACTTATTTTAGTTGAAAAAGTAATAACTCAAATCCAACCGTCATTTAAAGTCAAAAGATTAAATGTTAAAATTTCATCAATATTGACCATTTTTTCAACGTTCGACTGGTCCGGGGTCATCGTTTTTCATCAGAAAATGGATTTTTTGGACTCTTCCAAAAATGATTCAAAATGTCATTTGGATCGGGCCTCATGTTGAATAACCACTTTTTAAACCCTCACAGTGACCAAAATTGCCATTTTTACAGAGTTTTGCTTACTCATAAGCTTCAAATTTGACCAATTTCAGGCACAGAAATGACTTTAAACACACTTATTTTAGTTGAAAAAGTAATAACTCACATCCAACTGTCATTTAAAGTCAAAAGATTAAATGTTAAAATTTCATCAATATTGACCATTTTTTCAACGTTCGACTGGTCCGGGGTCATCGTTTTTCATCAGAAAATTGATTTTTTGGACTCTTCCAAAAATGATTCAAAATGTCATTTGGATCGGGCCTCATGTTGAATAACCACTTTTTAAACCCTCACAGTGACCAAAATTGCCATTTTTACAGAGTTTTGCTTACTCAAAAGCTTCAAATTTTGACCAATTTCAGGCACAGAAATGACTTTAAACACACTTATTTTAGTAGAAAAAGTAATAACTCACATCCAACTGTCATTTAAAGTCAAAAGATTAAATGTTAAAATTTCATCAATATTGACCATTTTTTCAACGTTCGACTGGTCCGGGGTCATCGTTTTTCATTAGAAAATTGATTTTTTGCACTCTACCAAAAATGATTCAGAATGTCATTTGGATCGGGCCTCATGTTGAATAACCACTTTTTAAACCCTCACAGTGACCAAAATTGCCATTTTTACAGAGTTTTGCTTACTCAAAATCTTCAATTTTGACCAATTTCAGGCACAGAAATGACTTTAAACACACTTATTTTAGTTGAAAAAGTAATAACTCAAATCCAACCGTCATTTAAAGTCAAAAGATTAAATGTTAAAATTTAATCAATATTGACCATTTTTTCAACGTTCGACTGGTCCGGGGTCATCGTTTTTCATCAGAAAATGGATTTTTTGGACTCTTCCAAAAATGATTCAAAATGTCATTTGGATCGGGCCTCATGTTGAATAACCACTTTTTAAACCCTCACAGTGACCAAAATTGCCATTTTTACAGAGTTTTGCTTACTCATAAGCTTCAAATTTGACCAATTTCAGGCACAGAAATGACTTTAAACACACTTATTTTAGTTGAAAAAGTAATAACTCACATCCAACCGTCATTTAAAGTCAAAAGATTAAATGTTAAAATTTCATCAATATTGACCATTTTTTCAACGTTCGACTGGTCCGGGGTCATCGTTTTTCATCAGAAAATTGATTTTTTGCACTCTACCAAAAATGATTCAGAATGTCATTTGGATCGGGCCTCATGTTGAATAACCACTTTTTAAACCCTCACAGTGACCAAAATTGCCATTTTTACAGAGTTTTGCTTACTCAAAATCTTCAATTTTGACCAATTTCAGGCACAGAAATGACTTTAAACACACTTATTTTAGTTGAAAAAGTAATAATTCATATCCAACCGTCATTTAAAGTCAAAAGATTAAATGTTAAAATTTCATCAATATTGACCATTTTTTCAACGTTCGACTGGTCCGGGGTCATCGTTTTTCATCAGAAGATTGATTTTTTGGACTCTACCAAAAATGATTCAAAATGTCATTTGGATCGGGCCTCATGTTGAATAACCACTTTTTAAACCCTCACAGTGACCAAAATTGCCATTTTTACAGAGTTTTGCTTACTCAAAATCTTCAATTTTGACCAATTTCAGGCACAGAAATGATTTTAAACACACTTATTTTAGTTGAAAAAGTAATAACTCACATCCAACCGTCATTTAAAGTCAAAAGATTAAATGTTAAAATTTCATCAATATTGACCATTTTTTCAACGTTCGACTGGTCCGGGGTCATCGTTTTTCATCAGAAAATGGATTTTTTGGACTCTTTCAAAAATGATTCAAAATGTCATTTGGATCGGGCCTCATGTTGAATAACCACTTTTTAAACCCTCACAGTGACCAAAATTGCCATTTTTACAGAGTTTTGCTTACTCAAAAGCTTCAAATTTTGACCAATTTCAGGCACAGAAATGACTTTAAACACACTTATTTTAGTTGAAAAAGTAATAACTCACATCCAACTGTCATTTAAAGTCAAAAGATTAAATGTTAAAATTTCATCAATATTGACCATTTTTTCAACGTTCGACTGGTCCGGGGTCATCGTTTTTCATCAGAAAATTGATTTTTTGCACTCTACCAAAAATGATTCAGAATGTCATTTGGATCGGGCCTCATGTTGAATAACCACTTTTTAAACCGTCACAGTGACCAAAATTGCCATTTTTACAGAGTTTTGCTTACTCAAAATCTTCAATTTTGACCAATTTCAGGCACAGAAATGACTTTAAACACACTTATTTTAGTTGAAAAAGTAATAACTCACATCCAACTGTCATTTAAAGTCAAAAGATTAAATGTTAAAATTTCATCAATATTGACCATTTTTTCAACGTTCGACTGGTCCGGGGTCATCGTTTTTCATCAGAAAATGGATTTTTTGGACTCTTCCAAAAATGATTCAAAATGTCATTTGGATCGGGCCTCATGTTGAATAACCACTTTTTAAACCCTCACAGTGACCAAAATTGCCATTTTTACAGAGTTTTGCTTACTCATAAGCTTCAAATTTGACCAATTTCAGGCACAGAAATGACTTTAAACACACTTATTTTAGTTGAAAAAGTAATAATTCATATCCAACCGTCATTTAAAGTCAAAAGATTAAATGTTAAAATTTCATCAATATTGACCATTTTTTCAACGTTCGACTGGTCCGGGGTCATCGTTTTTCATCAGAAAATTGATTTTTTGGACTCTACCAAAAATGATTCAAAATGTCATTTGGATCGGGCCTCATGTTGAATAACCACTTTTTAAACCCTCACAGTGACCAAAATTGCCATTTTTACAGAGTTTTGCTTACTCAAAATCTTCAATTTTGACCAATTTCAGGCACAGAAATGACTTTAAACACACTTATTTTAGTTGAAAAAGTAATAACTCACATCCAACCGTCATTTAAAGTCAAAAGATTAAATGTTAAAATTTCATCAATATTGACCATTTTTTCAATGTTCGACTGGTCCGGGGTCATCGTTTTTCATCAGAAAATGGATTTTTTGGACTCTTCCAAAAATGATTCAAAATGTCATTTGGATCGGGCCTCATGTTGAATAACCACTTTTTAAACCCTCACAGTGACCAAAATTGCCATTTTTACAGAGTTTTGCTTACTCAAAATCTTCCAATTTTGACCAATTTCAGGCACAGAAATGACTTTAAACACACTTATTTTAGTTGAAAAAGTAATAACTCACATCCAACCGTCATTTAAAGTCAAAAGATTAAATGTTAAAATTTCATCAATATTGACCATTTTTTCAACGTTCGACTGGTCCGGGGTCATCGTTTTTCATCAGAAAATTGATTTTTTGCACTCTACCAAAAATGATTCAGAATGTCATTTGGATCGGGCCTCATGTTGAATAACCACTTTTTAAACCCTCACAGTGACCAAAATTGCCATTTTTACAGAGTTTTGCTTACTCAAAATCTTCAATTTTGACCAATTTCAGGCACAGAAATGACTTTAAACACACTTATTTTAGTTGAAAAAGTAATAACTCAAATCCAACCGTCATTTAAAGTCAAAAGATTAAATGTTAAAATTTCATCAATATTGACCATTTTTTCAACGTTCGACTGGTCCGGGGTCATCGTTTTTCATCAGAAAATGGATTTTTTGGACTCTTCCAAAAATGATTCAAAATGTCATTTGGATCGGGCCTCATGTTGAATAACCACTTTTTAAACCCTCACAGTGACCAAAATTGCCATTTTTACAGAGTTTTGCTTACTCATAAGCTTCAAATTTGACCAATTTCAGGCACAGAAATGACTTTAAACACACTTATTTTAGTTGAAAAAGTAATAATTCATATCCAACCGTCATTTAAAGTCAAAAGATTAAATGTTAAAATTTCATCAATATTGACCATTTTTTCAACGTTCGACTGGTCCGGGGTCATCGTTTTTCATCAGAAAATTGATTTTTTGGACTCTACCAAAAATGATTCAAAATGTCATTTGGATCGGGCCTCATGTTGAATAACCACTTTTTAAACCCTCACAGTGACCAAAATTGCCATTTTTACAGAGTTTTGCTTACTCAAAATCTTCAATTTTGACCAATTTCAGGCACAGAAATGATTTTAAACACACTTATTTTAGTTGAAAAAGTAATAACTCACATCCAACCGTCATTTAAAGTCAAAAGATTAAATGTTAAAATTTCATCAATATTGACCATTTTTTCAATGTTCGACTGGTCCGGGGTCATCGTTTTTCATCAGAAAATGGATTTTTTGGACTCTTCCAAAAATGATTCAAAATGTCATTTGGATCGGGCCTCATGTTGAATAACCACTTTTTAAACCCTCACAGTGACCAAAATTGCCATTTTTACAGAGTTTTGCTTACTCAAAATCTTCCAATTTTGACCAATTTCAGGCACAGAAATGACTTTAAACACACTTATTTTAGTTGAAAAAGTAATACCTCAAATCCAACCGTCATTTAAAGTCAAAAGATTAAATGTTAAAATTTCATCAATATTGACCATTTTTTCAACGTTCGACTGGTCCGGGGTCATCGTTTTTCATCAGAAAATGGATTTTTTGGACTCTTCCAAAAATGATTCAAAATGTCATTTGGATCGGGCCTCATGTTGAATAACCACTTTTTAAACCCTCACAGTGACCAAAATTGCCATTTTTACAGAGTTTTGCTTACTCAAAAGCTTCAAATTTTGACCAATTTCAGGCACAGAAATGACTTTAAACACACTTATCTTAGTTGAAAAAGTAATAACTCACATCCAACTGTCATTTAAAGTCAAAAGATTAAATGTTAAAATTTCATCAATATTGACCATTTTTTCAACGTTCGACTGGTCCGGGGTCATCGTTTTTCATCAGAAAATTGATTTTTTGCACTCTACCAAAAATGATTCAGAATGTCATTTGGATCGGGCCTCATGTTGAATAACCACTTTTTAAACCCTCACAGTGACCAAAATTGCCATTTTTACAGAGTTTTGCTTACTCAAAATCTTCAATTTTGACCAATTTCAGGCACAGAAATGACTTTAAACACACTTATTTTAGTTGAAAAAGTAATAACTCAAATCCAACCGTCATTTAAAGTCAAAAGATTAAATGTTAAAATTTCATCAATATTGACCATTTTTTCAACGTTCGACTGGTCCGGGGTCATCGTTTTTCATCAGAAAATGGATTTTTTGGACTCTTCCAAAAATGATTCAAAATGTCATTTGGATCGGGCCTCATGTTGAATAACCACTTTTTAAACCCTCACAGTGACCAAAATTGCCATTTTTACAGAGTTTTGCTTACTCAAAAGCTTCAAATTTTGACCAATTTCAGGCACAGAAATGACTTTAAACACACTTATTTTAGTTGAAAAAGTAATAACTCACATCCAACTGTCATTTAAAGTCAAAAGATTAAATGTTAAAATTTCATCAATATTGACCATTTTTTCAACGTTCGACTGGTCCGGGGTCATCGTTTTTCATCAGAAAATGGATTTTTTGGACTCTTCCAAAAATGATTCAAAATGTCATTTGGATCGGGCCTCATGTTGAATAACCACTTTTTAAACCCTCACAGTGACCAAAATTGCCATTTTTACAGAGTTTTGCTTACTCATAAGCTTCAAATTTGACCAATTTCAGGCACAGAAATGACTTTAAACACACTTATTTTAGTTGAAAAAGTAATAATTCATATCCAACCGTCATTTAAAGTCAAAAGATTAAATGTTAAAATTTCATCCATATTGACCATTTTTTCAACGTTCGACTGGTCCGGGGTCATCGTTTTTCATCAGAAAATTGATTTTTTGGACTCTACCAAAAATGATTCAAAATGTCATTTGGATCGGGCCTCATGTTGAATAACCACTTTTTAAACCCTCACAGTGACCAAAATTGCCATTTTTACAGAGTTTTGCTTACTCAAAATCTTCAATTTTGACCAATTTCAGGCACAGAAATGACTTTAAACACACTTATTTTAGTTGAAAAAGTAATAACTCACATCCAACCGTCATTTAAAGTCAAAAGATTAAATGTTAAAATTTCATCAATATTGACCATTTTTTCAATGTTCGACTGGTCCGGGGTCATCGTTTTTCATCAGAAAATGGATTTTTTGGACTCTTCCAAAAATGATTCAAAATGTCATTTGGATCGGGCCTCATGTTGAATAACCACTTTTTAAACCCTCACAGTGACCAAAATTGCCATTTTTACAGAGTTTTGCTTACTCAAAATCTTCCAATTTTGACCAATTTCAGGCACAGAAATTACTTTAAACACACTTATTTTAGTTGAAAAAGTAATAACTCAAATCCAACCGTCATTTAAAGTCAAAAGATTAAATGTTAAAATTTCATCAATATTGACCATTTTTTCAACGTTCGACTGGTCCGGGGTCATCGTTTTTCATCAGAAAATAGATTTTTTGGACTCTTCCAAAAATGATTCAAAATGTCATTTGGATCGGGCCTCATGTTGAATAACCACTTTTTAAACCCTCACAGTGACCAAAATTGCCATTTTTACAGAGTTTTGCTTACTCATAAGCTTCAAATTTGACCAATTTCAGGCACAGAAATGACTTTAAACACACTTATTTTAGTTGAAAAAGTAATAACTCACATCCAACTGTCATTTAAAGTCAAAAGATTAAATGTTAAAATTTCATCAATATTGACCATTTTTTCAACGTTCGACTGGTCCGGGGTCATCGTTTTTCATCAGAAAATTGATTTTTTGCACTCTACCAAAAATGATTCAGAATGTCATTTGGATCGGGCCTCATGTTGAATAACCACTTTTTAAACCCTCACAGTGACCAAAATTGCCATTTTTACAGAGTTTTGCTTACTCAAAAGCTTCAAATTTTGACCAATTTCAGGCACAGAAATGACTTTAAACACACTTATTTTAGTTGAAAAAGCAATAACTCACATCCAACCGTCATTTAAAGTCAAAAGATTAAATGTTAAAATTTCATCAATATTGACCATTTTTTCAACGTTCGACTGGTCCGGGGTCATCGTTTTTCATCAGAAAATAGATTTTTTGGACTCTTCCAAAAATGATTCAAAATGTCATTTGGATCGGGCCTCATGTTGAATAACCACTTTTTAAACCCTCACAGTGACCAAAATTGCCATTTTTACAGAGTTTTGCTTACTCAAAATCTTCCAATTTTGACCAATTTCAGGCACAGAAATGACTTTAAACACACTTATTTTAGTTGAAAAAGTAATAACTCACATCCAACTGTCATTTAAAGTCAAAAGATTAAATGTTAAAATTTCATCAATATTGACCATTTTTTCAACGTTCGACTGGTCCGGGGTCATCGTTTTTCATCAGAAAATTGATTTTTTGCACTCTACCAAAAATGATTCAGAATGTCATTTGGATCTGGCCTCATGTTGAATAACCACTTTTTAAACCCTCACAGTGACCAAAATTGCCATTTTTACAGAGTTTTGCTTACTCAAAATCTTCAATTTTGACCAATTTCAGGCACAGAAATGACTTTAAACACACTTATTTTAGTTGAAAAAGTAATAACTCAAATCCAACCGTCATTTAAAGTCAAAAGATTAAATGTTAAAATTTCATCAATATTGACCATTTTTTCAACGTTCGACTGGTCCGGGGTCATCGTTTTTCATCAGAAAATGGATTTTTTGGACTCTTCCAAAAATGATTCAAAATGTCATTTGGATCGGGCCTCATGTTGAATAACCACTTTTTAAACCCTCACAGTGACCAAAATTGACGTTTTTTACAGAGTTTTGCTTACTCATAAGCTTCAAATTTGACCAATTTCAGGCACAGAAATGACTTTAAACACACTTATTTTAGTTGAAAAAGTAATAATTCATATCCAACCGTCATTTAAAGTCAAAAGATTAAATGTTAAAATTTCATCAATATTGACCATTTTTTCAACGTTCGACTGGTCCGGGGTCATCGTTTTTCATCAGAAAATTGATTTTTTGGACTCTACCAAAAATGATTCAAAATGTCATTTGGATCGGGCCTCATGTTGAATAACCACTTTTTAAACCCTCACAGTGACCAAAATTGCCATTTTTACAGAGTTTTGCTTACTCAAAATCTTCAATTTTGACCAATTTCAGGCACAGAAATGACTTTAAACACACTTATTTTAGTTGAAAAAGTAATAACTCACATCCAACCGTCATTTAAAGTCAAAAGATTAAATGTTAAAATTTCATCAATATTGACCATTTTTTCAATGTTCGACTGGTCCGGGGTCATCGTTTTTCATCAGAAAATGGATTTTTTGGACTCTTCCAAAAATGATTCAAAATGTCATTTGGATCGGGCCTCATGTTGAATAACCACTTTTTAAACCCTCACAGTGACCAAAATTGCCATTTTTACAGAGTTTTGCTTACTCAAAATCTTCCAATTTTGACCAATTTCAGGCACAGAAATGACTTTAAACACACTTATTTTAGTTGAAAAAGTAATAACTCACATCCAACCGTCATTTAAAGTCAAAAGATTAAATGTTAAAATTTCATCAATATTGACCATTTTTTCAACGTTCGACTGGTCCGGGGTCATCGTTTTTCATCAGAAAATGGATTTTTTGGACTCTTCCAAAAATGATTCAAAATGTCATTTGGATCGGGCCTCATGTTGAATAACCACTTTTTACACCCTCACAGTGACCAAAATTGCCATTTTTACAGAGTTTTGCTTACTCACAAGCTTCAAATTTGACCAATTTCAGGCACAGAAATGACTTTAAACACACTTATTTTAGTTGAAAAAGTAATAATTCATATCCAACCGTCATTTAAAGTCAAAAGATTAAATGTTAAAATTTCATCAATATTGACCATTTTTTCAACGTTCGACTGGTCCGGGGTCATCGTTTTTCATCAGAAAATTGATTTTTTGGACTCTACCAAAAATGATTCAAAATGTCATTTGGATCGGGCCTCATGTTGAATAACCACTTTTTAAACCCTCACAGTGACCAAAATTGCCATTTTTACAGAGTTTTGCTTACTCAAAATCTTCAATTTTGACCAATTTCAGGCACAGAAATGATTTTAAACACACTTATTTTAGTTGAAAAAGTAATACCTCACATCCAACCGTCATTTAAAGTCAAAAGATTAAATGTTAAAATTTCATCAATATTGACCATTTTTTCAATGTTCGACTGGTCCGGGGTCATCGTTTTTCATCAGAAAATGGATTTTTTGGACTCTTCCAAAAATGATTCAAAATGTCATTTGGATCGGGCCTCATGTTGAATAACCACTTTTTAAACCCTCACAGTGACCAAAATTGCCATTTTTACAGAGTTTTGCTTACACAAAATCTTCCAATTTTGACCAATTTCAGGCACAGAAATGACTTTAAACACACTTATTTTAGTTGAAAAAGTAATACCTCAAATCCAACCGTCATTTAAAGTCAAAAGATTAAATGTTAAAATTTCATCAATATTGACCATTTTTTCAACGTTCGACTGGTCCGGGGTCATCGTTTTTCATCAGAAAATGGATTTTTTGGACTCTTCCAAAAATGATTCAAAATGTCATTTGGATCGGGCCTCATGTTGAATAACCACTTTTTAAACCCTCACAGTGACCAAAATTGCCATTTTTACAGAGTTTTGCTTACTCAAAAGCTTCAAATTTTGACCAATTTCAGGCACAGAAATGACTTTAAACACACTTATTTTAGTTGAAAAAGTAATAACTCACATCCAACTGTCATTTAAAGTCAAAAGATTAAATGTTAAAATTTCATCAATATTGACCATTTTTTCAACGTTCGACTGGTCCGGGGTCATCGTTTTTCATCAGAAAATTGATTTTTTGCACTCTACCAAAAATGATTCAGAATGTCATTTGGATCGGGCCTCATGTTGAATAACCACTTTTTAAACCCTCACAGTGACCAAAATTGCCATTTTTACAGAGTTTTGCTTACTCAAAATCTTCAATTTTGACCAATTTCAGGCACAGAAATGACTTTAAACACACTTATTTTAGTTGAAAAAGTAATAACTCAAATCCAACCGTCAATTAAAGTCAAAAGATTAAATGTTAAAATTTCATCAATATTGACCATTTTTTCAACGTTCGACTGGTCCGGGGTCATCGTTTTTCATCAGAAAATGGATTTTTTGGACTCTTCCAAAAATGATTCAAAATGTCATTTGGATCGGGCCTCATGTTGAATAACCACTTTTTAAACCCTCACAGTGACCAAAATTGCCATTTTTACAGAGTTTTGCTTACTCAAAAGCTTCAAATTTTGACCAATTTCAGGCACAGAAATGACTTTAAACACACTTATTTTAGTTGAAAAAGTAATAACTCACATCCAACCGTCATTTAAAGTCAAAAGATTAAATGTTAAAATTTCATCAATATTGACCATTTTTTCAACGTTCGACTGGTCCGGGGTCATCGTTTTTCATCAGAAAATTGATTTTTTGGACTCTTCCAAAAATGATTCAAAATGTCATTTGGATCGGGCCTCATGTTGAATAACCACTTTTTAAACCCTCACAGTGACCAAAATTGCCATTTTTACAGAGTTTTGCTTACTCATAAGCTTCAAATTTGACCAATTTCAGGCACAGAAATGACTTTAAACACACTTATTTTAGTTGAAAAAGTAATAATTCATATCCAACCGTCATTTAAAGTCAAAAGATTAAATGTTAAAATTTCATCAATATTGACCATTTTTTCAACGTTCGACTGGTCCGGGGTCATCGTTTTTCATCAGAAAATTGATTTTTTGGACTCTACCAAAAATGATTCAAAATGTCATTTGGATCGGGCCTCATGTTGAATAACCACTTTTTAAACCCTCACAGTGACCAAAATTGCCATTTTTACAGAGTTTTGCTTACTCAAAATCTTCAATGTTGACCAATTTCAGGCACAGAAATGACTTTAAACACACTTATTTTAGTTGAAAAAGTAATAACTCACATCCAACCGTCATTTAAAGTCAAAAGATTAAATGTTAAAATTTCATCAATATTGACCATTTTTTCAATGATCGACTGGTCCGGGGTCATCGTTTTTCATCAGAAAATGGATTTTTTGGACTCTTCCAAAAATGATTCAAAATGTCATTTGGATCGGGCCTCATGTTGAATAACCACTTTTTAAACCCTCACAGTGACCAAAATTGCCATTTTTACAGAGTTTTGCTTACTCAAAATCTTCCAATTTTGACCAATTTCAGGCACAGAAATGACTTTAAACACACTTATTTTAGTTGAAAAAGTAATACCTCAAATCCAACCGTCATTTAAAGTCAAAAGATTAAATGTTAAAATTTCATCAATATTGACCATTTTTTCAACGTTCGACTGGTCCGGGGTCATCGTTTTTCATCAGAAAATTGATTTTTTGCACTCTACCAAAAATGATTCAGAATGTCATTTGGATCGGGCCTCATGTTGAATAACCACTTTTTAAACCCTCACAGTGACCAAAATTGCCATTTTTACAGAGTTTTGCTTACTCAAAATCTTCAATTTTGATCAATTTCAGGCACAGAAATGACTTTAAACACACTTATTTTAGTTGAAAAAGTAATAACTCAAATCCAACCGTCATTTAAAGTCAAAAGATTAAATGTTAAAATTTCATCAATATTGACCATTTTTTCAACGTTCGACTGGTCCGGGGTCATCGTTTTTCATCAGAAAATGGATTTTTTGGACTCTTCCAAAAATGATTCAAAATGTCATTTGGATCGGGCCTCATGTTGAATAACCACTTTTTAAACCCTCACAGTGACCAAAATTGCCATTTTTACAGAGTTTTGCTTACTCATAAGCTTCAAATTTGACCAATTTCAGGCACAGAAATGACTTTAAACACACTTATTTTAGTTGAAAAGGGTAATAACTCACATCCAACTGTCATTTAAAGTCAAAAGATTAAATGTTAAAATTTCATCAATATTGACCATTTTTTCAACGTTCGACTGGTCCGGGGTCATCGTTTTTCATCAGAAAATTGATTTTTTGGACTCTTCCAAAAATGATTCAAAATGTCATTTGGATCGGGCCTCATGTTGAATAACCACTTTTTAAACCCTCACAGTGACCAAAATTGCCATTTTTACAGAGTTTTGCTTACTCAAAAGCTTCAAATTTTGACCAATTTCAGGCACAGAAATGACTTTAAACACACTTATTTTAGTTGAAAAAGCAATAACTCACATCCAACCGTCATTTAAAGTCAAAAGATTAAATGTTAAAATTTCATCAATATTGACCATTTTTTCAACGTTCGACTGGTCCGGGGTCATCGTTTTTCATCAGAAAATTGATTTTTTGCACTCTACCAAAAATGATTCAGAATGTCATTTGGATCGGGCCTCATGTTGAATAACCACTTTTTAAACCCTCACAGTGACCAAAATTGCCATTTTTACAGAGTTTTGCTTACTCAAAAGCTTCAAATTTTGACCAATTTCAGGCACAGAAATGACTTTAAACACACTTATTTTAGTTGAAAAAGTAATAACTCACATCCAACCGTCATTTAAAGTCAAAAGATTAAATGTTAAAATTTCAGCAATATTGACCATTTTTTCAACGTTCGACTGGTCCGGGGTCATCGTTTTTCATCAGAAAATTGATTTTTTGCACTCTACCAAAAATGATTCAAAATGTCATTTGGATCGGGCCTCATGTTGAATAACCACTTTTTAAACCCTCACAGTGACCAAAATTGCCATTTTTACAGAGTTTTGCTTACTCAAAATCTTCAATTTTCACCAATTTCAGGGACAGAAATGACTTTAAACACACTTATTTTAGTTGAAAAAGTAATAACTCACATCCAACCGTCATTTAAAGTCAAAAGATTAAATGTTAAAATTTCATCAATATTGACCATTTTTTCAATGTTCGACTGGTCCGGGGTCATCGTTTTTCATCAGAAAATGGATTTTTTGGACTCTTCCAAAAAGGATTCAAAATGTCATTTGGATCGGGCCTCATGTTGAATAACCACTTTTTAAACCCTCACAGTGACCAAAATTGCCATTTTTCAGAGTTTTGCTTACTCAAAATCTTCCAATTTTGACCAATTTCAGGCACAGAAATGACTTTAAACACACTTATTTTAGTTGAAAAAGTAATAACTCACATCCAACCGTCATTTAAAGTCAAAAGATTAAATGTTAAAATTTCATCAATATTGACCATTTTTTCAACGTTCGACTGGTCCGGGGTCATCGTTTTTCATCAGAAAATGGATTTTTTGGACTCTTCCAAAAATGATTCAAAATGTCATTTGGATCGGGCCTCATGTTGAATAACCACTTTTTAAACCCTCACAGTGACCAAAATTGCCATTTTTACAGAGTTTTGCTTACTCAAAAGCTTCAAATTTTGACCAATTTCAGGCACAGAAATGACTTTAAACACACTTATTTTAGTTGAAAAAGTAATAACTCACATCCAACCGTCATTTAAAGTCAAAAGATTAAATGTTAAAATTTCATCAATATTGACCATTTTTTCAACGTTCGACTGGTCCGGGGTCATCGTTTTTCATCAGAAAATTGATTTTTTGCACTCTACCAAAAATGATTCAGAATGTCATTTGGATCGGGCCTCATGTTGAATAACCACTTTTTAAACCCTCACAGTGACCAAAATTGCCATTTTTACAGAGTTTTGCTTACTCAAAAGCTTCAAATTTTGACCAATTTCAGGCACAGAAATGACTTTAAACACACTTATTTTAGTTGAAAAAGTAATAACTCACATCCAACCGTCATTTAAAGTCAAAAGATCAAATGTTAAAATTTCAGCAATATTGACCATTTTTTCAACGTTCGACTGATCCGGGGTCATCGTTTTTCATCAGAAAATTGATTTTTTGCACTCTACCAAAAATGATTCAAAATGTCATTTGGATCGGGCCTCATGTTGAATAACCACTTTTTAAACCCTCACAGTGACCAAAATTGCCATTTTTACAGAGTTTTGCTTACTCAAAATCTTCAATTTTGACCAATTTCAGGCACAGAAATGACTTTAAACACACTTATTTTAGTTGAAAAAGTAATAACTCACATCCAACCGTCATTTAAAGTCAAAAGATTAAATGTTAAAATTTCATCAATATTGACCATTTTTTCAATGTTCGACTGGTCCGGGGTCATCGTTTTTCATCAGAAAATGGATTTTTTGGACTCTTCCAAAAATGATTCACAATGTCATTTGGATCGGGCCTCATGTTGAATAACCACTTTTTAAACCCTCACAGTGACCAAAATTGCCATTTTTACAGAGTTTTGCTTACTCAAAATCTTCCAATTTTGACCAATTTCAGGCACAGAAATTACTTTAAACACACTTATTTTAGTTGAAAAAGTAATAACTCACATCCAACCGTCATTTAAAGTCAAAAGATTAAATGTTAAAATTTCATCAATATTGACCATTTTTTCAACGTTCGACTGGTCCGGGGTCATCGTTTTTCATCAGAAAATGGATTTTTTGGACTCTTCCAAAAATGATTCAAAATGTCATTTGGATCGGGCCTCATGTTGAATAACCACTTTTTAAACCCTCACAGTGACCAAAATTGCCATTTTTACAGAGTTTTGCTTACTCAAAATCTTCAATTTTGACCAATTTCAGGCACAGAAATGACTTTAAACACACTTATTTTAGTTGAAAAAGTAATACCTCAAATCCAACCGTCATTTAAAGTCAAAAGATTAAATGTTAAAATTTCATCAATATTGACCATTTTTTCAACGTTCGACTGGTCCGGGGTCATCGTTTTTCATCAGAAAATGGATTTTTTGGACTCTTCCAAAAATGATTCAAAATGTCATTTGGATCGGGCCTCATGTTGAATAACCACTTTTTAAACCCTCACAGTGACCAAAATTGCCATTTTTACAGAGTTTTGCTTACTCAAAAGCTTCAAATTTTGACCAATTTCAGGCACAGAAATGACTTTAAACACACTTATTTTAGTTGAAAAAGTAATAACTCACATCCAACTGTCATTTAAAGTCAAAAGATTAAATGTTAAAATTTCATCAATATTGACCATTTTTTCAACGTTCGACTGGTCCGGGGTCATCGTTTTTCATCAGAAAATTGATTTTTTGCACTCTACCAAAAATGATTCAGAATGTCATTTGGATCGGGCCTCATGTTGAATAACCACTTTTTAAACCCTCACAGTGACCAAAATTGCCATTTTTACAGAGTTTTGCTTACTCAAAATCTTCAATTTTGACCAATTTCAGGCACAGAAATGACTTTAAACACACTTATTTTAGTTGAAAAAGTAATAACTCAAATCCAACCGTCATTTAAAGTCAAAAGATTAAATGTTAAAATTTCATCAATATTGACCATTTTTTCAACGTTCGACTGGTCCGGGGTCATCATTTTTCATCAGAAAATTGATTTTTTGGACTCTTCCAAAAATGATTCAAAATGTCATTTGGATCGGGCCTCATGTTGAATAACCACTTTTTAAACCCTCACAGTGACCAAAATTGCCATTTTTACAGAGTTTTGCTTACTCAAAAGCTTCAAATTTTGACCAATTTCAGGCACAGAAATGACTTTAAACACACTTATTTTAGTTGAAAAAGCAATAACTCACATCCAACCGTCATTTAAAGTCAAAAGATTAAATGTTAAAATTTCATCAATATTGACCATTTTTTCAACGTTCGACTGGTCCGGGGTCATCGTTTTTCATCAGAAAATAGATTTTTTGGACTCTTCCAAAAATGATTCAAAATGTCATTTGGATCGGGCCTCATGTTGAATAACCACTTTTTAAACCCTCACAGTGACCAAAATTGCCATTTTTACAGAGTTTTGCTTACTCAAAATCTTCCAATTTTGACCAATTTCAGGCACAGAAATGACTTTAAACACACTTATTTTAGTTGAAAAAGTAATAACTCACATCCAACCGTCATTTAAAGTCAAAAGATTAAATGTTAAAATTTCATCAATATTGACCATTTTTTCAACGTTTGACTGGTCCGGGGTCATCGTTTTTCATCAGAAAATGGATTTTTTGGACTCTTCCAAAAATGATTCAAAATGTCATTTGGATCGGGCCTCATGTTGAATAACCACTTTTTAAACCCTCACAGTGACCAAAATTGCCATTTTTACAGAGTTTTGCTTACTCAAAAGCTTCAAATTTTGACCAATTTCAGGCACAGAAATGACTTTAAACACACTTATTTTAGTTGAAAAAGCAATAACTCACATCCAACCGTCATTTAAAGTCAAAAGATTAAATGTTAAAATTTCATCAATATTGACCATTTTTTCAACGTTCGACTGGTCCGGGGTCATCGTTTTTCATCAGAAAATTGATTTTTTGCACTCTACCAAAAATGATTCAGAATGTCATTTGGATCGGGCCTCATGTTGAATAACCACTTTTTAAACCCTCTCAGTGACCAAAATTGCCATTTTTACAGAGTTTTGCTTACTCAAAAGCTTCAAATTTTGACCAATTTCAGGCACAGAAATGACTTTAAACACACTTATTTTAGTTGAAAAAGTAATAACTCACATCCAACCGTCATTTAAAGTCAAAAGATTAAATGTTAAAATTTCAGCAATATTGACCATTTTTTCAATGTTCGACTGGTCCGGGGTCATCGATTTTCATCAGAAAATTGATTTTTTGCACTCTACCAAAAATGATTCAAAATGTCATTTGGATCGGGCCTCATGTTGAATAACCACTTTTTAAACCCTCACAGTGACCAAAATTGCCATTTTTACAGAGTTTTGCTTACTCAAAATCTTCAATTTTGACCAATTTCAGGGACAGAAATGACTTTAAACACACTTATTTTAGTTGAAAAAGTAATAACTCACATCCAACCGTCATTTAAAGTCAAAAGATTAAATGTTAAAATTTCATCAATATTGACCATTTTTTCAATGTCTGACTGGTCCGGGGTCATCGTTTTTCATCAGAAAATTGATTTTTTGCACTCTACCAAAAATGATTCAAAATGTCATTTGGATCGGGCCTCATGTTGAATAACCACTTTTTAAACCCTCACAGTGACCAAAATTGCCATTTTTACAGAGTTTTGCTTACTCAAAAGCTTCAAATTTTGACCAATTTCAGGCACAGAAATGACTTTATACACACTTTTTTTAGTTGAAAAAGTAATAACTCACATCCAACCGTCATTTAAAGTCAAAAGGTTAAATGTTAAAATTTCATCAATATTGACCATTTTTTCAACGTTCGACTGGTCCGGGGTGGTCATTTTTCATCAGAAAATTGATTTTTTGGACTCTACCAAAAATGATTCAAAATGTCATTTGGATCAGGCCTCATGTTGAATAACCACTTTTTAAACCCTCACAGTGACCAAAATTGCCATTTTTACAGAGTTTTGGTTACTCAAAATCTTCCAATTTTGACCAATTTCAGGCACAGAAATGACTTTAAACACACTTATTTTAGTTGAAAAAGTAATAACTCACATCCAACCGTCATTTAAAGTCAAAAGATTAAATGTTAAAATTTCAGCAATATTGACCATTTTTTCAACGTTCGATTGGTCCGGGGTCATCGTTTTTCATCAGAAAATTGATTTTTTGCACTCTACCAAAAATGATTCAAAATGTCATTTGGATCGGGCCTCATGTTGAATAACCACTTTTTAAACCCTCACAGTGACCAAAATTGCCATTTTTACAGAGTTTTGCTTACTCAAAATCTTCAATTTTGACCAATTTCAGGCACAGAAATGACTTTAAACACACTTATTTTAGTTGAAAAAGTAATACCTCAAATCCAACCGTCATTTAAAGTCAAAAGATTAAATGTTAAAATTTCATCAATATTGACCATTTTTTCAACGTTCGACTGGTCCGGGGTCATCGTTTTTCATCAGAAAATGGATTTTTTGGACTCTTCCAAAAATTATTCAAAATGTCATTTGGATCGGGCCTCATGTTGAATAACCACTTTTTAAACCCTCACAGTGACCAAAATTGCCATTTTTACAGAGTTTTGCTTACTCAAAAGCTTCAAATTTTGACCAATTTCAGGCACAGAAATGACTTTAAACACACTTATTTTAGTTGAAAAAGTAATAACTCACATCCAACTGTCATTTAAAGTCAAAAGATTAAATGTTAAAATTTCATCAATATTGACCATTTTTTCAACGTTCGACTGGTCCGGGGTCATCGTTTTTCATCAGAAAATGGATTTTTTGGACTCTTCCAAAAATGATTCAAAATGTCATTTGGATCGGGCCTCATGTTGAATAACCACTTTTTAAACCCTCACAGTGACCAAAATTGCCATTTTTACAGAGTTTTGCTTACTCATAAGCTTCAAATTTGACCAATTTCAGGCACAGAAATGACTTTAAACACACTTATTTTAGTTGAAAAAGTAATAATTCATATCCAACCGTCATTTAAAGTCAAAAGATTAAATGTTAAAATTTCATCCATATTGACCATTTTTTCAACGTTCGACTGGTCCGGGGTCATCGTTTTTCATCAGAAAATTGATTTTTTGGACTCTACCAAAAATGATTCAAAATGTCATTTGGATCGGGCCTCATGTTGAATAACCACTTTTTAAACCCTCACAGTGACCAAAATTGCCATTTTTACAGAGTTTTGCTTACTCAAAATCTTCAATTTTGACCAATTTCAGGCACAGAAATGACTTTAAACACACTTATTTTAGTTGAAAAAGTAATAACTCACATCCAACCGTCATTTAAAGTCAAAAGATTAAATGTTAAAATTTCATCAATATTGACCATTTTTTCAATGTTCGACTGGTCCGGGGTCATCGTTTTTCATCAGAAAATGGATTTTTTGGACTCTTCCAAAAATGATTCAAAATGTCATTTGGATCGGGCCTCATGTTGAATAACCACTTTTTAAACCCTCACAGTGACCAAAATTGCCATTTTTACAGAGTTTTGCTTACTCAAAATCTTCCAATTTTGACCAATTTCAGGCACAGAAATTACTTTAAACACACTTATTTT
This sequence comes from Lissotriton vulgaris, assembly GCF_964263255.1. Classification (NCBI taxonomy): domain Eukaryota; kingdom Metazoa; phylum Chordata; class Amphibia; order Caudata; family Salamandridae; genus Lissotriton; species Lissotriton vulgaris. The sequence continues at coordinate 994,456 of NW_028251941.1, forward strand.
AGTTGAAAAAGTAATAACTCAAATCCAACCGTCATTTAAAGTCAAAAGATTAAATGTTAAAATTTCATCAATATTGACCATTTTTTCAACGTTCGACTGGTCCGGGGTCATCGTTTTTCATCAGAAAATAGATTTTTTGGACTCTTCCAAAAATGATTCAAAATGTCATTTGGATCGGGCCTCATGTTGAATAACCACTTTTTAAACCCTCACAGTGACCAAAATTGCCATTTTTACAGAGTTTTGCTTACTCATAAGCTTCAAATTTGACCAATTTCAGGCACAGAAATGACTTTAAACACACTTATTTTAGTTGAAAAAGTAATAACTCACATCCAACTGTCATTTAAAGTCAAAAGATTAAATGTTAAAATTTCATCAATATTGACCATTTTTTCAACGTTCGACTGGTCCGGGGTCATCGTTTTTCATCAGAAAATTGATTTTTTGCACTCTACCAAAAATGATTCAGAATGTCATTTGGATCGGGCCTCATGTTGAATAACCACTTTTTAAACCCTCACAGTGACCAAAATTGCCATTTTTACAGAGTTTTGCTTACTCAAAATCTTCAATTTTGACCAATTTCAGGCACAGAAATGACTTTAAACACACTTATTTTAGTTGAAAAAGTAATAACTCACATCCAACTGTCATTTAAAGTCAAAAGATTAAATGTTAAAATTTCATCAATATTGACCATTTTTTCAACGTTCGACTGGTCCGGGGTCATCGTTTTTCATCAGAAAATTGATTTTTTGCACTCTACCAAAAATGATTCAGAATGTCATTTGGATCTGGCCTCATGTTGAATAACCACTTTTTAAACCCTCACAGTGACCAAAATTGCCATTTTTACAGAGTTTTGCTTACTCAAAATCTTCAATTTTGACCAATTTCAGGCACAGAAATGACTTTAAACACACTTATTTTAGTTGAAAAAGTAATAACTCAAATCCAACCGTCATTTAAAGTCAAAAGATTAAATGTTAAAATTTCATCAATATTGACCATTTTTTCAACGTTCGACTGGTCCGGGGTCATCGTTTTTCATCAGAAAATGGATTTTTTGGACTCTTCCAAAAATGATTCAAAATGTCATTTGGATCGGGCCTCATGTTGAATAACCACTTTTTAAACCCTCACAGTGACCAAAATTGACGTTTTTTACAGAGTTTTGCTTACTCATAAGCTTCAAATTTGACCAATTTCAGGCACAGAAATGACTTTAAACACACTTATTTTAGTTGAAAAAGTAATAATTCATATCCAACCGTCATTTAAAGTCAAAAGATTAAATGTTAAAATTTCATCAATATTGACCATTTTTTCAACGTTCGACTGGTCCGGGGTCATCGTTTTTCATCAGAAAATTGATTTTTTGGACTCTACCAAAAATGATTCAAAATGTCATTTGGATCGGGCCTCATGTTGAATAACCACTTTTTAAACCCTCACAGTGACCAAAATTGCCATTTTTACAGAGTTTTGCTTACTCAAAATCTTCAATTTTGACCAATTTCAGGCACAGAAATGACTTTAAACACACTTATTTTAGTTGAAAAAGTAATAACTCACATCCAACCGTCATTTAAAGTCAAAAGATTAAATGTTAAAATTTCATCAATATTGACCATTTTTTCAATGTTCGACTGGTCCGGGGTCATCGTTTTTCATCAGAAAATGGATTTTTTGGACTCTTCCAAAAATGATTCAAAATGTCATTTGGATCGGGCCTCATGTTGAATAACCACTTTTTAAACCCTCACAGTGACCAAAATTGCCATTTTTACAGAGTTTTGCTTACTCAAAATCTTCAATTTTGACCAATTTCAGGCACAGAAATGACTTTAAACACACTTATTTTAGTTGAAAAAGTAATAACTCACATCCAACCGTCATTTAAAGTCAAAAGATTAAATGTTAAAATTTCATCAATATTGACCATTTTTTCAATGTTCGACTGGTCCGGGGTCATCGTTTTTCATCAGAAAATGGATTTTTTGGACTCTTCCAAAAATGATTCAAAATGTCATTTGGATCGGGCCTCATGTTGAATAACCACTTTTTAAACCCTCACAGTGACCAAAATTGCCATTTTTACAGAGTTTTGCTTACACAAAATCTTCCAATTTTGACCAATTTCAGGCACAGAAATGACTTTAAACACACTTATTTTAGTTGAAAAAGTAATACCTCAAATCCAACCGTCATTTAAAGTCAAAAGATTAAATGTTAAAATTTCATCAATATTGACCATTTTTTCAACGTTCGACTGGTCCGGGGTCATCGTTTTTCATCAGAAAATGGATTTTTTGGACTCTTCCAAAAATGATTCAAAATGTCATTTGGATCGGGCCTCATGTTGAATAACCACTTTTTAAACCCTCACAGTGACCAAAATTGCCATTTTTACAGAGTTTTGCTTACTCAAAAGCTTCAAATTTTGACCAATTTCAGGCACAGAAATGACTTTAAACACACTTATTTTAGTTGAAAAAGTAATAACTCACATCCAACTGTCATTTAAAGTCAAAAGATTAAATGTTAAAATTTCATCAATATTGACCATTTTTTCAACGTTCGACTGGTCCGGGGTCATCGTTTTTCATCAGAAAATTGATTTTTTGCACTCTACCAAAAATGATTCAGAATGTCATTTGGATCGGGCCTCATGTTGAATAACCACTTTTTAAACCCTCACAGTGACCAAAATTGCCATTTTTACAGAGTTTTGCTTACTCAAAATCTTCAATTTTGACCAATTTCAGGCACAGAAATGACTTTAAACACACTTATTTTAGTTGAAAAAGTAATAACTCAAATCCAACCGTCATTTAAAGTCAAAAGATTAAATGTTAAAATTTCATCAATATTGACCATTTTTTCAACGTTCGACTGGTCCGGGGTCATCGTTTTTCATCAGAAAATGGATTTTTTGGACTCTTCCAAAAATGATTCAAAATGTCATTTGGATCGGGCCTCATGTTGAATAACCACTTTTTAAACCCTCACAGTGACCAAAATTGCCATTTTTACAGAGTTTTGCTTACTCAAAAGCTTCAAATTTTGACCAATTTCAGGCACAGAAATGACTTTAAACACACTTATTTTAGTTGAAAAAGTAATAACTCACATCCAACCGTCATTTAAAGTCAAAAGATTAAATGTTAAAATTTCATCAATATTGACCATTTTTTCAACGTTCGACTGGTCCGGGGTCATCGTTTTTCATCAGAAAATTGATTTTTTGGACTCTTCCAAAAATGATTCAAAATGTCATTTGGATCGGGCCTCATGTTGAATAACCACTTTTTAAACCCTCACAGTGACCAAAATTGCCATTTTTACAGAGTTTTGCTTACTCATAAGCTTCAAATTTGACCAATTTCAGGCACAGAAATGACTTTAAACACACTTATTTTAGTTGAAAAAGTAATAATTCATATCCAACCGTCATTTAAAGTCAAAAGATTAACTGTTAAAATTTCATCAATATTGACCATTTTTTCAACGTTCGACTGGTCCGGGGTCATCGTTTTTCATCAGAAAATTGATTTTTTGGACTCTACCAAAAATGATTCAAAATGTCATTTGGATCGGGCCTCATGTTGAATAACCACTTTTTAAACCCTCACAGTGACCAAAATTGCCATTTTTACAGAGTTTTGCTTACTCAAAATCTTCAATTTTGACCAATTTCAGGCACAGAAATGACTTTAAACACACTTATTTTAGTTGAAAAAGTAATAACTCACATCCAACCGTCATTTAAAGTCAAAAGATTAAATGTTAAAATTTCATCAATATTGACCATTTTTTCAATGTTCGACTGGTCCGGGGTCATCGTTTTTCATCAGAAAATGGATTTTTTGGACTCTTCCAAAAATGATTCAAAATGTCATTTGGATCGGGCCTCATGTTGAATAACCACTTTTTAAACCCTCACAGTGACCAAAATTGCCATTTTTACAGAGTTTTGCTTACTCAAAATCTTCCAATTTTGACCAATTTCAGGCACAGAAATGACTTTAAACACACTTATTTTAGTTGAAAAAGTAATAACTCACATCCAACCGTCATTTAAAGTCAAAAGATTAAATGTTAAAATTTCATCAATATTGACCATTTTTTCAACGTTCGACTGGTCCGGGGTCATCGTTTTTCATCAGAAAATGGATTTTTTGGACTCTTCCAAAAATGATTCAAAATGTCATTTGGATCGGGCCTCATGTTGAATAACCACTTTTTAAACCCTCACAGTGACCAAAATTGCCATTTTTACAGAGTTTTGCTTACTCACAAGCTTCAAATTTGACCAATTTCAGGCACAGAAATGACTTTAAACACACTTATTTTAGTTGAAAAAGTAATAATTCATATCCAACCGTCATTTAAAGTCAAAAGATTAAATGTTAAAATTTCATCAATATTGACCATTTTTTCAACGTTCGACTGGTCCGGGGTCATCGTTTTTCATCAGAAAATTGATTTTTTGGACTCTACCAAAAATGATTCAAAATGTCATTTGGATCGGGCCTCATGTTGAATAACCACTTTTTAAACCCTCACAGTGACCAAAATTGCCATTTTTACAGAGTTTTGCTTACTCAAAATCTTCAATTTTGACCAATTTCAGGCACAGAAATGATTTTAAACACACTTATTTTAGTTGAAAAAGTAATAACTCACATCCAACCGTCATTTAAAGTCAAAAGATTAAATGTTAAAATTTCATCAATATTGACCATTTTTTCAATGTTCGACTGGTCCGGGGTCATCGTTTTTCATCAGAAAATGGATTTTTTGGACTCTTCCAAAAATGATTCAAAATGTCATTTGGATCGGGCCTCATGTTGAATAACCACTTTTTAAACCCTCACAGTGACCAAAATTGCCATTTTTACAGAGTTTTGCTTACACAAAATCTTCCAATTTTGACCAATTTCAGGCACAGAAATGACTTTAAACACACTTATTTTAGTTGAAAAAGTAATACCTCAAATCCAACCGTCATTTAAAGTCAAAAGATTAAATGTTAAAATTTCATCAATATTGACCATTTTTTCAACGTTCGACTGGTCCGGGGTCATCGTTTTTCATCAGAAAATGGATTTTTTGGACTCTTCCAAAAATGATTCAAAATGTCATTTGGATCGGGCCTCATGTTGAATAACCACTTTTTAAACCCTCACAGTGACCAAAATTGCCATTTTTACAGAGTTTTGCTTACTCAAAAGCTTCAAATTTTGACCAATTTCAGGCACAGAAATGACTTTAAACACACTTATTTTAGTTGAAAAAGTAATAACTCACATCCAACTGTCATTTAAAGTCAAAAGATTAAATGTTAAAATTTCATCAATATTGACCATTTTTTCAACGTTCGACTGGTCCGGGGTCATCGTTTTTCATCAGAAAATTGATTTTTTGCACTCTACCAAAAATGATTCAGAATGTCATTTGGATCGGGCCTCATGTTGAATAACCACTTTTTAAACCCTCACAGTGACCAAAATTGCCATTTTTACAGAGTTTTGCTTACTCAAAATCTTCAATTTTGACCAATTTCAGGCACAGAAATGACTTTAAACACACTTATTTTAGTTGAAAAAGTAATAACTCAAATCCAACCGTCATTTAAAGTCAAAAGATTAAATGTTAAAATTTCATCAATATTGACCATTTTTTCAACGTTCGACTGGTCCGGGGTCATCGTTTTTCATCAGAAAATGGATTTTTTGGACTCTTCCAAAAATGATTCAAAATGTCATTTGGATCGGGCCTCATGTTGAATAACCACTTTTTAAACCCTCACAGTGACCAAAATTGCCATTTTTACAGAGTTTTGCTTACTCAAAATCTTCAATTTTGACCAATTTCAGGCACAGAAATGACTTTAAACACACTTATTTTAGTTGAAAAAGTAATAACTCAAATCCAACCGTCATTTAAAGTCAAAAGATTAAATGTTAAAATTTCATCAATATTGACCATTTTTTCAACGTTCGACTGGTCCGGGGTCATCGTTTTTCATCAGAAAATGGATTTTTTGGACTCTTCCAAAAATGATTCAAAATGTCATTTGGATCGGGCCTCATGTTGAATAACCACTTTTTAAACCCTCACAGTGACCAAAATTGCCATTTTTACAGAGTTTTGCTTACTCAAAAGCTTCAAATTTTGACCAATTTCAGGCACAGAAATGACTTTAAACACACTTATTTTAGTTGAAAAAGTAATAACTCACATCCAACTGTCATTTAAAGTCAAAAGATTAAATGTTAAAATTTCATCAATATTGACCATTTTTTCAACGTTCGACTGGTCCGGGGTCATCGTTTTTCATCAGAAAATTGATTTTTTGCACTCTACCAAAAATGATTCAGAATGTCATTTGGATCGGGCCTCATGTTGAATAACCACTTTTTAAACCCTCACAGTGACCAAAATTGCCATTTTTACAGAGTTTTGCTTACTCAAAATCTTCAATTTTGACCAATTTCAGGCACAGAAATGACTTTAAACACACTTATTTTAGTTGAAAAAGTAATAACTCACATCCAACTGTCATTTAAAGTCAAAAGATTAAATGTTAAAATTTCATCAATATTGACCATTTTTTCAACGTTCGACTGGTCCGGGGTCATCGTTTTTCATCAGAAAATTGATTTTTTGCACTCTACCAAAAATGATTCAGAATGTCATTTGGATCTGGCCTCATGTTGAATAACCACTTTTTAAACCCTCACAGTGACCAAAATTGCCATTTTTACAGAGTTTTGCTTACTCAAAATCTTCAATTTTGACCAATTTCAGGCACAGAAATGACTTTAAACACACTTATTTTAGTTGAAAAAGTAATAACTCAAATCCAACCGTCATTTAAAGTCAAAAGATTAAATGTTAAAATTTCATCAATATTGACCATTTTTTCAACGTTCGACTGGTCCGGGGTCATCGTTTTTCATCAGAAAATGGATTTTTTGGACTCTTCCAAAAATGATTCAAAATGTCATTTGGATCGGGCCTCATGTTGAATAACCACTTTTTAAACCCTCACAGTGACCAAAATTGCCATTTTTACAGAGTTTTGCTTACTCATAAGCTTCAAATTTGACCAATTTCAGGCACAGAAATGACTTTAAACACACTTATTTTAGTTGAAAAAGTAATAATTCATATCCAACCGTCATTTAAAGTCAAAAGATTAAATGTTAAAATTTCATCAATATTGACCATTTTTTCAACGTTCGACTGGTCCGGGGTCATCGTTTTTCATCAGAAAATTGATTTTTTGGACTCTACCAAAAATGATTCAAAATGTCATTTGGATCGGGCCTCATGTTGAATAACCACTTTTTAAACCCTCACAGTGACCAAAATTGCCATTTTTACAGAGTTTTGCTTACTCAAAATCTTCAATTTTGACCAATTTCAGGCACAGAAATGACTTTAAACACACTTATTTTAGTTGAAAAAGTAATAACTCACATCCAACCGTCATTTAAAGTCAAAAGATTAAATGTTAAAATTTCATCAATATTGACCATTTTTTCAATGTTCGACTGGTCCGGGGTCATCGTTTTTCATCAGAAAATGGATTTTTTGGACTCTTCCAAAAATGATTCAAAATGTCATTTGGATCGGGCCTCATGTTGAATAACCACTTTTTAAACCCTCACAGTGACCAAAATTGCCATTTTTACAGAGTTTTGCTTACTCAAAATCTTCCAATTTTGACCAATTTCAGGCACAGAAATGACTTTAAACACACTTATTTTAGTTGAAAAAGTAATACCTCAAATCCAACCGTCATTTAAAGTCAAAAGATTAAATGTTAAAATTTCATCAATATTGACCATTTTTTCAACGTTCGACTGGTCCGGGGTCATCGTTTTTCATCAGAAAATGGATTTTTTGGACTCTTCCAAAAATGATTCAAAATGTCATTTGGATCGGGCCTCATGTTGAATAACCACTTTTTAAACCCTCACAGTGACCAAAATTGCCATTTTTACAGAGTTTTGCTTACTCAAAAGCTTCAAATTTTGACCAATTTCAGGCACAGAAATGACTTTAAACACACTTATTTTAGTTGAAAAAGTAATAACTCACATCCAACTGTCATTTAAAGTCAAAAGATTAAATGTTAAAATTTCATCAATATTGACCATTTTTTCAACGTTCGACTGGTCCGGGGTCATCGTTTTTCATCAGAAAATTGATTTTTTGCACTCTACCAAAAATGATTCAGAATGTCATTTGGATCGGGCCTCATGTTGAATAACCACTTTTTAAACCCTCACAGTGACCAAAATTGCCATTTTTACAGAGTTTTGCTTACTCAAAATCTTCAATTTTGACCAATTTCAGGCACAGAAATGACTTTAAACACACTTATTTTAGTTGAAAAAGTAATAACTCAAATCCAACCGTCATTTAAAGTCAAAAGATTAAATGTTAAAATTTCATCAATATTGACCATTTTTTCAACGTTCGACTGGTCCGGGGTCATCGTTTTTCATCAGAAAATGGATTTTTTGGACTCTTCCAAAAATGATTCAAAATGTCATTTGGATCGGGCCTCATGTTGAATAACCACTTTTTAAACCCTCACAGTGACCAAAATTGCCATTTTTACAGAGTTTTGCTTACTCAAAAGCTTCAAATTTTGACCAATTTCAGGCACAGAAATGACTTTAAACACACTTATTTTAGTTGAAAAAGTAATAACTCACATCCAACTGTCATTTAAAGTCAAAAGATTAAATGTTAAAATTTCATCAATATTGACCATTTTTTCAACGTTCGACTGGTCCGGGGTCATCGTTTTTCATCAGAAAATTGATTTTTTGCACTCTACCAAAAATGATTCAGAATGTCATTTGGATCGGGCCTCATGTTGAATAACCACTTTTTAAACCCTCACAGTGACCAAAATTGCCATTTTTACAGAGTTTTGCTTACTCAAAATCTTCAATTTTGACCAATTTCAGGCACAGAAATGACTTTAAACACACTTATTTTAGTTGAAAAAGTAATAACTCAAATCCAACCGTCATTTAAAGTCAAAAGATTAAATGTTAAAATTTCATCAATATTGACCATTTTTTCAACGTTCGACTGGTCCGGGGTCATCGTTTTTCATCAGAAAATGGATTTTTTGGACTCTTCCAAAAATGATTCAAAATGTCATTTGGATCGGGCCTCATGTTGAATAACCACTTTTTAAACCCTCACAGTGACCAAAATTGCCATTTTTACAGAGTTTTGCTTACTCAAAAGCTTCAAATTTTGACCAATTTCAGGCACAGAAATGACTTTAAACACACTTATTTTAGTTGAAAAAGTAATAACTCACATCCAACCGTCATTTAAAGTCAAAAGATTAAATGTTAAAATTTCATCAATATTGACCATTTTTTCAACGTTCGACTGGTCCGGGGTCATCGTTTTTCATCAGAAAATTGATTTTTTGGACTCTTCCAAAAATGATTCAAAATGTCATTTGGATCGGGCCTCATGTTGAATAACCACTTTTTAAACCCTCACAGTGACCAAAATTGCCATTTTTACAGAGTTTTGCTTACTCATAAGCTTCAAATTTGACCAATTTCAGGCACAGAAATGACTTTAAACACACTTATTTTAGTTGAAAAAGTAATAATTCATATCCAACCGTCATTTAAAGTCAAAAGATTAACTGTTAAAATTTCATCAATATTGACCATTTTTTCAACGTTCGACTGGTCCGGGGTCATCGTTTTTCATCAGAAAATTGATTTTTTGGACTCTACCAAAAATGATTCAAAATGTCATTTGGATCGGGCCTCATGTTGAATAACCACTTTTTAAACCCTCACAGTGACCAAAATTGCCATTTTTACAGAGTTTTGCTTACTCAAAATCTTCAATTTTGACCAATTTCAGGCACAGAAATGACTTTAAACACACTTATTTTAGTTGAAAAAGTAATAACTCACATCCAACCGTCATTTAAAGTCAAAAGATTAAATGTTAAAATTTCATCAATATTGACCATTTTTTCAATGTTCGACTGGTCCGGGGTCATCGTTTTTCATCAGAAAATGGATTTTTTGGACTCTTCCAAAAATGATTCAAAATGTCATTTGGATCGGGCCTCATGTTGAATAACCACTTTTTAAACCCTCACAGTGACCAAAATTGCCATTTTTACAGAGTTTTGCTTACTCAAAATCTTCCAATTTTGACCAATTTCAGGCACAGAAATGACTTTAAACACACTTATTTTAGTTGAAAAAGTAATAACTCACATCCAACCGTCATTTAAAGTCAAAAGATTAAATGTTAAAATTTCATCAATATTGACCATTTTTTCAACGTTCGACTGGTCCGGGGTCATCGTTTTTCATCAGAAAATGGATTTTTTGGACTCTTCCAAAAATGATTCAAAATGTCATTTGGATCGGGCCTCATGTTGAATAACCACTTTTTAAACCCTCACAGTGACCAAAATTGCCATTTTTACAGAGTTTTGCTTACTCACAAGCTTCAAATTTGACCAATTTCAGGCACAGAAATGACTTTAAACACACTTATTTTAGTTGAAAAAGTAATAATTCATATCCAACCGTCATTTAAAGTCAAAAGATTAAATGTTAAAATTTCATCAATATTGACCATTTTTTCAACGTTCGACTGGTCCGGGGTCATCGTTTTTCATCAGAAAATTGATTTTTTGGACTCTACCAAAAATGATTCAAAATGTCATTTGGATCGGGCCTCATGTTGAATAACCACTTTTTAAACCCTCACAGTGACCAAAATTGCCATTTTTACAGAGTTTTGCTTACTCAAAATCTTCAATTTTGACCAATTTCAGGCACAGAAATGATTTTAAACACACTTATTTTAGTTGAAAAAGTAATAACTCACATCCAACCGTCATTTAAAGTCAAAAGATTAAATGTTAAAATTTCATCAATATTGACCATTTTTTCAATGTTCGACTGGTCCGGGGTCATCGTTTTTCATCAGAAAATGGATTTTTTGGACTCTTCCAAAAATGATTCAAAATGTCATTTGGATCGGGCCTCATGTTGAATAACCACTTTTTAAACCCTCACAGTGACCAAAATTGCCATTTTTACAGAGTTTTGCTTACACAAAATCTTCCAATTTTGACCAATTTCAGGCACAGAAATGACTTTAAACACACTTATTTTAGTTGAAAAAGTAATACCTCAAATCCAACCGTCATTTAAAGTCAAAAGATTAAATGTTAAAATTTCATCAATATTGACCATTTTTTCAACGTTCGACTGGTCCGGGGTCATCGTTTTTCATCAGAAAATGGATTTTTTGGACTCTTCCAAAAATGATTCAAAATGTCATTTGGATCGGGCCTCATGTTGAATAACCACTTTTTAAACCCTCACAGTGACCAAAATTGCCATTTTTACAGAGTTTTGCTTACTCAAAAGCTTCAAATTTTGACCAATTTCAGGCACAGAAATGACTTTAAACACACTTATTTTAGTTGAAAAAGTAATAACTCACATCCAACTGTCATTTAAAGTCAAAAGATTAAATGTTAAAATGTCATCAATATTGACCATTTTTTCAACGTTCGACTGGTCCGGGGTCATCGTTTTTCATCAGAAAATTGATTTTTTGCACTCTACCAAAAATGATTCAGAATGTCATTTGGATCGGGCCTCATGTTGAATAACCACTTTTTAAACCCTCACAGTGACCAAAATTGCCATTTTTACAGAGTTTTGCTTACTCAAAATCTTCAATTTTGACCAATTTCAGGCACAGAAATGACTTTAAACACACTTATTTTAGTTGAAAAAGTAATAACTCAAATCCAACCGTCATTTAAAGTCAAAAGATTAAATGTTAAAATTTCATCAATATTGACCATTTTTTCAACGTTCGACTGGTCCGGGGTCATCGTTTTTCATCAGAAAATGGATTTTTTGGACTCTTCCAAAAATGATTCAAAATGTCATTTGGATCGGGCCTCATGTTGAATAACCACTTTTTAAACCCTCACAGTGACCAAAATTGCCATTTTTACAGAGTTTTGCTTACACAAAATCTTCCAATTTTGACCAATTTCAGGCACAGAAATGACTTTAAACACACTTATTTTAGTTGAAAAAGTAATACCTCAAATCCAACAGTCATTTAAAGTCAAAAGATTAAATGTTAAAATTTCATCAATATTGACCATTTTTTCAACGTTCGACTGGTCCGGGGTCATCGTTTTTCATCAGAAAATGGATTTTTTGGACTCTTCCAAAAATGATTCAAAATGTCATTTGGATCGGGCCTCATGTTAAATAACCACTTTTTAAACCCTCACAGTGACCAAAATTGCCATTTTTACAGAGTTTTGCTTACTCAAAAGCTTCAAATTTTGACCAATTTCAGGCACAGAAATGACTTTAAACACACTTATTTTAGTTGAAAAAGTAATAACTCACATCCAACTGTCATTTAAAGTCAGAAGATTAAATGTTAAAATTTCATCAATATTGACCATTTTTTCAACGTTCGACTGGTCCGGGGTCATCGTTTTTCATCAGAAAATTGATTTTTTGCACTCTACCAAAAATGATTCAGAATGTCATTTGGATCGGGCCTCATGTTGAATAACCACTTTTTAAACCCTCACAGTGACCAAAATTGCCATTTTTACAGAGTTTTGCTTACTCAAAATCTTCAATTTTGACCAATTTCAGGCACAGAAATGACTTTAAACACACTTATTTTAGTTGAAAAAGTAATAACTCAAATCCAACCGTCATTTAAAGTCAAAAGATTAAATGTTAAAATTTCATCAATATTGACCATTTTTTCAACGTTCGACTGGTCCGGGGTCATCGTTTTTCATCAGAAAATGGATTTTTTGGACTCTTCCAAAAATGATTCAAAATGTCATTTGGATCGGGCCTCATGTTGAATAACCACTTTTTAAACCCTCACAGTGACCAAAATTGCCATTTTTACAGAGTTTTGCTTACTCAAAAGCTTCAAATTTTGACCAATTTCAGGCACAGAAATGACTTTAAACACACTTATTTTAGTTGAAAAAGTAATAACTCACATCCAACTGTCATTTAAAGTCAAAAGATTAAATGTTAAAATTTCATCAATATTGACCATTTTTTCAACGTTCGACTGGTCCGGGGTCATCGTTTTTCATCAGAAAATTGATTTTTTGCACTCTACCAAAAATGATTCAGAATGTCATTTGGATCGGGCCTCATGTTGAATAACCACTTTTTAAACCCTCACAGTGACCAAAATTGCCATTTTTACAGAGTTTTGCTTACTCAAAATCTTCAATTTTGACCAATTTCAGGCACAGAAATGACTTTAAACACACTTATTTTAGTTGAAAAAGTAATAACTCACATCCAACTGTCATTTAAAGTCAAAAGATTAAATGTTAAAATTTCATCAATATTGACCATTTTTTCAACGTTCGACTGGTCCGGGGTCATCGTTTTTCATCAGAAAATTGATTTTTTGCACTCTACCAAAAATGATTCAGAATGTCATTTGGATCTGGCCTCATGTTGAATAACCACTTTTTAAACCCTCACAGTGACCAAAATTGCCATTTTTACAGAGTTTTGCTTACTCAAAATCTTCAATTTTGACCAATTTCAGGCACAGAAATGACTTTAAACACACTTATTTTAGTTGAAAAAGTAATAACTCAAATCCAACCGTCATTTAAAGTCAAAAGATTAAATGTTAAAATTTCATCAATATTGACCATTTTTTCAACGTTCGACTGGTCCGGGGTCATCGTTTTTCATCAGAAAATGGATTTTTTGGACTCTTCCAAAAATGATTCAAAATGTCATTTGGATCGGGCCTCATGTTGAATAACCACTTTTTAAACCCTCACAGTGACCAAAATTGCCATTTTTACAGAGTTTTGCTTACTCATAAGCTTCAAATTTGACCAATTTCAGGCACAGAAATGACTTTAAACACACTTATTTTAGTTGAAAAAGTAATAATTCATATCCAACCGTCATTTAAAGTCAAAAGATTAAATGTTAAAATTTCATCAATATTGACCATTTTTTCAACGTTCGACTGGTCCGGGGTCATCGTTTTTCATCAGAAAATTGATTTTTTGGACTCTACCAAAAATGATTCAAAATGTCATTTGGATCGGGCCTCATGTTGAATAACCACTTTTTAAACCCTCACAGTGACCAAAATTGCCATTTTTACAGAGTTTTGCTTACTCAAAATCTTCAATTTTGACCAATTTCAGGCACAGAAATGACTTTAAACACACTTATTTTAGTTGAAAAAGTAATAACTCACATCCAACCGTCATTTAAAGTCAAAAGATTAAATGTTAAAATTTCATCAATATTGACCATTTTTTCAATGTTCGACTGGTCCGGGGTCATCGTTTTTCATCAGAAAATGGATTTTTTGGACTCTTCCAAAAATGATTCAAAATGTCATTTGGATCGGGCCTCATGTTGAATAACCACTTTTTAAACCCTCACAGTGACCAAAATTGCCATTTTTACAGAGTTTTGCTTACTCAAAATCTTCCAATTTTGACCAATTTCAGGCACAGAAATGACTTTAAACACACTTATTTTAGTTGAAAAAGTAATACCTCAAATCCAACCGTCATTTAAAGTCAAAAGATTAAATGTTAAAATTTCATCAATATTGACCATTTTTTCAACGTTCGACTGGTCCGGGGTCATCGTTTTTCATCAGAAAATGGATTTTTTGGACTCTTCCAAAAATGATTCAAAATGTCATTTGGATCGGGCCTCATGTTGAATAACCACTTTTTAAACCCTCACAGTGACCAAAATTGCCATTTTTACAGACTTTTGCTTACTCAAAAGCTTCAAATTTTGACCAATTTCAGGCACAGAAATGACTTTAAACACACTTATTTTAGTTGAAAAAGTAATAACTCACATCCAACTGTCATTTAAAGTCAAAAGATTAAATGTTAAAATTTCATCAATATTGACCATTTTTTCAACGTTCGACTGGTCCGGGGTCATCGTTTTTCATCAGAAAATTGATTTTTTGCACTCTACCAAAAATGATTCAGAATGTCATTTGGATCGGGCCTCATGTTGAATAACCACTTTTTAAACCCTCACAGTGACCAAAATTGCCATTTTTACAGAGTTTTGCTTACTCAAAATCTTCAATTTTGACCAATTTCAGGCACAGAAATGACTTTAAACACACTTATTTTAGTTGAAAAAGTAATAACTCAAATCCAACCGTCATTTAAAGTCAAAAGATTAAATGTTAAAATTTCATCAATATTGACCATTTTTTCAACGTTCGACTGGTCCGGGGTCATCGTTTTTCATCAGAAAATGGATTTTTTGGACTCTTCCAAAAATGATTCAAAATGTCATTTGGATCGGGCCTCATGTTGAATAACCACTTTTTAAACCCTCACAGTGACCAAAATTGCCATTTTTACAGAGTTTTGCTTACTCATAAGCTTCAAATTTGACCAATTTCAGGCACAGAAATGACTTTAAACACACTTATTTTAGTTGAAAAAGTAATAACTCACATCCAACTGTCATTTAAAGTCAAAAGATTAAATGTTAAAATTTCATCAATATTGACCATTTTTTCAACGTTCGACTGGTCCGGGGTCATCGTTTTTCATCAGAAAATTGATTTTTTGGACTCTTCCAAAAATGATTCAAAATGTCATTTGGATCGGGCCTCATGTTGAATAACCACTTTTTAAACCCTCACAGTGACCAAAATTGCCATTTTTACAGAGTTTTGCTTACTCAAAAGCTTCAAATTTTGACCAATTTCAGGCACAGAAATGACTTTAAACACACTTATTTTAGTTGAAAAAGCAATAACTCACATCCAACCGTCATTTAAAGTCAAAAGATTAAATGTTAAAATTTCATCAATATTGACCATTTTTTCAACGTTCGACTGGTCCGGGGTCATCGTTTTTCATCAGAAAATTGATTTTTTGCACTCTACCAAAAATGATTCAGAATGTCATTTGGATCGGGCCTCATGTTGAATAACCACTTTTTAAACCCTCACAGTGACCAAAATTGCCATTTTTACAGAGTTTTGCATACTCAAAAGCTTCAAATTTTGACCAATTTCAGGCACAGAAATGACTTTAAACACACTTATTTTAGTTGAAAAAGTAATAACTCACATCCAACCGTCATTTAAAGTCAAAAGATTAAATGTTAAAATTTCAGCAATATTGACCATTTTTTCAACGTTCGACTGGTCCGGGGTCATCGTTTTTCATCAGAAAATTGATTTTTTGCACTCTACCAAAAATGATTCAAAATGTCATTTGGATCGGGCCTCATGTTGAATAACCACTTTTTAAACCCTCACAGTGACCAAAATTGCCATTTTTACAGAGTTTTGCTTACTCAAAATCTTCAATTTTCACCAATTTCAGGGACAGAAATGACTTTAAACACACTTATTTTAGTTGAAAAAGTAATAACTCACATCCAACCGTCATTTAAAGTCAAAAGATTAAATGTTAAAATTTCATCAATATTGACCATTTTTTCAATGTTCGACTGGTCCGGGGTCATCGTTTTTCATCAGAAAATGGATTTTTTGGACTCTTCCAAAAAGGATTCAAAATGTCATTTGGATCGGGCCTCATGTTGAATAACCACTTTTTAAACCCTCACAGTGACCAAAATTGCCATTTTTACAGAGTTTTGCTTACTCAAAATCTTCCAATTTTGACCAATTTCAGGCACAGAAATGACTTTAAACACACTTATTTTAGTTGAAAAAGTAATAACTCACATCCAACCGTCATTTAAAGTCAAAAGATTAAATGTTAAAATTTCATCAATATTGACCATTTTTTCAACGTTCGACTGGTCCGGGGTCATCGTTTTTCATCAGAAAATGGATTTTTTGGACTCTTCCAAAAATGATTCAAAATGTCATTTGGATCGGGCCTCATGTTGAATAACCACTTTTTAAACCCTCACAGTGACCAAAATTGCCATTTTTACAGAGTTTTGCTTACTCAAAAGCTTCAAATTTTGACCAATTTCAGGCACAGAAATGACTTTAAACACACTTATTTTAGTTGAAAAAGTAATAACTCACATCCAACCGTCATTTAAAGTCAAAAGATTAAATGTTAAAATTTCATCAATATTGACCATTTTTTCAACGTTCGACTGGTCCGGGGTCATCGTTTTTCATCAGAAAATTGATTTTTTGCACTCTACCAAAAATGATTCAGAATGTCATTTGGATCGGGCCTCATGTTGAATAACCACTTTTTAAACCCTCACAGTGACCAAAATTGCCATTTTTACAGAGTTTTGCTTACTCAAAAGCTTCAAATTTTGACCAATTTCAGGCACAGAAATGACTTTAAACACACTTATTTTAGTTGAAAAAGTAATAACTCACATCCAACCGTCATTTAAAGTCAAAAGATCAAATGTTAAAATTTCAGCAATATTGACCATTTTTTCAACGTTCGACTGATCCGGGGTCATCGTTTTTCATCAGAAAATTGATTTTTTGCACTCTACCAAAAATGATTCAAAATGTCATTTGGATCGGGCCTCATGTTGAATAACCACTTTTTAAACCCTCACAGTGACCAAAATTGCCATTTTTACAGAGTTTTGCTTACTCAAAATCTTCAATTTTGACCAATTTCAGGCACAGAAATGACTTTAAACACACTTATTTTAGTTGAAAAAGTAATAACTCACATCCAACCGTCATTTAAAGTCAAAAGATTAAATGTTAAAATTTCATCAATATTGACCATTTTTTCAATGTTCGACTGGTCCGGGGTCATCGTTTTTCATCAGAAAATGGATTTTTTGGACTCTTCCAAAAATGATTCACAATGTCATTTGGATCGGGCCTCATGTTGAATAACCACTTTTTAAACCCTCACAGTGACCAAAATTGCCATTTTTACAGAGTTTTGCTTACTCAAAATCTTCCAATTTTGACCAATTTCAGGCACAGAAATTACTTTAAACACACTTATTTTAGTTGAAAAAGTAATAACTCACATCCAACCGTCATTTAAAGTCAAAAGATTAAATGTTAAAATTTCATCAATATTGACCATTTTTTCAACGTTCGACTGGTCCGGGGTCATCGTTTTTCATCAGAAAATGGATTTTTTGGACTCTTCCAAAAATGATTCAAAATGTCATTTGGATCGGGCCTCATGTTGAATAACCACTTTTTAAACCCTCACAGTGACCAAAATTGCCATTTTTACAGAGTTTTGCTTACTCATAAGCTTCAAATTTGACCAATTTCAGGCACAGAAATGACTTTAAACACACTTATTTTAGTTGAAAAAGTAATAACTCACATCCAACTGTCATTTAAAGTCAAAAGATTAAATGTTAAAATTTCATCAATATTGACCATTTTTTCAACGTTCGACTGGTCCGGGGTCATCGTTTTTCATCAGAAAATTGATTTTTTGGACTCTTCCAAAAATGATTCAAAATGTCATTTGGATCGGGCCTCATGTTGAATAACCACTTTTTAAACCCTCACAGTGACCAAAATTGCCATTTTTACAGAGTTTTGCTTACTCAAAAGCTTCAAATTTTGACCAATTTCAGGCACAGAAATGACTTTAAACACACTTATTTTAGTTGAAAAAGCAATAACTCACATCCAACCGTCATTTAAAGTCAAAAGATTAAATGTTAAAATTTCATCAATATTGACCATTTTTTCAACGTTCGACTGGTCCGGGGTCATCGTTTTTCATCAGAAAATTGATTTTTTGCACTCTACCAAAAATGATTCAGAATGTCATTTGGATCGGGCCTCATGTTGAATAACCACTTTTTAAACCCTCACAGTGACCAAAATTGCCATTTTTACAGAGTTTTGCATACTCAAAAGCTTCAAATTTTGACCAATTTCAGGCACAGAAATGACTTTAAACACACTTATTTTAGTTGAAAAAGTAATAACTCACATCCAACCGTCATTTAAAGTCAAAAGATTAAATGTTAAAATTTCAGCAATATTGACCATTTTTTCAACGTTCGACTGGTCCGGGGTCATCGTTTTTCATCAGAAAATTGATTTTTTGCACTCTACCAAAAATGATTCAAAATGTCATTTGGATCGGGCCTCATGTTGAATAACCACTTTTTAAACCCTCACAGTGACCAAAATTGCCATTTTTACAGAGTTTTGCTTACTCAAAATCTTCAATTTTCACCAATTTCAGGGACAGAAATGACTTTAAACACACTTATTTTAGTTGAAAAAGTAATAACTCACATCCAACCGTCATTTAAAGTCAAAAGATTAAATGTTAAAATTTCATCAATATTGACCATTTTTTCAATGTTCGACTGGTCCGGGGTCATCGTTTTTCATCAGAAAATGGATTTTTTGGACTCTTCCAAAAAGGATTCAAAATGTCATTTGGATCGGGCCTCATGTTGAATAACCACTTTTTAAACCCTCACAGTGACCAAAATTGCCATTTTTACAGAGTTTTGCTTACTCAAAATCTTCCAATTTTGACCAATTTCAGGCACAGAAATGACTTTAAACACACTTATTTTAGTTGAAAAAGTAATAACTCACATCCAACCGTCATTTAAAGTCAAAAGATTAAATGTTAAAATTTCATCAATATTGACCATTTTTTCAACGTTCGACTGGTCCGGGGTCATCGTTTTTCATCAGAAAATGGATTTTTTGGACTCTTCCAAAAATGATTCAAAATGTCATTTGGATCGGGCCTCATGTTGAATAACCACTTTTTAAACCCTCACAGTGACCAAAATTGCCATTTTTACAGAGTTTTGCTTACTCAAAAGCTTCAAATTTTGACCAATTTCAGGCACAGAAATGACTTTAAACACACTTATTTTAGTTGAAAAAGTAATAACTCACATCCAACCGTCATTTAAAGTCAAAAGATTAAATGTTAAAATTTCATCAATATTGACCATTTTTTCAACGTTCGACTGGTCCGGGGTCATCGTTTTTCATCAGAAAATTGATTTTTTGCACTCTACCAAAAATGATTCAGAATGTCATTTGGATCGGGCCTCATGTTGAATAACCACTTTTTAAACCCTCACAGTGACCAAAATTGCCATTTTTACAGAGTTTTGCTTACTCAAAAGCTTCAAATTTTGACCAATTTCAGGCACAGAAATGACTTTAAACACACTCATTTTAGTTGAAAAAGTAATAACTCACATCCAACCGTCATTTAAAGTCAAAAGATCAAATGTTAAAATTTCAGCAATATTGACCATTTTTTCAACGTTCGACTGATCCGGGGTCATCGTTTTTCATCAGAAAATTGATTTTTTGCACTCTACCAAAAATGATTCAAAATGTCATTTGGATCGGGCCTCATGTTGAATAACCACTTTTTAAACCCTCACAGTGACCAAAATTGCCATTTTTACAGAGTTTTGCTTACTCAAAATCTTCAATTTTGACCAATTTCAGGCACAGAAATGACTTTAAACACACTTATTTTAGTTGAAAAAGTAATAACTCACATCCAACCGTCATTTAAAGTCAAAAGATTAAATGTTAAAATTTCATCAATATTGACCATTTTTTCAATGTTCGACTGGTCCGGGGTCATCGTTTTTCATCAGAAAATGGATTTTTTGGACTCTTCCAAAAATGATTCACAATGTCATTTGGATCGGGCCTCATGTTGAATAACCACTTTTTAAACCCTCACAGTGACCAAAATTGCCATTTTTACAGAGTTTTGCTTACTCAAAATCTTCCAATTTTGACCAATTTCAGGCACAGAAATTACTTTAAACACACTTATTTTAGTTGAAAAAGTAATAACTCACATCCAACCGTCATTTAAAGTCAAAAGATTAAATGTTAAAATTTCATCAATATTGACCATTTTTTCAACGTTCGACTGGTCCGGGGTCATCGTTTTTCATCAGAAAATGGATTTTTTGGACTCTTCCAAAAATGATTCAAAATGTCATTTGGATCGGGCCTCATGTTGAATAACCACTTTTTAAACCCTCACAGTGACCAAAATTGCCATTTTTACAGAGTTTTGCTTACTCAAAAGCTTCAAATTTTGACCAATTTCAGGCACAGAAATGACTTTAAACACACTTATTTTAGTTGAAAAAGTAATAACTCACATCCAACCGTCATTTAAAGTCAAAAGATTAAATGTTAAAATTTCATCAATATTGACCATTTTTTCAACGTTCGACTGGTCCGGGGTGGTCATTTTTCATCAGAAAATTGATTTTTTGGACTCTACCAAAAATGATTCAAAATGTCATTTGGATCAGGCCTCATGTTGAATAACCACTTTTGAAACCCTCACAGTGACCAAAATTGCCATTTTTACAGAGTTTTGCTTACTCAAAATCTTCCAATTTTGACCAATTTCAGGCACAGAAATGACTTTAAACACACTTATTTTAGTTGAAAAAGTAATAACTCACATCCAACTGTCATTTAAAGTCAAAAGATTAAATGTTAAAATTTCATCAATATTGACCATTTTTTCAACGTTCGACTGGTCCGGGGTCATCGTTTTTCATCAGAAAATTGATTTTTTGCACTCTACCAAAAATGATTCAGAATGTCATTTGGATCGGGCCTCATTTTGAATAACCACTTTTTAAACCCTCACAGTGACCAAAATTGCCATTTTTACAGAGTTTTGCTTACTCAAAATCTTCAATTTTGACCAATTTCAGGCACAGAAATGACTTTAAACACACTTATTTTAGTTGAAAAAGTAATAACTCAAATCCAACCGTCATTTAAAGTCAAAAGATTAAATGTTAAAATTTCATCAATATTGACAATTTTTTCAACGTTCGACTGGTCCGGGGTCATCGTTTTTCATCAGAAAATTGATTTTTTGGACTCTTCCAAAAATGATTCAAAATGTCATTTGGATCGGGCCTCATGTTGAATAACCACTTTTTAAACCCTCACAGTGACCAAAATTGCCATTTTTACAGAGTTTTGCTTACTCAAAAGCTTCAAATTTTGACCAATTTCAGGCACAGAAATGACTTTAAACACACTTATTTTAGTTGAAAAAGCAATAACTCACATCCAACCGTCATTTAAAGTCAAAAGATTAAATGTTAAAATTTCATCAATATTGACCATTTTTTCAACGTTCGACTGGTCCGGGGTCATCGTTTTTCATCAGAAAATTGATTTTTTGCACTCTACCAAAAATGATTCAGAATGTCATTTGGATCGGGCCTCATGTTGAATAACCACTTTTTAAACCCTCACAGTGACCAAAATTGCCATTTTTACAGAGTTTTGCTTACTCAAAAGCTTCAAATTTTGACCAATTTCAGGCACAGAAATGACTTTAAACACACTTATTTTAGTTGAAAAAGTAATAACTCACATCCAACCGTCATTTAAAGTCAAAAGATTAAATGTTAAAATTTCAGCAATATTGACCATTTTTTCAACGTTCGACTGATCCGGGGTCATCGTTTTTCATCAGAAAATTGATTTTTTGCACTCTACCAAAAATGATTCAAAATGTCATTTGGATCGGGCCTCATGTTGAATAACCACTTTTTAAACCCTCACAGTGACCAAAATTGCCATTTTTACAGAGTTTTGCTTACTCAAAATCTTCAATTTTGACCAATTTCAGGCACAGAAATGACTTTAAACACACTTATTTTAGTTGAAAAAGTAATAACTCACATCCAACCGTCATTTAAAGTCAAAAGATTAAATGTTAAAATTTCATCAATTATGACCATTTTTTCAATGTTCGACTGGTCCGGGGTCATCGTTTTTCATCAGAAAATGGATTTTTTGGACTCTTCCAAAAATGATTCAAAATGTCATTTGGATCGGGCCTCATGTTGAATACCCACTTTTTAAACCCTCACAGTGACCAAAATTGCCATTTTTACAGAGTTTTGCTTACTCAAAATCTTCCAATTTTGACCAATTTCAGGCACAGAAATTACTTTAAACACACTTATTTTAGTTGAAAAAGTAATAACTCACATCCAACCGTCATTTAAAGTCAAAAGATTAAATGTTAAAATTTCATCAATATTGACCATTTTTTCAACGTTCGACTGGTCCGGGGTCATCGTTTTTCATCAGAAAATGGATTTTTTGGACTCTTCCAAAAATGATTCAAAATGTCATTTGGATCGGGCCTCATGTTGAATAACCACTTTTTAAAACCTCACAGTGACCAAAATTGCCATTTTTACAGAGTTTTGCTTACTCAAAAGCTTCAAATTTTGACCAATTTCAGGCACAGAAATGACTTTAAACACACTTATTTTAGTTGAAAAAGTAATAACTCACATCCAACCGTCATTTAAAGTCAAAAGATTAAATGTTAAAATTTCATCAATATTGACCATTTTTTCAACGTTCGACTGGTCCGGGGTGGTCATTTTTCATCAGAAAATTGATTTTTTGGACTCTACCAAAAATGATTCAAAATGTCATTTGGATCAGGCCTCATGTTGAATAACCACTTTTTAAACCCTCACAGTGACCAAAATTGCCATTTTTACAGAGTTTTGCTTACTCAAAATCTTCCAATTTTGACCAATTTCAGGCACAGAAATGACTTTAAACACACTTATTTTAGTTGAAAAAGTAATAACTCACATCCAACCGTCATTTAAAGTCAAAAGATTAAATGTTAAAATTTCATCAATATTGACCATTTTTTCAACGTTCGACTGGTCCGGGGTCATCGTTTTTCATCAGAAAATGGATTTTTTGGACTCTTCCAAAAATGATTCAAAATGTCATTTGGATCGGGCCTCATGTTGAATAACCACTTTTTAAACCCTCACAGTGACCAAAATTGCCATTTTTACAGAGTTTTGCTTACTCAAAAGCTTCAAATTTTGAGCAATTTCAGGCACAGAAATGACTTTAAACACACTTATTTTAGTTGAAAAAGTAATAACTCACATCCAACTGTCATTTAAAGTCAAAAGATTAAATGTTAAAATTTCATCAATATTGACCATTTTTTCAACGTTCGACTGGTCCGGGGTCATCGTTTTTCATCAGAAAATTGATTTTTTGCACTCTACCAAAAATGATTCAGAATGTCATTTGGATCGGGCCTCATTTTGAATAACCACTTTTTAAACCCTCACAGTGACCAAAATTGCCATTTTTACAGAGTTTTGCTTACTCAAAATCTTCAATTTTGACCAATTTCAGGCACAGAAATGACTTTAAACACACTTATTTTAGTTGAAAAAGTAATAACTCAAATCCAACCGTCATTTAAAGTCAAAAGATTAAATGTTAAAATTTCATCAATATTGACAATTTTTTCAACGTTCGACTGGTCCGGGGTCATCGTTTTTCATCAGAAAATGGATTTTTTGGACTCTTCCAAAAATGATTCAAAATGTCATTTGGATCGGGCCTCATGTTGAATAACCACTTTTTAAACCCTCACAGTGACCAAAATTGCCATTTTTACAGAGTTTTGCTTACTCAAAAGCTTCAAATTTTGACCAATTTCAGGCACAGAAATGACTTTAAACACACTTATTTTAGTTGAAAAAGCAATAACTCACATCCAACCGTCATTTAAAGTCAAAAGATTAAATGTTAAAATTTCATCAATATTGACCATTTTTTCAACGTTCGACTGGTCCGGGGTCATCGTTTTTCATCAGAAAATTGATTTTTTGCACTCTACCAAAAATGATTCAGAATGTCATTTGGATCGGGCCTCATGTTGAATAACCACTTTTTAAACCCTCACAGTGACCAAAATTGCCATTTTTACAGAGTTTTGCTTACTCAAAAGCTTCAAATTTTGACCAATTTCAGGCACAGAAATGACTTTAAACACACTTATTTTAGTTGAAAAAGTAATAACTCACATCCAACCGTCATTTAAAGTCAAAAGATTAAATGTTAAAATTTCAGCAATATTGACCATTTTTTCAACGTTCGACTGGTCCGGGGTCATCGTTTTTCATCAGAAAATTGATTTTTTGCACTCTACCAAAAATGATTCAAAATGTCATTTGGATCGGGCCTCATGTTGAATAACCACTTTTTAAACCCTCACAGTGACCAAAATTGCCATTTTTACAGAGTTTTGCTTACTCAAAATCTTCAATTTTGACCAATTTCAGGGACAGAAATGACTTTAAACACATTTATTTTAGTTGAAAAAGTAATAACTCACATCCAACCGTCATTTAAAGTCAAAAGATTAAATGTTAAAATTTCATCAATATTGACCATTTTTTCAATGTTCGACTGGTCCGGGGTCATCGTTTTTCATCAGAAAATGGATTTTTTGGACTCTTCCAAAAATGATTCAAAATGTCATTTGGATCGGGCCTCATGTTGAATAACCACTTTTTAAACCCTCACAGTGACCAAAATTGCCATTTTTACAGAGTTTTGCTTACTCAAAATCTTCCAATTTTGACCAATTTCAGGCACAGAAATGACTTTAAACACACTTATTTTAGTTGAAAAAGTAATAACTCACATCCAACCGTCATTTAAAGTCAAAAGATTAAATGTTAAAATTTCATCAATATTGACCATTTTTTCAACGTTCGACTGGTCCGGGGTCATCGTTTTACATCAGAAAATGGATTTTTTGGACTCTTCCAAAAATGATTCAAAATGTCATTTGGATCGGGCCTCATGTTGAATAACCACTTTTTAAACCCTCACAGTGACCAAAATTGCCATTTTTACAGAGTTTTGCTTACTCAAAAGCTTCAAATTTTGACCAATTTCAGGCACAGAAATGACTTTAAACACACTTATTTTAGTTGAAAAAGTAATAACTCACATCCAACCGTCATTTAAAGTCAAAAGATTAAATGTTAAAATTTCATCAATATTGACCATTTTTTCAACGTTCGACTGGTCCGGGGTCATCGTTTTTCATCAGAAAATTGATTTTTTGCACTCTACCAAAAATGATTCAGAATGTCATTTGGATCGGGCCTCATGTTGAATAACCACTTTTTAAACCCTCACAGTGACCAAAATTGCCATTTTTACAGAGTTTTGCTTACTCAAAAGCTTCAAATTTTGACCAATTTCAGGCACAGAAATGACTTTAAACACACTTATTTTAGTTGAAAAAGTAATAACTCACATCCAACCGTCATTTAAAGTCAAAAGATCAAATGTTAAAATTTCAGCAATATTGACCATTTTTTCAACGTTCGACTGGTCCGGGGTCATCGTTTTTCATCAGAAAATTGATTTTTTGCACTCTACCAAAAATGATTCAGAATGTCATTTGGATCGGGCCTCATTTTGAATAACCACTTTTTAAACCCTCACAGTGACCAAAATTGCCATTTTTACAGAGTTTTGCTTACTCAAAATCTTCAATTTTGACCAATTTCAGGCACAGAAATGACTTTAAACACACTTATTTTAGTTGAAAAAGTAATAACTCAAATCCAACCGTCATTTAAAGTCAAAAGATTAAATGTTAAAATTTCATCAATATTGACAATTTTTTCAACGTTCGACTGGTCCGGGGTCATCGTTTTTCATCAGAAAATGGATTTTTTGGACTCTTCCAAAAATGATTCAAAATGTCATTTGGATCGGGCCTCATGTTGAATAACCACTTTTTAAACCCTCACAGTGACCAAAATTGCCATTTTTACAGAGTTTTGCTTACTCAAAAGCTTCAAATTTTGACCAATTTCAGGCACAGAAATGACTTTAAACACACTTATTTTAGTTGAAAAAGCAATAACTCACATCCAACCGTCATTTAAAGTCAAAAGATTAAATGTTAAAATTTCATCAATATTGACCATTTTTTCAACGTTCGACTGGTCCGGGGTCATCGTTTTTCATCAGAAAATTGATTTTTTGCACTCTACCAAAAATGATTCAGAATGTCATTTGGATCGGGCCTCATGTTGAATAACCACTTTTTAAACCCTCACAGTGACCAAAATTGCCATTTTTACAGAGTTTTGCTTACTCAAAAGCTTCAAATTTTGACCAATTTCAGGCACAGAAATGACTTTAAACACACTTATTTTAGTTGAAAAAGTAATAACTCACATCCAACCGTCATTTAAAGTCAAAAGATTAAATGTTAAAATTTCAGCAATATTGACCATTTTTTCAACGTTCGACTGGTCCGGGGTCATCGTTTTTCATCAGAAAATTGATTTTTTGCACTCTACCAAAAATGATTCAAAATGTCATTTGGATCGGGCCTCATGTTGAATAACCACTTTTTAAACCCTCACAGTGACCAAAATTGCCATTTTTACAGAGTTTTGCTTACTCAAAATCTTCAATTTTGACCAATTTCAGGGACAGAAATGACTTTAAACACATTTATTTTAGTTGAAAAAGTAATAACTCACATCCAACCGTCATTTAAAGTCAAAAGATTAAATGTTAAAATTTCATCAATATTGACCATTTTTTCAATGTTCGACTGGTCCGGGGTCATCGTTTTTCATCAGAAAATGGATTTTTTGGACTCTTCCAAAAATGATTCAAAATGTCATTTGGATCGGGCCTCATGTTGAATAACCACTTTTTAAACCCTCACAGTGACCAAAATTGCCATTTTTACAGAGTTTTGCTTACTCAAAATCTTCCAATTTTGACCAATTTCAGGCACAGAAATGACTTTAAACACACTTATTTTAGTTGAAAAAGTAATAACTCACATCCAACCGTCATTTAAAGTCAAAAGATTAAATGTTAAAATTTCATCAATATTGACCATTTTTTCAACGTTCGACTGGTCCGGGGTCATCGTTTTACATCAGAAAATGGATTTTTTGGACTCTTCCAAAAATGATTCAAAATGTCATTTGGATCGGGCCTCATGTTGAATAACCACTTTTTAAACCCTCACAGTGACCAAAATTGCCATTTTTACAGAGTTTTGCTTACTCAAAAGCTTCAAATTTTGACCAATTTCAGGCACAGAAATGACTTTAAACACACTTATTTTAGTTGAAAAAGTAATAACTCACATCCAACCGTCATTTAAAGTCAAAAGATTAAATGTTAAAATTTCATCAATATTGACCATTTTTTCAACGTTCGACTGGTCCGGGGTCATCGTTTTTCATCAGAAAATTGATTTTTTGCACTCTACCAAAAATGATTCAGAATGTCATTTGGATCGGGCCTCATGTTGAATAACCACTTTTTAAACCCTCACAGTGACCAAAATTGCCATTTTTACAGAGTTTTGCTTACTCAAAAGCTTCAAATTTTGACCAATTTCAGGCACAGAAATGACTTTAAACACACTTATTTTAGTTGAAAAAGTAATAACTCACATCCAACCGTCATTTAAAGTCAAAAGATCAAATGTTAAAATTTCAGCAATATTGACCATTTTTTCAACGTTCGACTGATCCGGGGTCATCGTTTTTCATCAGAAAATTGATTTTTTGCACTCTACCAAAAATGATTCAAAATGTCATTTGGATCGGGCCTCATGTTGAATAACCACTTTTTAAACCCTCACAGTGACCAAAATTGCCATTTTTACAGAGTTTTGCTTACTCAAAATCTTCCATTTTGACCAATTTCAGGCACAGAAATGACTTTAAACACACTTATTTTAGTTGAAAAAGTAATAACTCACATCCAACCGTCATTTAAAGTCAAAAGATTAAATGTTAAAATTTCATCAATTATGACCATTTTTTCAATGTTCGACTGGTCCGGGGTCATCGTTTTTCATCAGAAAATGGATTTTTTGGACTCTTCCAAAAATGATTCAAAATGTCATTTGGATCGGGCCTCATGTTGAATACCCACTTTTTAAACCCTCACAGTGACCAAAATTGCCATTTTTACAGGGTTTTGCTTACTCAAAATCTTCCAATTTTGACCAATTTCAGGCACAGAAATTACTTTAAACACACTTATTTTAGTTGAAAAAGTAATAACTCACATCCAACCGTCATTTAAAGTCAAAAGATTAAATGTTAAAATTTCATCAATATTGACCATTTTTTCAACGTTCAACTGGTCCGGGGTCATCGTTTTTCATCAGAAAATGGATTTTTTGGACTCTTCCAAAAATGATTCAAAATGTCATTTGGATCGGGCCTCATGTTGAATAACCACTTTTTAAAACCTCACAGTGACCAAAATTGCCATTTTTACAGAGTTTTGCTTACTCAAAAGCTTCAAATTTTGACCAATTTCAGGCACAGAAATGACTTTAAACACACTTATTTTAGTTGAAAAAGTAATAACTCACATCCAACCGTCATTTAAAGTCAAAAGATTAAATGTTAAAATTTCATCAATATTGACCATTTTTTCAACGTTCGACTGGTCCGGGGTGGTCATTTTTCATCAGAAAATTGATTTTTTGGACTCTACCAAAAATGATTCAAAATGTCATTTGGATCAGGCCTCATGTTGAATAACCACTTTTTAAACCCTCACAGTGACCAAAATTGCCATTTTTACAGAGTTTTGCTTACTCAAAATCTTCCAATTTTGACCAATTTCAGGCACAGAAATGACTTTAAACACACTTATTTTAGTTGAAAAAGTAATAACTCACATCCAACCGTCATTTAAAGTCAAAAGATTAAATGTTAAAATTTCATCAATATTGACCATTTTTTCAACGTTCGACTGGTCCGGGGTCATCGTTTTTCATCAGAAAATGGATTTTTTGGACTCTTCCAAAAATGATTCAAAATGTCATTTGGATCGGGCCTCATGTTGAATAACCACTTTTTAAACCCTCACAGTGACCAAAATTGCCATTTTTACAGAGTTTTGCTTACTCAAAAGCTTCAAATTTTGACCAATTTCAGGCACAGAAATGACTTTAAACACACTTATTTTAGTTGAAAAAGTAATAACTCACATCCAACTGTCATTTAAAGTCAAAAGATTAAATGTTAAAATTTCATCAATATTGACCATTTTTTCAACGTTCGACTGGTCCGGGGTCATCGTTTTTCATCGGAAAATTGATTTTTTGCACTCTACCAAAAATGATTCAGAATGTCATTTGGATCGGGCCTCATGTTGAATAACCACTTTTTAAACCCTCACAGTGACCAAAATTGCCATTTTTACAGAGTTTTGCTTACTCATAAGCTTCAAATTTGACCAATTTCAGGCACAGAAATGACTTTAAACACACTTATTTTAGTTGAAAAAGTAATAACTCACATCCAACTGTCATTTAAAGTCAAAAGATTAAATGTTAAAATTTCATCAATATTGACCATTTTTTCAATGTTCGACTGGTCCGGGGTCATCGTTTTTCATCAGAAAATGGATTTTTTGGACTCTTCCAAAAATGATTCAAAATGTCATTTGGATCGGGCCTCATGTTGAATAACCACTTTTTAAACCCTCACAGTGACCAAAATTGCCATTTTTACAGAGTTTTGCTTACTCAAAATCTTCCAATTTTGACCAATTTCAGGGACAGAAATGACTTTAAACACACTTATTTTAGTTGAAAAAGTAATAACTCACATCCAACCGTCATTTAAAGTCAAAAGATTAAATGTTAAAATTTCATCAGTATTGACCATTTTTTCAACGTTCGACTGGTCCGGGGTCATCGTTTTTCATCAGAAAATGGATTTTTTGGACTCTTCCAAAAATGATTCAAAATGTCATTTGGATCGGGCCTCATGTTGAATAACCACTTTTTAAACCCTCACAGTGACCAAAATTGCCATTTTTACAGAGTTTTGCTTACTCAAAAGCTTCAAATTTTGACCAATGTCAGGCACAGAAATGACTTTAAACACACTTATTTTAGTTGAAAAAGTAATAACTCACATCCAACCGTCATTTAAAGTCAAAAGATTAAATGTTAAAATTTCATCAATATTGACCATTTTTTCAACGTTCGACTGGTCCGGGGTCATCGTTTTTCATCAGAAAATTGATTTTTTGCACTCTACCAAAAATGATTCAGAATGTCATTTGGATCGGGCCTCATGTTGAATAACCACTTTTTAAACCCTCACAGTGACCAAAATTGCCATTTTTACAGAGTTTTGCTTACTCAAAAGCTTCAAATTTTGACCAATTTCAGGCACAGAAATGACTTTAAACACACTTATTTTAGTTGAAAAAGTAATAACTCACATCCAACCGTCATTTAAAGTCAAAAGATCAAATGTTAAAATTTCAGCAATATTGACCATTTTTTCAACGTTCGACTGATCCGGGGTCATCGTTTTTCATCAGAAAATTGATTTTTTTGCACTCTACCAAAAATGATTCAAAATGTCATTTGGATCGGGCCTCATGTTGAATAACCACTTTTTAAACCCTCACAGTGACCAAAATTGCCATTTTTACAGAGTTTTGCTTACTCAAAATCTTCAATTTTGACCAATTTCAGGCACAGAAATGACTTTAAACACACTTATTTTAGTTGAAAAAGTAATAACTCACATCCAACCGTCATTTAAAGTCAAAAGATTAAATGTTAAAATTTCATCAATATTGACCATTTTTTCAATGTTCGACTGGTCCGGGGTCATCGTTTTTCATCAGAAAATGGATTTTTTGGACTCTTCCAAAAATGATTCAAAATGTCATTTGGATCGGGCCTCATGTTGAATAACCACTTTTTAAACCCTCACAGTGACCAAAATTGCCATTTTTACAGAGTTGCTTACTCAAAATCTTCCAATTTTGACCAATTTCAGGCACAGAAATTACTTTAAACACACTTATTTTAGTTGAAAAAGTAATAACTCACATCCAACCGTCATTTAAAGTCAAAAGATTAAATGTTAAAATTTCATCAATATTGACCATTTTTTCAACGTTCGACTGGTCCGGGGTCATCGTTTTTCATCAGAAAATGGATTTTTTGGACTCTTCCAAAAATGATTCAAAATGTCATTTGGATCGGGCCTCATGTTGAATAACCACTTTTTAAACCCTCACAGTGACCAAAATTGCCATTTTTACAGAGTTTTGCTTACTCAAAAGCTTCAAATTTTGACCAATTTCAGGCACAGAAATGACTTTAAACACACGTATTTTAGTTGAAAAAGTAATAACTCACATCCAACTGTCATTTAAAGTCAAAAGATTAAATGTTAAAATTTCATCAATATTGACCATTTTTTCAACGTTCGACTGTTCCGGGGTCATCGTTTTTCATCGGAAAATTGATTTTTTGCACTCTACCAAAAATGATTCAGAATGTCATTTGGATCGGGCCTCATGTTGAATAACCACTTTTTAAACCCTCACAGTGACCAAAATTGCCATTTTTACAGAGTTTTGCTTACTCAAAATCTTCAATTTTGACCAATTTCAGGCACAGAAATGACTTTAAACACACTTATTTTAGTTGAAAAAGTAATAACTCAAATCCAACCGTCATTTAAAGTCAAAAGATTAAATGTTAAAATTTCATCAATATTGACCATTTTTTCAACGTTCGACTGGTCCGGGGTCATCGTTTTTCATCAGAAAATGGATTTTTTGGACTCTTCCAAAAATGATTCAAAATGTCATTTGGATCGGGCCTCATGTTGAATAACCACTTTTTAAACCCTCACAGTGACCAAAATTGCCATTTTTACAGAGTTTTGCTTACTCATAAGCTTCAAATTTGACCAATTTCAGGCACAGAAATGACTTTAAACACACTTATTTTAGTTGAAAAAGTAATAACTCACATCCAACTGTCATTTAAAGTCAAAAGATTAAATGTTAAAATTTCATCAATATTGACCATTTTTTCAATGTTCGACTGGTCCGGGGTCATCGTTTTTCATCAGAAAATGGATTTTTGGACTCTTCCAAAAATGATTCAAAATGTCATTTGGATCGGGCCTCATGTTGAATAACCACTTTTTAAACCCTCACAGTGACCAAAATTGCCATTTTTACAGAGTTTTGCTTACTCAAAATCTTCCAATTTTGACCAATTTCAGGGACAGAAATGACTTTAAACACACTTATTTTAGTTGAAAAAGTAATAACTCACATCCAACCGTCATTTAAAGTCAAAAGATTAAATGTTAAAATTTCATCAATATTGACCATTTTTTCAACGTTCGACTGGTCCGGGGTCATCGTTTTTCATCAGAAAATGGATTTTTTGGACTCTTCCAAAAATGATTCAAAATGTCATTTGGATCGGGCCTCATGTTGAATAACCACTTTTTAAACCCTCACAGTGACCAAAATTGCCATTTTTACAGAGTTTTGCTTACTCAAAAGCTTCAAATTTTGACCAATTTCAGGCACAGAAATGACTTTAAACACACTTATTTTAGTTGAAAAAGTAATAACTCACATCCAACCGTCATTTAAAGTCAAAAGATTAAATGTTAAAATTTCATCAATATTGACCATTTTTTCAACGTTCGACTGGTCCGGGGTCATCGTTTTTCATCAGAAAATTGATTTTTTGCACTCTACCAAAAATGATTCAGAATGTCATTTGGATCGGGCCTCATGTTGAATAACCACTTTTTAAACCCTCACAGTGACCAAAATTGCCATTTTTACAGAGTTTTGCTTACTCAAAAGCTTCAAATTTTGACCAATTTCAGGCACAGAAATGACTTTAAACACACTTATTTTAGTTGAAAAAGTAATAACTCACATCCAACCGTCATTTAAAGTCAAAAGATCAAATGTTAAAATTTCAGCAATATTGACCATTTTTTCAACGTTCGACTGATCCGGGGTCATCGTTTTTCATCAGAAAATTGATTTTTTTGCACTCTACCAAAAATGATTCAAAATGTCATTTGGATCGGGCCTCATGTTGAATAACCACTTTTTAAACCCTCACAGTGACCAAAATTGCCATTTTTACAGAGTTTTGCTTACTCAAAATCTTCAATTTTGACCAATTTCAGGCACAGAAATGACTTTAAACACACTTATTTTAGTTGAAAAAGTAATAACTCACATCCAACCGTCATTTAAAGTCAAAAGATTAAATGTTAAAATTTCATCAATATTGACCATTTTTTCAATGTTCGACTGGTCCGGGGTCATCGTTTTTCATCAGAAAATGGATTTTTTGGACTCTTCCAAAAATGATTCAAAATGTCATTTGGATCGGGCCTCATGTTGAATAACCACTTTTTAAACCCTCACAGTGACCAAAATTGCCATTTTTACAGAGTTTTGCTTACTCAAAATCTTCCAATTTTGACCAATTTCAGGCACAGAAATGACTTTAAACACACTTATTTTAGTTGAAAAAGTAATAACTCACATCCAACCGTCATTTAAAGTCAAAAGATTAAATGTTAAAATTTCATCAATATTGACCATTTTTTCAACGTTCGACTGGTCCGGGGTCATCGTTTTTCATCAGAAAATGGATTTTTTGGACTCTTCCAAAAATTATTCAAAATGTCATTTGGATCGGGCCTCATGTTGAATAACCACTTTTTAAACCCTCACAGTGACCAAAATTGCCATTTTTACAGAGTTTTGCTTACTCAAAAGCTTCAAATTTTGACCAATTTCAGGCACAGAAATGACTTTAAACACACTTATTTTAGTTGAAAAAGTAATAACTCACATCCAACCGTCATTTAAAGTCAAAAGATTAAATGTTAAAATTTCATCAATATTGACCATTTTTTCAACGTTCGACTGGTCCGGGGTGGTCATTTTTCATCAGAAAATTGATTTTTTGGACTCTACCAAAAATGATTCAAAATGTCATTTGGATCAGGCCTCATGTTGAATAACCACTTTTTAAACCCTCACAGTGACCAAAATTGCCATTTTTACAGTTTTGCTTACTCAAAATCTTCCAATTTTGACCAATTTCAGGCACAGAAATGACTTTAAACGCACTTATTTTAGTTGAAAAAGTAATAACTCACATCCAACCGTCATTTAAAGTCAAAAGATTAAATGTTAAAATTTCAGCAATATTGACCATTTTTTCAACGTTCGATTGGTCCGGGGTCATCGTTTTTCATCAGAAAATTGATTTTTTGCACTCTACCAAAAATGATTCAAAATGTCATTTGGATCGGGCCTCATGTTGAATAACCACTTTTTAAACCCTCACAGTGACCAAAATTGCCATTTTTACAGAGTTTTGCTTACCCAAAATCTTCCAATTTTGACCAATTTCAGGCACAGAAATGACTTTAAACACACTTATTTTAGTTGAAAAAGTAATAACTCACATCCAACCGTCATTTAAAGTCAAAAGATTAAATGTTAAAATTTCATCAATATTGACCATTTTTTCAACGTTCGACTGGTCCGGGGTCATCGTTTTTCATCAGAAAATGGATTTTTTGGACTCTTCCAAAAATGATTCAAAATGTCATTTGGATCGGGCCTCATGTTGAATAACCACTTTTTAAACCCTCACAGTGACCAAAATTGCCATTTTTACAGAGTTTTGCTTACTCAAAAGCTTCAAATTTTGACCAATTTCAGGCACAGAAAT
Organism: Lissotriton vulgaris; assembly: GCF_964263255.1. Lineage (NCBI taxonomy): Eukaryota > Metazoa > Chordata > Amphibia > Caudata > Salamandridae > Lissotriton > Lissotriton vulgaris. Next base: position 1,029,953 of record NW_028251941.1, read on the forward strand.
GACTTTAAACACACTTATTTTAGTTGAAAAAGTAATAACTCACATCCAACCGTCATTTAAAGTCAAAAGATTAAATGTTAAAATTTCATCAATATTGACCATTTTTTCAACGTTCGACTGGTCCGGGGTCATCGTTTTTCATCAGAAAATTGATTTTTTGCACTCTACCAAAAATGATTCAGAATGTCATTTGGATCGGGCCTCATGTTGAATAACCACTTTTTAAACCCTCACAGTGACCAAAATTGCCATTTTTACAGAGTTTTGCTTACTCAAAAGCTTCAAATTTTGACCAATTTCAGGCACAGAAATGACTTTAAACACACTTATTTTAGTTGAAAAAGTAATAACTCACATCCAACCGTCATTTAAAGTCAAAAGATCAAATGTTAAAATTTCAGCAATATTGACCATTTTTTCAACGTTCGACTGATCCGGGGTCATCGTTTTTCATCAGAAAATTGATTTTTTGCACTCTACCAAAAATGATTCAAAATGTCATTTGGATCGGGCCTCATGTTGAATAACCACTTTTTAAACCCTCACAGTGACCAAAATTGCCATTTTTACAGAGTTTTGCTTACTCAAAATCTTCAATTTTGACCAATTTCAGGCACAGAAATGACTTTAAACACACTTATTTTAGTTGAAAAAGTAATAACTCACATCCAACCGTCATTTAAAGTCAAAAGATTAAATGTTAAAATTTCATCAATATTGACCATTTTTTCAATGTTCGACTGGTCCGGGGTCATCGTTTTTCATCAGAAAATGGATTTTTTGGACTCTTCCAAAAATGATTCAAAATGTCATTTGGATCGGGCCTCATGTTGAATAACCACTTTTTAAACCCTCACAGTGACCAAAATTGCCATTTTTACAGAGTTTTGCTTACTCAAAATCTTCCAATTTTGACCAATTTCAGGCACAGAAATTACTTTAAACACACTTATTTTAGTTGAAAAAGTAATAACTCACATCCAACCGTCATTTAAAGTCAAAAGATTAAATGTAAAAATTTCATCAATATTGACCATTTTTTCAACGTTCGACTGGTCCGGGGTCATCGTTTTTCATCAGAAAATGGATTTTTTGGACTCTTCCAAAAATGATTCAAAATGTCATTTGGATCGGGCCTCATGTTGAATAACCACTTTTTAAACCCTCACAGTGACCAAAATTGCCATTTTTACAGAGTTTTGCTTACTCAAAAGCTTCAAATTTTGACCAATTTCAGGCACAGAAATGACTTTAAACACACTTATTTTAGTTGAAAAAGTAATAACTCACATCCAACCGTCATTTAAAGTCAAAAGATTAAATGTTAAAATTTCATCAATATTGACCATTTTTTCAACGTTCGACTGGTCCGGGGTGGTCATTTTTCATCAGAAAATTGATTTTTTGGACTCTACCAAAAATGATTCAAAATGTCATTTGGATCAGGCCTCATGTTGAATAACCACTTTTTAAACCCTCACAGTGACCAAAATTGCCATTTTTACAGAGTTTTGCTTACTCAAAATCTTCCAATTTTGACCAATTTCAGGCACAGAAATGACTTTAAACACACTTATTTTAGTTGAAAAAGTAATAACTCACATCCAACCGTCATTTAAAGTCAAAAGATTAAATGTTAAAATTTCAGCAATATTGACCATTTTTTCAACGTTCGATTGGTCATCGTTTTTCATCAGAAAATTGATTTTTTGCACTCTACCAAAAATGATTCAAAATGTCATTTGGATCGGGCCTCATGTTGAATAACCACTTTTTAAACCCTCACAGTGACCAAAATTGCCATTTTTACAGAGTTTTGCTTACTCAAAATCTTCAATTTTGACCAATTTCAGGCACAGAAATGACTTTAAACACACTTATTTTAGTTGAAAAAGTAATACCTCAAATCCAACCGTCATTTAAAGTCAAAAGATTAAATGTTAAAATTTCATCAATATTGACCATTTTTTCAACGTTCGACTGGTCCGGGGTCATCGTTTTTCATCAGAAAATGGATTTTTTGGACTCTTCCAAAAATGATTCAAAATGTCATTTGGATCGGGCCTCATGTTGAATAACCACTTTTTAAACCCTCACAGTGACCAAAATTGCCATTTTTACAGAGTTTTGCTTACTCAAAAGCTTCAAATTTTGACCAATTTCAGGCACAGAAATGACTTTAAACACACTTATTTTAGTTGAAAAAGTAATAACTCACATCCAACTGTCATTTAAAGTCAAAAGATTAAATGTTAAAATTTCATCAATATTGACCATTTTTTCAACGTTTGAATGGTCCGGGGTCATCGTTTTTCATCAGAAAATTGATTTTTTGCACTCTACCAAAAATGATTCAGAATGTCATTTGGATCGGGCCTCATTTTGAATAACCACTTTTTAAACCCTCACAGTGACCAAAATTGCCATTTTTACAGAGTTTTGCTTACTCAAAATCTTCAATTTTGACCAATTTCAGGCACAGAAATGACTTTAAACACACTTATTTTAGTTGAAAAAGTAATAACTCAAATCCAACCGTCATTTAAAGTCAAAAGATTAAATGTTAAAATTTCATCAATATTGACAATTTTTTCAACGTTCGACTGGTCCGGGGTCATCGTTTTTCATCAGAAAATGGATTTTTTGGACTCTACCAAAAATGATTCAGAATGTCATTTGGATCGGGCCTCATGTTGAATAACCACTTTTTAAACCCTCACAGTGACCAAAATTGCCATTTTTACAGAGTTTTGCTTACTCAAAAGCTTCAAATTTTGACCAATTTCAGGCACAGAAATGACTTTAAACACACTTATTTTAGTTGAAAAAGTAATAACTCCCATCCAACCGTCATTTAAAGTCAAAAGATTAAATGTTAAAATTTCAGCAATATTGACCATTTTTTTTACGTTCGACTGGTCCGGGGTCATCGTTTTTCATCAGAAAATTGATTTTTTGCACTCTACCAAAAATGATTCAAAATGTCATTTGGATCGGGCCTCATGTTGAATAACCACTTTTTAAACCCTCACAGTGACCAAAATTGCCATTTTTACAGAGTTTTGCTTACTCAAAATCTTCAATTTTGACCAATTTCAGGGACAGAAATGACTTTAAACACACTTATTTATTTGAAAAAGTAATAACTCACATCCAACCGTCATTTAAAGTCAAAAGATTAAATGTTAAAATTTCATCAATATTGACCATTTTTTCAATGTTCGACTGGTCCGGGGTCATCGTTTTTCATCAGAAAATGGATTTTTTGGACTCTTCCAAAAATGATTCAAAATGTCATTTGGATCGGGCCTCATGTTGAATAACCACTTTTTAAACCCTCACAGTGACCAAAATTGCCATTTTTACAGAGTTTTGCTTACTCAAAATCTTCCAATTTTGTCCAACTTCAGGCACAGAAATGACTTTAAACACACTTATTTTAGTTGAAAAAGTAATAACTCACATCCAACCGTCATTTAAAGTCAAAAGATTAAATGTTAAAATTTCATCAATATTGACCATTTTTTCAACGTTCGACTGGTCCGGGGTCATCGTTTTTCATCAGAAAATGGATTTTTTGGACTCTTCCAAAAATGATTCAAAATGTCATTTGGATCGGGCCTCATGTTGAATAACCACTTTTTAAACCCTCACAGTGACCAAAATTGCCATTTTTACAGAGTTTTGCTTACTCAAAGCTTCAAATTTTGACCAATTTCAGGCACAGAAATGACTTTAAACACACTTATTTTAGTTGAAAAAGTAATAACTCACATCCAACCGTCATTTAAAGTCAAAAGATTAAATGTTAAAATTTCATCAATATTGACCATTTTTTCAACGTTCGACTGGTCCGGGGTCATCGTTTTTCATCAGAAAATTGATTTTTTGCACTCTACCAAAAATGATTCAGAATGTCATTTGGATCGGGCCTCATGTTGAATAACCACTTTTTAAACCCTCACAGTGACCAAAATTGCCATTTTTACAGAGTTTTGCTTACTCAAAAGCTTCAAATTTTGACCAATTTCAGGCACAGAAATGACTTTAAACACACTTATTTTAGTTGAAAAAGTAATAACTCACATCCAACCGTCATTTAAAGTCAAAAGATCAAATGTTAAAATTTCAGCAATATTGACCATTTTTTCAACGTTCGACTGATCCGGGGTCATCGTTTTTCATCAGAAAATTGATTTTTTTGCACTCTACCAAAAATGATTCAAAATGTCATTTGGATCGGGCCTCATGTTGAATAACCACTTTTTAAACCCTCACAGTGACCAAAATTGCCATTTTTACAGAGTTTTGCTTACTCAAAATCTTCAATTTTGACCAATTTCAGGCACAGAAATGACTTTAAACACACTTATTTTAGTTGAAAAAGTAATAACTCACATCCAACCGTCATTTAAAGTCAAAAGATTAAATGTTAAAATTTCATCAATATTGACCATTTTTTCAATGTTCGACTGGTCCGGGGTCATCGTTTTTCATCAGAAAATGGATTTTTTGGACTCTTCCAAAAATGATTCAAAATGTCATTTGGATCGGGCCTCATGTTGAATAAAACTTTTTAAACCCTCACAGTGACCAAAATTGCCATTTTTACAGAGTTTTGCTTACTCAAAATCTTCCAATTTTGACCAATTTCAGGCACAGAAATTACTTTAAACACACTTATTTTAGTTGAAAAAGTAATAACTCACATCCAACCGTCATTTAAAGTCAAAAGATTAAATGTTAAAATTTCATCAATATTGACCATTTTTTCAACGTTCGACTGGTCCGGGGTCATTGTTTTTCATCAGAAAATGGATTTTTTGGACTCTTCCAAAAATGATTCAAAATGTCATTTGGATCGGGCCTCATGTTGAATAACCACTTTTTAAACCCTCATAGTGACCAAAATTGCCATTTTTACAGAGTTTTGCTTACTCAAAAGCTTCAAATTTTGACCAATTTCAGGCACAGAAATGACTTTAAACACACTTATTTTAGTTGAAAAAGTAATAACTCACATCCAACTGTCATTTAAAGTCAAAAGATTAAATGTTAAAATTTCATCAATATTGACCATTTTTTCAACGTTCGACTGGTCCGGGGTCATCGTTTTTCATCAGAAAATTGATTTTTTGCACTCTACCAAAAATGATTCAGAATGTCATTTGGATCGGGCCTCATTTTGAATAACCACTTTTTAAACCCTCACAGTGACCAAAATTGCCATTTTTACAGAGTTTTGCTTACTCAAAATCTTCAATTTTGATCAATTTCAGGCACAGAAATGACTTTAAACACACTTATTTTAGTTGAAAAAGTAATAACTCAAATCCAACCGTCATTTAAAGTCAAAAGATTAAATGTTAAAATTTCATCAATATTGACCATTTTTTCAACGTTCGACTGGTCCGGGGTCATCGTTTTTCATCAGAAAATGGATTTTTTGGACTCTTCCAAAAATGATTCAAAATGTCATTTGGATCGGGCCTCATGTTGAATAACCACTTTTTAAACCCTCACAGTGACCAAAATTGCCATTTTTACAGAGTTTTGCTTACTCAAAAGCTTCAAATTTTGACCAATTTCAGGCACAGAAATTACTTTAAACACACTTATTTTAGTTGAAAAAGCAATAACTCACATCCAACCGTCATTTAAAGTCAAAAGATTAAATGTTAAAATTTCATCAATATTGACCATTTTTTCAACGTTCGACTGGTCCGGGGTCATCGTTTTTCATCAGAAAATTGATTTTTTGCACTCTACCAAAAATGATTCAGAATGTCATTTGGATCGGGCCTCATGTTGAATAACCACTTTTTAAACCCTCACAGTGACCAAAATTGCCATTTTTACAGAGTTTTGCTTACTCAAAATCTTCCAATTTTGACCAATTTCAGGCACAGAAATGACTTTAAACACACTTATTTTAGTTGAAAAAGTAATAACTCACATCCAACCGTCATTTAAAGTCAAAAGATTAAATGTTAAAATTTCATCAATATTGACCATTTTTTCAACGTTCGACTGGTCCGGGGTCATCGTTTTTCATCAGAAAATGGATTTTTTGGACTCTTCCAAAAATGATTCAAAATGTCATTTGGATCGGGCCTCATGTTGAATAACCACTTTTTAAACCCTCACAGTGACCAAAATTGCCATTTTTACAGAGTTTTGCTTACTCAAAAGCTTCAAATTTTGACCAATTTCAGGCACAGAAATGACTTTAAACACACTTATTTTAGTTGAAAAAGTAATAACTCACATCCAACCGTCATTTAAAGTCAAAAGATTAAATGTTAAAATTTCATCAATATTGACCATTTTTTCAACGTTCGACTGGTCCGGGGTCATCGTTTTTCATCAGAAAATTGATTTTTTGCACTCTACCAAAAATGATTCAGAATGTCATTTGGATCGGGCCTCATGTTGAATAACCACTTTTTAAACCCTCACAGTGACCAAAATTGCCATTTTTACAGAGTTTTGCTTACTCAAAAGCTTCAAATTTTGACCAATTTCAGGCACAGAAATGACTTTAAACACACTTATTTTAGTTGAAAAAGTAATAACTCACATCCAACCGTCATTTAAAGTCAAAAGATCAAATGTTAAAATTTCAGCAATATTGACCATTTTTTCAACGTTCGACTGATCCGGGGTCATCGTTTTTCATCAGAAAATTGATTTTTTGCACTCTACCAAAAATGATTCAAAATGTCATTTGGATCGGGCCTCATGTTGAATAACCACTTTTTAAACCCTCACAGTGACCAAAATTGCCATTTTTACAGAGTTTTGCTTACTCAAAATCTTCAATTTTGACCAATTTCAGGCACAGAAATGACTTTAAACACACTTATTTTAGTTGAAAAAGTAATAACTCACATCCAACCGTCATTTAAAGTCAAAAGATTAAATGTTAAAATTTCATCAATATTGACCATTTTTTCAATGTTCGACTGGTCCGGGGTCATCGTTTTTCATCAGAAAATGGATTTTTTGGACTCTTCCAAAAATGATTCAAAATGTCATTTGGATCGGGCCTCATGTTGAATAACCACTTTTTAAACCCTCACAGTGACCAAAATTGCCATTTTTACAGAGTTTTGCTTACTCAAAATCTTCCAATTTTGACCAATTTCAGGCACAGAAATTACTTTAAACACACTTATTTTAGTTGAAAAAGTAATAACTCACATCCAACCGTCATTTAAAGTCAAAAGATTAAATGTAAAAATTTCATCAATATTGACCATTTTTTCAACGTTCGACTGGTCCGGGGTCATCGTTTTTCATCAGAAAATGGATTTTTTGGACTCTTCCAAAAATGATTCAAAATGTCATTTGGATCGGGCCTCATGTTGAATAACCACTTTTTAAACCCTCACAGTGACCAAAATTGCCATTTTTACAGAGTTTTGCTTACTCAAAAGCTTCAAATTTTGACCAATTTCAGGCACAGAAATGACTTTAAACACACTTATTTTAGTTGAAAAAGTAATAACTCACATCCAACCGTCATTTAAAGTCAAAAGATTAAATGTTAAAATTTCATCAATATTGACCATTTTTTCAACGTTCGACTGGTCCGGGGTGGTCATTTTTCATCAGAAAATTGATTTTTTGGACTCTACCAAAAATGATTCAAAATGTCATTTGGATCAGGCCTCATGTTGAATAACCACTTTTTAAACCCTCACAGTGACCAAAATTGCCATTTTTACAGAGTTTTGCTTACTCAAAATCTTCCAATTTTGACCAATTTCAGGCACAGAAATGACTTTAAACACACTTATTTTAGTTGAAAAAGTAATAACTCACATCCAACCGTCATTTAAAGTCAAAAGATTAAATGTTAAAATTTCAGCAATATTGACCATTTTTTCAACGTTCGATTGGTCATCGTTTTTCATCAGAAAATTGATTTTTTGCACTCTACCAAAAATGATTCAAAATGTCATTTGGATCGGGCCTCATGTTGAATAACCACTTTTTAAACCCTCACAGTGACCAAAATTGCCATTTTTACAGAGTTTTGCTTACTCAAAATCTTCAATTTTGACCAATTTCAGGCACAGAAATGACTTTAAACACACTTATTTTAGTTGAAAAAGTAATACCTCAAATCCAACCGTCATTTAAAGTCAAAAGATTAAATGTTAAAATTTCATCAATATTGACCATTTTTTCAACGTTCGACTGGTCCGGGGTCATCGTTTTTCATCAGAAAATGGATTTTTTGGACTCTTCCAAAAATGATTCAAAATGTCATTTGGATCGGGCCTCATGTTGAATAACCACTTTTTAAACCCTCACAGTGACCAAAATTGCCATTTTTACAGAGTTTTGCTTACTCAAAAGCTTCAAATTTTGACCAATTTCAGGCACAGAAATGACTTTAAACACACTTATTTTAGTTGAAAAAGTAATAACTCACATCCAACTGTCATTTAAAGTCAAAAGATTAAATGTTAAAATTTCATCAATATTGACCATTTTTTCAACGTTTGAATGGTCCGGGGTCATCGTTTTTCATCAGAAAATTGATTTTTTGCACTCTACCAAAAATGATTCAGAATGTCATTTGGATCGGGCCTCATTTTGAATAACCACTTTTTAAACCCTCACAGTGACCAAAATTGCCATTTTTACAGAGTTTTGCTTACTCAAAATCTTCAATTTTGACCAATTTCAGGCACAGAAATGACTTTAAACACACTTATTTTAGTTGAAAAAGTAATAACTCAAATCCAACCGTCATTTAAAGTCAAAAGATTAAATGTTAAAATTTCATCAATATTGACAATTTTTTCAACGTTCGACTGGTCCGGGGTCATCGTTTTTCATCAGAAAATGGATTTTTTGGACTCTACCAAAAATGATTCAGAATGTCATTTGGATCGGGCCTCATGTTGAATAACCACTTTTTAAACCCTCACAGTGACCAAAATTGCCATTTTTACAGAGTTTTGCTTACTCAAAAGCTTCAAATTTTGACCAATTTCAGGCACAGAAATGACTTTAAACACACTTATTTTAGTTGAAAAAGTAATAACTCCCATCCAACCGTCATTTAAAGTCAAAAGATTAAATGTTAAAATTTCAGCAATATTGACCATTTTTTTTACGTTCGACTGGTCCGGGGTCATCGTTTTTCATCAGAAAATTGATTTTTTGCACTCTACCAAAAATGATTCAAAATGTCATTTGGATCGGGCCTCATGTTGAATAACCACTTTTTAAACCCTCACAGTGACCAAAATTGCCATTTTTACAGAGTTTTGCTTACTCAAAATCTTCAATTTTGACCAATTTCAGGGACAGAAATGACTTTAAACACACTTATTTATTTGAAAAAGTAATAACTCACATCCAACCGTCATTTAAAGTCAAAAGATTAAATGTTAAAATTTCATCAATATTGACCATTTTTTCAATGTTCGACTGGTCCGGGGTCATCGTTTTTCATCAGAAAATGGATTTTTTGGACTCTTCCAAAAATGATTCAAAATGTCATTTGGATCGGGCCTCATGTTGAATAACCACTTTTTAAACCCTCACAGTGACCAAAATTGCCATTTTTACAGAGTTTTGCTTACTCAAAATCTTCCAATTTTGTCCAACTTCAGGCACAGAAATGACTTTAAACACACTTATTTTAGTTGAAAAAGTAATAACTCACATCCAACCGTCATTTAAAGTCAAAAGATTAAATGTTAAAATTTCATCAATATTGACCATTTTTTCAACGTTCGACTGGTCCGGGGTCATCGTTTTTCATCAGAAAATGGATTTTTTGGACTCTTCCAAAAATGATTCAAAATGTCATTTGGATCGGGCCTCATGTTGAATAACCACTTTTTAAACCCTCACAGTGACCAAAATTGCCATTTTTACAGAGTTTTGCTTACTCAAAGCTTCAAATTTTGACCAATTTCAGGCACAGAAATGACTTTAAACACACTTATTTTAGTTGAAAAAGTAATAACTCACATCCAACCGTCATTTAAAGTCAAAAGATTAAATGTTAAAATTTCATCAATATTGACCATTTTTTCAACGTTCGACTGGTCCGGGGTCATCGTTTTTCATCAGAAAATTGATTTTTTGCACTCTACCAAAAATGATTCAGAATGTCATTTGGATCGGGCCTCATGTTGAATAACCACTTTTTAAACCCTCACAGTGACCAAAATTGCCATTTTTACAGAGTTTTGCTTACTCAAAAGCTTCAAATTTTGACCAATTTCAGGCACAGAAATGACTTTAAACACACTTATTTTAGTTGAAAAAGTAATAACTCACATCCAACCGTCATTTAAAGTCAAAAGATCAAATGTTAAAATTTCAGCAATATTGACCATTTTTTCAACGTTCGACTGATCCGGGGTCATCGTTTTTCATCAGAAAATTGATTTTTTTGCACTCTACCAAAAATGATTCAAAATGTCATTTGGATCGGGCCTCATGTTGAATAACCACTTTTTAAACCCTCACAGTGACCAAAATTGCCATTTTTACAGAGTTTTGCTTACTCAAAATCTTCAATTTTGACCAATTTCAGGCACAGAAATGACTTTAAACACACTTATTTTAGTTGAAAAAGTAATAACTCACATCCAACCGTCATTTAAAGTCAAAAGATTAAATGTTAAAATTTCATCAATATTGACCATTTTTTCAATGTTCGACTGGTCCGGGGTCATCGTTTTTCATCAGAAAATGGATTTTTTGGACTCTTCCAAAAATGATTCAAAATGTCATTTGGATCGGGCCTCATGTTGAATAAAACTTTTTAAACCCTCACAGTGACCAAAATTGCCATTTTTACAGAGTTTTGCTTACTCAAAATCTTCCAATTTTGACCAATTTCAGGCACAGAAATTACTTTAAACACACTTATTTTAGTTGAAAAAGTAATAACTCACATCCAACCGTCATTTAAAGTCAAAAGATTAAATGTTAAAATTTCATCAATATTGACCATTTTTTCAACGTTCGACTGGTCCGGGGTCATTGTTTTTCATCAGAAAATGGATTTTTTGGACTCTTCCAAAAATGATTCAAAATGTCATTTGGATCGGGCCTCATGTTGAATAACCACTTTTTAAACCCTCATAGTGACCAAAATTGCCATTTTTACAGAGTTTTGCTTACTCAAAAGCTTCAAATTTTGACCAATTTCAGGCACAGAAATGACTTTAAACACACTTATTTTAGTTGAAAAAGTAATAACTCACATCCAACTGTCATTTAAAGTCAAAAGATTAAATGTTAAAATTTCATCAATATTGACCATTTTTTCAACGTTCGACTGGTCCGGGGTCATCGTTTTTCATCAGAAAATTGATTTTTTGCACTCTACCAAAAATGATTCAGAATGTCATTTGGATCGGGCCTCATTTTGAATAACCACTTTTTAAACCCTCACAGTGACCAAAATTGCCATTTTTACAGAGTTTTGCTTACTCAAAATCTTCAATTTTGATCAATTTCAGGCACAGAAATGACTTTAAACACACTTATTTTAGTTGAAAAAGTAATAACTCAAATCCAACCGTCATTTAAAGTCAAAAGATTAAATGTTAAAATTTCATCAATATTGACCATTTTTTCAACGTTCGACTGGTCCGGGGTCATCGTTTTTCATCAGAAAATGGATTTTTTGGACTCTTCCAAAAATGATTCAAAATGTCATTTGGATCGGGCCTCATGTTGAATAACCACTTTTTAAACCCTCACAGTGACCAAAATTGCCATTTTTACAGAGTTTTGCTTACTCAAAAGCTTCAAATTTTGACCAATTTCAGGCACAGAAATTACTTTAAACACACTTATTTTAGTTGAAAAAGCAATAACTCACATCCAACCGTCATTTAAAGTCAAAAGATTAAATGTTAAAATTTCATCAATATTGACCATTTTTTCAACGTTCGACTGGTCCGGGGTCATCGTTTTTCATCAGAAAATTGATTTTTTGCACTCTACCAAAAATGATTCAGAATGTCATTTGGATCGGGCCTCATGTTGAATAACCACTTTTTAAACCCTCACAGTGACCAAAATTGCCATTTTTACAGAGTTTTGCTTACTCAAAATCTTCCAATTTTGACCAATTTCAGGCACAGAAATGACTTTAAACACACTTATTTTAGTTGAAAAAGTAATAACTCACATCCAACCGTCATTTAAAGTCAAAAGATTAAATGTTAAAATTTCATCAATATTGACCATTTTTTCAACGTTCGACTGGTCCGGGGTCATCGTTTTTCATCAGAAAATGGATTTTTTGGACTCTTCCAAAAAAGATTCAAAATGTCATTTGGATCGGGCCTCATGTTGAATAACCACTTTTTAAACCCTCACAGTGACCAAAATTGCCATTTTTACAGAGTTTTGCTTACTCAAAAGCTTCAAATTTTGACCAATTTCAGGCACAGAAATGACTTTAAACACACTTATTTTAGTTGAAAAAGTAATAACTCACATCCAACCGTCATTTAAAGTCAAAAGATTAAATGTTAAAATTTCATCAATATTGACCATTTTTTCAACGTTCGACTGGTCCGGGGTCATCGTTTTTCATCAGAAAATTGATTTTTTGCACTCTACCAAAAATGATTCAGAATGTCATTTGGATCGGGCCTCATGTTGAATAACCACTTTTTAAACCCTCACAGTGACCAAAATTGCCATTTTTACAGAGTTTTGCTTACTCAAAAGCTTCAAATTTTGACCAATTTCAGGCACAGAAATGACTTTAAACACACTTATTTTAGTTGAAAAAGTAATAACTCACATCCAACCGTCATTTAAAGTCAAAAGATCAAATGTTAAAATTTCAGCAATATTGACCATTTTTTCAACGTTCGACTGATCCGGGGTCATTGTTTTTCATCAGAAAATTGATTTTTTGCACTCTACCAAAAATGATTCAAAATGTCATTTGGATCGGGCCTCATGTTGAATAACCACTTTTTAAACCCTCACAGTGACCAAAATTGCCATTTTTACAGAGTTTTGCTTACTCAAAATCTTCAATTTTGACCAATTTCAGGCACAGAAATGACTTTAAACACACTTATTTTAGTTGAAAAAGTAATAACTCACATCCAACCGTCATTTAAAGTCAAAAGATTAAATGTTAAAATTTCATCAATATTGACCATTTTTTCAATGTTCGACTGGTCCGGGGTCATCGTTTTTCATCAGAAAATGGAATTTTTTGGACTCTTCCAAAAATGATTCAAAATGTCATTTGGATCGGGCCTCATGTTGAATAACCACTTTTTAAACCCTCACAGTGACCAAAATTGCCATTTTTACAGAGTTTTGCTTACTCAAAATCTTCCAATTTTGACCAATTTCAGGCACAGAAATTACTTTAAACACACTTATTTTAGTTGAAAAAGTAATAACTCACATCCAACCGTCATTTAAAGTCAAAAGATTAAATGTTAAAATTTCATCAATATTGACCATTTTTTCAACGTTCGACTGGTCCGGGGTCATCGTTTTTCATCAGAAAATGGATTTTTTGGACTCTTCCAAAAATGATTCAAAATGTCATTTGGATCGGGCCTCATGTTGAATAACCACTTTTTAAACCCTCACAGTGACCAAAATTGCCATTTTTACAGAGTTTTGCTTACTCAAAAGCTTCAAATTTTGACCAATTTCAGGCACAGAAATGACTTTAAACACACTTATTTTAGTTGAAAAAGTAATAACTCACATCCAACCGTCATTTAAAGTCAAAAGATTAAATGTTAAAATTTCATCAATATTGACCATTTTTTCAACGTTCGACTGGTCCGGGGTGGTCATTTTTCATCAGAAAATTGATTTTTTGGACTCTACCAAAAATGATTCAAAATGTCATTTGGATCAGGCCTCATGTTGAATAACCACTTTTTAAACCCTCACAGTGACCAAAATTGCCATTTTTACAGAGTTTTGCTTACTCAAAATCTTCCAATTTTGACCAATTTCAGGCACAGAAATGACTTTAAACACACTTATTTTAGTTGAAAAAGTAATACCTCAAATCCAACCGTCATTTAAAGTCAAAAGATTAAATGTTAAAATTTCATCAATATTGACCATTTTTTCAACGTTCGACTGGTCCGGGGTCATCGTTTTTCATCAGAAAATGGATTTTTTGGACTCTTCCAAAAATGATTCAAAATGTCATTTGGATCGGGCCTCATGTTGAATAACCACTTTTTAAACCCTCACAGTGACCAAAATTGCCATTTTTACAGAGTTTTGCTTACTCAAAAGCTTCAAATTTTGACCAATTTCAGGCACAGAAATGACTTTAAACACACTTATTTTAGTTGAAAAAGTAATAACTCACATCCAACTGTCATTTAAAGTCAAAAGATTAAATGTTAAAATTTCATCAATATTGACCATTTTTTCAACGTTTGAATGGTCCGGGGTCATCGTTTTTCATCAGAAAATTGATTTTTTGCACTCTACCAAAAATGATTCAGAATGTCATTTGGATCGGGCCTCATTTTGAATAACCACTTTTTAAACCCTCACAGTGACCAAAATTGCCATTTTTACAGAGTTTTGCTTACTCAAAATCTTCAATTTTGACCAATTTCAGGCACAGAAATGACTTTAAACACACTTATTTTAGTTGAAAAAGTAATAACTCAAATCCAACCGTCATTTAAAGTCAAAAGATTAAATGTTAAAATTTCATCAATATTGACAATTTTTTCAACGTTCGACTGGTCCGGGGTCATCGTTTTTCATCAGAAAATGGATTTTTTGGACTCTTCCAAAAATGATTCAAAATGTCATTTGGATCGGGCCTCATGTTGAATAACCACTTTTTAAACCCTCACAGTGACCAAAATTGCCATTTTTACAGAGTTTTGCTTACTCAAAAGCTTCAAATTTTGACCAATTTCAGGCACAGAAATGACTTTAAACACACTTATTTTAGTTGAAAAAGCAAAAACTCACATCCAACCGTCATTTAAAGTCAAAAGATTAAATGTTAAAATTTCATCAATATTGACCATTTTTTCAACGTTCGACTGGTCCGGGGTCATCGTTTTTCATCAGAAAATTGATTTTTTGCACTCTGCCAAAAATGATTCAGAATGTCATTTGGATCGGGCCTCATGTGGAATAACCACTTTTTAAACCCTCACAGTGACCAAAATTGCCATTTTTACAGAGTTTTGCTTACTCAAAAGCTTCAAATTTTGACCAATTTCAGGCACAGAAATGACTTTAAACACACTTATTTTAGTTGAAAAAGTAATAACTCCCATCCAACCGTCATTTAAAGTCAAAAGATTAAATGTTAAAATTTCAGCAATATTGACCATTTTTTCAACGTTCGACTGGTCCGGGGTCATCGTTTTTCATCGGAAAATTGATTTTTTGCACTCTACCAAAAATGATTCAAAATGTCATTTGGATCGGGCCTCATGTTGAATAACCACTTTTTAAACCCTCACAGTTCCCAAAATTGCCATTTTTACAGAGTTTTGCTTACTCAAAATCTTCAATTTTGACCAATTTCAGGGACAGAAATGACTTTAAACACACTTATTTTAGTTGAAAAAGTAATAACTCACATCCAACCGTCATTTAAAGTCAAAAGATTAAATGTTAAAATTTCATCAATATTGACCATTTTTTCAATGTTCGACTGGTCCGGGGTCATCGTTTTTCATCAGAAAATGGATTTTTTGGACTCTTCCAAAAATGATTCAAAATGTCATTTGGATCGGGCCTCATGTTGAATAACCACTTTTTAAACCCTCACAGTGACCAAAATTGCCATTTTTACAGAGTTTTGCTTACTCAAAATCTTCCAATTTTGTCCAATTTCAGGCACAGAAATGACTTTAAACACACTTATTTTAGTTGAAAAAGTAATAACTCACATCCAACCGTCATTTAAAGTCAAAAGATTAAATGTTAAAATTTCATCAATATTGACCATTTTTTCAACGTTCGACTGGTCCGGGGTCATCGTTTTTCATCAGAAAATGGATTTTTTGGACTCTTCCAAAAATGATTCAAAATGTCATTTGGATCGGGCCTCATGTTGAATAACCACTTTTTAAACCCTCACAGTGACCAAAATTGCCATTTTTACAGAGTTTTGCTTACTCAAAGCTTCAAATTTTGACCAATTTCAGGCACAGAAATGACTTTAAACACACTTATTTTAGTTGAAAAAGTAATAACTCACATCCAACCGTCATTTAAAGTCAAAAGATTAAATGTTAAAATTTCATCAATATTGACCATTTTTTCAACGTTCGACTGGTCCGGGGTCATCGTTTTTCATCAGAAAATTGATTTTTTGCACTCTACCAAAAATGATTCCGAATGTCATTTGGATCGGGCCTCATGTTGAATAACCACTTTTTAAACCCTCACAGTGACCAAAATTGCCATTTTTACAGAGTTTTGCTTACTCAAAAGCTTCAAATTTTGACCAATTTCAGGCACAGAAATGACTTTAAACACACTTATTTTAGTTGAAAAAGTAATAACTCACATCCAACCGTCATTTAAAGTCAAAAGATCAAATGTTAAAATTTCAGCAATATTGACCATTTTTTCAACGTTCGACTGATCCGGGGTCATCGTTTTTCATCAGAAAATTGATTTTTTGCACTCTACCAAAAATGATTCAAAATGTCATTTGGATCGGGCCTCATGTTGAATAACCACTTTTTAAACCCTCACAGTGACCAAAATTGCCATTTTTACAGAGTTTTGCTTACTCAAAATCTTCAATTTTGACCAATTTCAGGCACAGAAATGACTTTAAACACACTTATTTTAGTTGAAAAAGTAATACCTCAAATCCAACCGTCATTTAAAGTCAAAAGATTAAATGTTAAAATTTCATCAATATTGACCATTTTTTCAACGTTCGACTGGTCCGGGGTCATCGTTTTTCATCAGAAAATGGATTTTTTGGACTCTTCCAAAAATGATTCAAAATGTCATTTGGATCGGGCCTCATGTTGAATAACCACTTTTTAAACCCTCACAGTGACCAAAATTGCCATTTTTACAGAGTTTTGCTTACTCAAAAGCTTCAAATTTTGACCAATTTCAGGCACAGAAATGACTTTAAACACACTTATTTTAGTTGAAAAAGTAATAACTCACATCCAACTGTCATTTAAAGTCAAAAGATTAAATGTTAAAATTTCATCAATATTGACCATTTTTTCAACGTTCGACTGGTCCGGGGTCATCGTTTTTCATCAGAAAATTGATTTTTTGCACTCTACCAAAAATGATTCAGAATGTCATTTGGATCGGGCCTCATTTTGAATAACCACTTTTTAAACCCTCACAGTGACCAAAATTGCCATTTTTACAGAGTTTTGCTTACTCAAAATCTTCAATTTTGATCAATTTCAGGCACAGAAATGACTTTAAACACACTTATTTTAGTTGAAAAAGTAATAACTCAAATCCAACCGTCATTTAAAGTCAAAAGATTAAATGTTAAAATTTCATCAATATTGACCATTTTTTCAACGTTCGACTGGTCCGGGGTCATCGTTTTTCATCAGAAAATGGATTTTTTGGACTCTTCCAAAAATGATTCAAAATGTCATTTGGATCGGGCCTCATGTTGAATAACCACTTTTTAAACCCTCACAGTGACCAAAATTGCCATTTTTACAGAGTTTTGCTTACTCAAAAGCTTCAAATTTTGACCAATTTCAGGCACAGAAATGACTTTAAACACACTTATTTTAGTTGAAAAAGCAATAACTCACATCCAACCGTCATTTAAAGTCAAAAGATTAAATGTTAAAATTTCATCAATATTGACCATTTTTTCAACGTTCGACTGGTCCGGGGTCATCGTTTTTCATCAGAAAATTGATTTTTTGCACTCTACCAAAAATGATTCAGAATGTCATTTGGATCGGGCCTCATGTTGAATAACCACTTTTTAAACCCTCACAGTGACCAAAATTGCCATTTTTACAGAGTTTTGCTTACTCAAAATCTTCCAATTTTGACCAATTTCAGGCACAGAAATTACTTTAAACACACTTATTTTAGTTGAAAAAGTAATAACTCACATCCAACCGTCATTTAAAGTCAAAATATTAAATGTAAAAATTTCATCAATATTGACCATTTTTTCAACGTTCGACTGGTCCGGGGTCATCGTTTTTCATCAGAAAATGGATTTTTTGGACTCTTCCAAAAATGATTCAAAATGTCATTTGGATCGGGCCTCATGTTGAATAACCACTTTTTAAACCCTCACAGTGACCAAAATTGCCATTTTTACAGAGTTTTGCTTACTCAAAAGCTTCAAATTTTGACCAATTTCAGGCACAGAAATGACTTTAAACACACTTATTTTAGTTGAAAAAGTAATAACTCACATCCAACCGTCATTTAAAGTCAAAAGATTAAATGTTAAAATTTCATCAATATTGACCATTTTTTCAACGTTCGACTGGTCCGGGGTGGTCATTTTTCATCAGAAAATTGATTTTTTGGACTCTACCAAAAATGATTCAAAATGTCATTTGGATCAGGCCTCATGTTGAATAACCACTTTTTAAACCCTCACAGTGACCAAAATTGCCATTTTTACAGAGTTTTGCTTACTCAAAATCTTCCAATTTTGACCAATTTCAGGCACAGAAATGACTTTAAACACACTTATTTTAGTTGAAAAAGTAATAACTCACATCCAACCGTCATTTAAAGTCAAAAGATTAAATGTTAAAATTTCAGCAATATTGACCATTTTTTCAATGTTCGATTGGTCATCGTTTTTCATCAGAAAATTGATTTTTTGCACTCTACCAAAAATGATTCAAAATGTCATTTGGATCGGGCCTCATGTTGAATAACCACTTTTTAAACCCTCACAGTGACCAAAATTGCCATTTTTACAGAGTTTTGCTTACTCAAAATCTTCAATTTTGACCAATTTCAGGCACAGAAATGACTTTAAACACACTTATTTTAGTTGAAAAAGTAATACCTCAAATCCAACCGTCATTTAAAGTCAAAAGATTAAATGTTAAAATTTCATCAATATTGACCATTTTTTCAACAATCGACTGGTCCGGGGTCATCGTTTTTCATCAGAAAATGGATTTTTTGGACTCTTCCAAAAATGATTCAAAATGTCATTTGGATCGGGCCTCATGTTGAATAACCACTTTTTAAACCCTCACAGTGACCAAAATTGCCATTTTTACAGAGTTTTGCTTACTCAAAAGCTTCAAATTTTGACCAATTTCAGGCACAGAAATGACTTTAAACACACTTATTTTAGTTGAAAAAGTAATAACTCACATCCAACTGTCATTTAAAGTCAAAAGATTAAATGTTAAAATTTCATCAATATTGACCATTTTTTCAACGTTTGAATGGTCCGGGGTCATCGTTTTTCATCAGAAAATTGATTTTTTGCACTCTACCAAAAATGATTCAGAATGTCATTTGGATCGGGCCTCATTTTGAATAACCACTTTTTAAACCCTCACAGTGACCAAAATTGCCATTTTTACAGAGTTTTGCTTACTCAAAATCTTCAATTTTGACCAATTTCAGGCACAGAAATGACTTTAAACACACTTATTTTAGTTGAAAAAGTAATAACTCAAATCCAACCGTCATTTAAAGTCAAAAGATTAAATGTTAAAATTTCATCAATATTGACAATTTTTTCAACGTTCGACTGGTCCGGGGTCATCGTTTTTCATCAGAAAATGGATTTTTTGGACTCTACCAAAAATGATTCAGAATGTCATTTGGATCGGGCCTCATGTTGAATAACCACTTTTTAAACCCTCACAGTGACCAAAATTGCCATTTTTACAGAGTTTTGCTTACTCAAAAGCTTCAAATTTTGACCAATTTCAGGCACAGAAATGACTTTAAACACACTTATTTTAGTTGAAAAAGTAATAACTCCCATCCAACCGTCATTTAAAGTCAAAAGATTAAATGTTAAAATTTCAGCAATATTGACCATTTTTTCAACGTTCGACTGGTCCGGGGTCATCGTTTTTCATCAGAAAATTGATTTTTTGCACTCTACCAAAAATGATTCAAAATGTCATTTGGATCGGGCCTCATGTTGAATAACCACTTTTTAAACCCTCACAGTGACCAAAATTGCCATTTTTACAGAGTTTTGCTTACTCAAAATCTTCAATTTTGACCAATTTCAGGGACAGAAATGACTTTAAACACACTTATTTTAGTTGAAAAAGTAATAACTCACATCCAACCGTCATTTAAAGTCAAAAGATTAAATGTTAAAATTTCATCAATATTGACCATTTTTTCAATGTTCGACTGGTCCGGGGTCATCGTTTTTCATCAGAAAATGGATTTTTTGGACTCTTCCAAAAATGATTCAAAATGTCATTTGGATCGGGCCTCATGTTGAATAACCACTTTTTAAACCCTCACAGTGACCAAAATTGCCATTTTTACAGAGTTTTGCTTACTCAAAATCTTCCAATTTTGTCCAACTTCAGGCACAGAAATGACTTTAAACACACTTATTTTAGTTGAAAAAGTAATAACTCACATCCAACCGTCATTTAAAGTCAAAAGATTAAATGTTAAAATTTCATCAATATTGACCATTTTTTCAACGTTCGACTGGTCCGGGGTCATCGTTTTTCATCAGAAAATGGATTTTTTGGACTCTTCCAAAAATGATTCAAAATGTCATTTGGATCGGGCCTCATGTTGAATAACCACTTTTTAAACCCTCACAGTGACCAAAATTGCCATTTTTACAGAGTTTTGCTTACTCAAAGCTTCAAATTTTGACCAATTTCAGGCACAGAAATGACTTTAAACACACTTATTTTAGTTGAAAAAGTAATAACTCACATCCAACCGATATTTAAAGTCAAAAGATTAAATGTTAAAATTTCATCAATATTGACCATTTTTTCAACGTTCGACTGGTCCGGGGTCATCGTTTTTCATCAGAAAATTGATTTTTTGCACTCTACCAAAAATGATTCAGAATGTCATTTGGATCGGGCCTCATGTTGAATAACCACTTTTTAAACCCTCACAGTGACCAAAATTGCCATTTTTACAGAGTTTTGCTTACTCAAAAGCTTCAAATTTTGACCAATTTCAGGCACAGAAATGACTTTAAACACACTTATTTTAGTTGAAAAAGTAATAACTCACATCCAACCGTCATTTAAAGTCAAAAGATCAAATGTTAAAATTTCAGCAATATTGACCATTTTTTCAACGTTCGACTGATCCGGGGTCATCGTTTTTCATCAGAAAATTGATTTTTTTGCACTCTACCAAAAATGATTCAAAATGTCATTTGGATCGGGCCTCATGTTGAATAACCACTTTTTAAACCCTCACAGTGACCAAAATTGCCATTTTTACAGAGTTTTGCTTACTCAAAATCTTCAATTTTGACCAATTTCAGGCACAGAAATGACTTTAAACACACTTATTTTAGTTGAAAAAGTAATAACTCACATCCAACCGTCATTTAAAGTCAAAAGATTAAATGTTAAAATTTCATCAATATTGACCATTTTTTCAATGTTCGACTGGTCCGGGGTCATCGTTTTTCATCAGAAAATGGATTTTTTGGACTCTTCCAAAAATGATTCAAAATGTCATTTGGATCGGGCCTCATGTTGAATAAAACTTTTTAAACCCTCACAGTGACCAAAATTGCCATTTTTACAGAGTTTTGCTTACTCAAAATCTTCCAATTTTGACCAATTTCAGGCACAGAAATTACTTTAAACACACTTATTTTAGTTGAAAAAGTAATAACTCACATCCAACCGTCATTTAAAGTCAAAAGATTAAATGTTAAAATTTCATCAATATTGACCATTTTTTCAACGTTCGACTGGTCCGGGGTCATTGTTTTTCATCAGAAAATGGATTTTTTGGACTCTTCCAAAAATGATTCAAAATGTCATTTGGATCGGGCCTCATGTTGAATAACCACTTTTTAAACCCTCACAGTGACCAAAATTGCCATTTTTACAGAGTTTTGCTTACTCAAAAGCTTCAAATTTTGACCAATTTCAGGCACAGAAATGACTTTAAACACACTTATTTTAGTTGAAAAAGTAATAACTCACATCCAACTGTCATTTAAAGTCAAAAGATTAAATGTTAAAATTTCATCAATATTGACCATTTTTTCAACGTTCGACTGGTCCGGGGTCATCGTTTTTCATCAGAAAATTGATTTTTTGCACTCTACCAAAAATGATTCAGAATGTCATTTGGATCGGGCCTCATTTTGAATAACCACTTTTTAAACCCTCACAGTGACCAAAATTGCCATTTTTACAGAGTTTTGCTTACTCAAAATCTTCAATTTTGATCAATTTCAGGCACAGAAATGACTTTAAACACACTTATTTTAGTTGAAAAAGTAATAACTCAAATCCAACCGTCATTTAAAGTCAAAAGATTAAATGTTAAAATTTCATCAATATTGACCATTTTTTCAACGTTCGACTGGTCCGGGGTCATCGTTTTTCATCAGAAAATGGATTTTTTGGACTCTTCCAAAAATGATTCAAAATGTCATTTGGATCGGGCCTCATGTTGAATAACCACTTTTTAAACCCTCACAGTGACCAAAATTGCCATTTTTACAGAGTTTTGCTTACTCAAAAGCTTCAAATTTTGACCAATTTCAGGCACAGAAATTACTTTAAACACACTTATTTTAGTTGAAAAAGCAATAACTCACATCCAACCGTCATTTAAAGTCAAAAGATTAAATGTTAAAATTTCATCAATATTGACCATTTTTTCAACGTTCGACTGGTCCGGGGTCATCGTTTTTCATCAGAAAATTGATTTTTTGCACTCTACCAAAAATGATTCAGAATGTCATTTGGATCGGGCCTCATGTTGAATAACCACTTTTTAAACCCTCACAGTGACCAAAATTGCCATTTTTACAGAGTTTTGCTTACTCAAAATCTTCCAATTTTGACCAATTTCAGGCACAGAAATGACTTTAAACACACTTATTTTAGTTGAAAAAGTAATAACTCACATCCAACCGTCATTTAAAGTCAAAAGATTAAATGTTAAAATTTCATCAATATTGACCATTTTTTCAACGTTCGACTGGTCCGGGGTCATCGTTTTTCATCAGAAAATGGATTTTTTGGACTCTTCCAAAAATGATTCAAAATGTCATTTGGATCGGGCCTCATGTTGAATAACCACTTTTTAAACCCTCACAGTGACCAAAATTGCCATTTTTACAGAGTTTTGCTTACTCAAAAGCTTCAAATTTTGACCAATTTCAGGCACAGAAATGACTTTAAACACACTTATTTTAGTTGAAAAAGTAATACCTCACATCCAACCGTCATTTAAAGTCAAAAGATTAAATGTTAAAATTTCATCAATATTGACCATTTTTTCAACGTTCGACTGGTCCGGGGTCATCGTTTTTCATCAGAAAATTGATTTTTTGCACTCTACCAAAAATGATTCAGAATGTCATTTGGATCGGGCCTCATGTTGAATAACCACTTTTTAAACCCTCACAGTGACCAAAATTGCCATTTTTACAGAGTTTTGCTTACTCAAAAGCTTCAAATTTTGACCAATTTCAGGCACAGAAATGACTTTAAACACACTTATTTTAGTTGAAAAAGTAATAACTCACATCCAACCGTCATTTAAAGTCAAAAGATCAAATGTTAAAATTTCAGCAATATTGACCATTTTTTCAACGTTCGACTGATCCAGGGTCATTGTTTTTCATCAGAAAATTGATTTTTTGCACTCTACCAAAAATGATTCAAAATGTCATTTGGATCGGGCCTCATGTTGAATAACCACTTTTTAAACCCTCACAGTGACCAAAATTGCCATTTTTACAGAGTTTTGCTTACTCAAAATCTTCAATTTTGACCAATTTCAGGCACAGAAATGACTTTAAACACACTTATTTTAGTTGAAAAAGTAATAACTCACATCCAACCGTCATTTAAAGTCAAAAGATTAAATGTTAAAATTTCATCAATATTGACCATTTTTTCAATGTTCGACTGGTCCGGGGTCATCGTTTTTCATCAGAAAATGGATTTTTTGGACTCTTCCAAAAATGATTCAAAATGTCATTTGGATCGGGCCTCATGTTGAATAACCACTTTTTAAACCCTCACAGTGTGAGGTAATATAAATTTTATGGTCATGTTGTGTTCCCTAGCGAGTACCCCACCGACTCCATGTACGAGTTAAAAGTGCATGTAACTTCCCTCCTGTACCAGCTATGAAGACGCAAATACATTTGCGTCCAACGTTAACTTGTCCTCTTTCAGACCCACCATGAATGGGTTTGATGGTCCGTTCCTAAGTATGCTATGCCAACGTCTTTTTGAAGTGTACTCCTACGTTTTTCAGCCTGGCTGAAAGTAGGCCCTGAATCTCTGCCACCGAGCCTCTTTTCTGGCTTCTGACTGCGAGGGCCTCTGCCCAAGCAGCCCCCGTACCCGTGAACTCTGACTTACTTCTAGCGCGGCCCTCCGTGCTCAGCTCAGCCTGCTGACTGCCAAGATTGACTATAATCTTCGAGTTATCTGTTTTCCTCCCCGAAGATACATTCCAGCCTGCTAGCTTCAGTAAACATCCTTCCTCAGCTACAGGGCTAAAGGGCCGACCTGTCTTTATGCAAGTAATTCATAGCCTCTGTTGCCATGCTTCCATGGAAGGCCCCATGCCCCCACGCTTCTCATACAGACACTCAGGCGCTTATACACGCACTCACAGCAAGTATAGAATAGCTTCTGCTCTAGAGACCTTTCTGCCCAGATAGCTTAGTTCCTAAACATCAGATATCAGATATGATAGAAGCACAAGTTGATCTGACATGCCAGACTTCTGTCTCTTTCCGCCAGTGTAAATGTCAAGTCCCCTGCACCCCGTCTATCACACGTCATGCAGCTGCGCGCGCATCCAAGCTTCCGATTTCTGCTGACATTGCAACATTCTGTTAGCACCACCCCTTGGTGCCACCCACTTGCGTCACCTATCAGTGACGTTTCTAGCACACACCCTAGTTCACGCCTAGTTTACGCCTCTTGATGATGTACTAGCACCACGTGTATACTGTTATCTTGTCTTCTCTCAGCTGTTACGCCTCTTACATTGAACATTATGATGTAAATCAAGTATATAAGCTATGTATTGTCAATAAACGACGGCGCGCTCATCTATCCCTTCTGACATCCTGTGTGGTGGTCAGAACATGATATCCTGATTCCTTTATGAGGAATAAAACCCTTAGAAACTCTTACACCACGGACTCTGTTTTCCTTCATTTCGATTGAGTTATTATTGATTAAGTACTTATCTGCATAGAAATTAAGAGAGTAAATTAATTATTTACATCATTTTGGCGCCCGAATAGGGACCCCTCCCCCACCTCACGCGCCGGAAGGTGCGTTGCAATCCGTGTCCCCTGCCATCAGTTAGACGGACCACACGTGTACTGGCAGGATTTCCTGCATCCCCCTCTGACACACGGAGGTGACGAAGACTGCGATCAGTGCCCAGACGAGGCGGTGAGGAGTGCGGAGGATCCCGACCAGAGCCCAGCCGAAGGAAGCAAGGTCCGAGGTGTGAAGAGGCCCACCAGTTTTCCGAAGTTTTCCGAACTTTTCCGAAGTTTTCCGAAGTTTTCCGAAGTTTT
Organism: Lissotriton vulgaris; assembly: GCF_964263255.1. Classification (NCBI taxonomy): domain Eukaryota; kingdom Metazoa; phylum Chordata; class Amphibia; order Caudata; family Salamandridae; genus Lissotriton; species Lissotriton vulgaris. Next base: position 1,055,688 of record NW_028251941.1, read on the forward strand.
CCGAAGTTCTGAGTCGAGTCCAGTCGAGTTTTCCGAGGCCTTCTGTTTTCCGTGCTTCCCGGTGAGTACCATTGCTGGGTCGTATCTAGACGGGTTTGGGTACGCAAGTCCGGTCTGCACTGTTTTTAGGCAGTGTATCTGTACTGTTTAGCAGTATATAAAGTATTCCGAATTTCTGCACTGTTACAGCAGTGTATCTGTATCGTTGAGCGGTACATTCAGAGTAGGGGGAAGTTAGCTATGTCTTTAAATGTTTCATGTGATTAATGTCGTGGTATGAATGTGATTGTTTTTGTGCATTATTGTGTTTTTTTTGTTTAAATAGTTACAGGCGAAATTAAGGATCAAGCATTTCAGTATCAAGTAGGCACAATGCCGTTTTTTAACAAATTAAAGCAGATAGGAACTAGGAAAGGGATGTTAGAGGAAGAGATTCCAATCCCCCCTAGGGACACTCCAGGTAATTTCATGTATAATAAGCATGGCATAGACGCCATCTTGTATCTAGAGTTATGGACAGATTATACCAAGCACCTAGAGGAAAGATACCGATGGCCAGTTAACGGAACATGGGATGCCGAGTGCATCATAAAGGTAGAAGAAATATTACGGAAAAAGAAAGCTAGACAATCTCAGAAAGACGCCATAGAATTTTGGCGTAAGGAATCACGTAAGCGTGCTGATAGAGCACTCCGTAGAGAAGACAGGCTTAAAGAATCAGAAAAGGCCCAAGAAAACGAATTAGTTACTGAGGGAATTCGAGTAAAAGTAGAACAAATAGATCGTATCCAAAATGGCAAAGTGAACAACATGTATCTTTTGGCCGATGGTACCCCTGACGCCATTTCAGAAATACCGAAAAATTTGCCGTCACCATTAGTTCCAACTAAAGTAATGCATAAGACTACTAAAGACATATTCCTAAACTCATATCTCGAAGATGTAGCGCCAGCTTACACCAATCTGCCTGTTCGTGCCCTGCCTACTGACAGGGCCGGGGGTGGTACTGCCCCCCAAGATCACTCTCAGCCGACACCGAAAAAGACTAGTTCCGTTCCGCCAGCTCCGCCACTTCCCTCACCTAAAACTGATCTGCCGAAACCACTTCAATCAGATCCTACTAAAAGACAAATTCAGATACTGACTACACACAGAGATAATGCCCAAGTTTCCGCTTCAGGAGGTGCGACCGCGGGTCTCCAGACCCCGCCACCGACTCACAGATTAAATCTCAGAGGTATGCAGAGTCCTCTTACGCACAGATCCCCCCGTTCTTCTAATTCATCCCGTCTTGATGCACTAAAAGAAAATATGTCAGTTTGTAGATATGATCCAGAACCTGGACAGGACGACTTAATGATATTAGCGTCTTTACGGTTAAGATCTGCTACTGATAGTTTGTTATGTTATGCAGGAATGAAGGAGCGCCTAGATAGAATATATGAGTTCGTTCAAACGGGAAAGGACCCCGACAGTATTAAGGATGCCCTGGAGAAACAGAAAGTTAACATGCAAGCACTGATACTACGATTTTTCATAAATTGTCTAATAAGAGAACGAGACAGGCCCGGAACAGATCAGAGTGAATTAGATGCATTGAACAAGTGGGGTCAAAATATAGCTGATGGAAAACATGACAGACAAAATTGCATAGAGGCCATGTATAAAAAGATTAAGAAAGCAGTGATAGCAGTACACGAGAAAGAGAAAGAAAAGGCTCCCTCCGAGGAGGAAGAAGAATCTGAAGAACTAGAACCGACTACAAGCACTATAGCATATGTAGGTAAGGGAACTTATCTTAGGAAGGGTATCCGTCCAGAAAGCAAGAGAGTTTTCTTCTCTGCCTTAACGAATCCGAATTCTGCTGAGCATCAGTTCCAGGAAACTGATAAACGGCTTCGAGATCGAGTGGGGTACCATGTACTCAATTCTATGGATGAACAAGAATTAGCCCGATCAGCGGTATCATGGGCCGAAAATGCAGACATATATAATGATGACACCGTAGCACAGACATTTCTGAACCTCTCCCCCGACGAACAGAAATTAGCAGGGGTATATATGATTCAGCACCTTCTCATTAAGTACAGAAAACATTATTCCGATCCAGGTCCCTTACATGAGACACTAGAAGCACTACTGATGGATAGATGGAGAGGCCTAAGCACTAAATTAGTTCAAATAATTCTAGAACAACGACGCAGATATGATACCTTTGTAAGTCCTGAATATGTCCCCGCCCCACCTCCAGAAAGGAAAATGTACCATATGCAGTGCGGGGGTGGTATTGAAAGTCAGAACCCCTTACGAGAAGTACACCCTGTTATGGGTGAGGACAAGGTTTTGAAACGCGTGTATGTGCACACGCCTCTGACTAAATTAGAACTGTTAGAAATGAAGAAATTAGTACCATGCCATGATAAAGACCCTGCAGGTTTCCATAGAGAGCTTAAAGACATGTTATTAATGGGGGACTACACATATGATGATATCATGAAAATGTTGAAAGTATTATTGCCTACGGGTATATTCGAGAAATTAAAGGAAAAGGAATGGGAGGTGGGAGACACAAAGATTGCCTGGGCAGAAATAGAAGACGAAGAGAAAAAACGGGTTCCAGGGTTAGGCCTTGGGGACAAAACTAAAGCATTACCAGGTTTGATAGTACAGGTCCTGCCCAGATTATTGACAACTAGAAAGGAGGATTGGGATGCAATCTCGTCCTGTAAACAGAAACATGATGAAGATACTAGCGACTTTTATTCAAGATTCGAGAAATGTTTTATTATCAATAGTGGCCTCCAGCCAAGTAGCGAGTCGTACCCACATCTTTTTGTATCAAAGTTAGTCGAGAATTCCCTACCGTTAGTTAAAAATAGAGTGTATAAAGTCGAGAGTACATGGCAAGCAAATACGCCATCCCAGATGTTACAAATGTTACAATATCACCAGAATAGAATTAGGGAAGAACAAGATCAGGAACAGAAGCGCATGAAAGACACGAAAATGAAAATGTTAGTAGCCCAGACGGTCCCATCCGACAGTCACAGGAAAGGTACGACCCAGACAAGTCACGCTGCAGCTCCTGTTAAAGGGACATGCAATTATTGCAAGCAGCCAGGTCACTACGTACACGAATGTGCAGTTCTGAAACATAACATAGCGACAGGTAAAACTAAAGAGAGACCGCATCCGCCTAGACAAGACCATAACCAGCATCAGTCTACACAGAATACACAGCCCATGCATGCATCTGCACAGACAGCACAGACCGTAGCAGTACCACAGCCACAGCCCATTGCTGCAACTCAGCAAGTCTCACAACAGATGTACCAGTATGCCCAGTCTGCTTACCCCGAATATTCCCGATATACATGAAACAGCCTAGAGAGGGAAGGTGGCTTGCCTCTTATCGAGATTCCTGTAGATCAAGAAGGTCCTTATGTACACAGTCAAGTATTGGGGAAAGATAGAAAGTTTTTAATTGACACAGGGGCAAGTCGCACTACAATAAGTCATGACGAAGTTCCAGGGGCACCCCTCTCAGGCTCACAAAATGTTTCCCTTGGTTTTTCAGGACAACCTATTGTAAATGAAGTATCAGAACCAGTTCCCCTGGCTGTGGGTCCATTATCACGCGTTACAGACCTGTTGCTAACAAAATCATGTCCGGAAAATCTGTTAGGAATTAAAACACTGAAGGCTCTAGGAGCTATAATATGCTGCTCCCCGGAGGGGGTTAGACTCTTTCTGCGGGATTTCAAGGGTCATTACGTCCTTCGTGAGTTTGACGTCAGATTGAAAAATGTACCTGATTACTTGTGGGCAAAAGGCCCAACTGATGTAGGATGTATGCACATTACACCATACCGCGTTACCCTCAAGGCAGGTGTTGTATTACCCAGAATCAGACAATACAAGTTACCACCCGATGCTGTAGCGGCTTTACTGAAAATCATTGAAGAGCTCATTGCCCAAGGAGTGGTCGTCGAGACCGACTCCAATATCTGTAACTCACCCATCATTCCGATTCTTAAACGTACTGATCCCAATGCACCGCCAGTATATCGGCTGGTGATTGATCTTCGAGAATTGAATAAATGCATTATCCCACAGTATCCTGTGGTCCCCGATATATCATCTCTCTTGACTGCTATTGATTCAGAAGCAACGTTCTTTACTGTAATTGATCTCAAGAACGCCTTCTTCAGCGTGCCTATTGATCCAGAGAGCCAATATCTCTTCGGATTCTGTTTAAATGGACGCAGTTTCAAATTTTCGCGCGCACCTCAAGGATTCACAGAAAGCCCCAGCATCTATAGTCAAGCACTGAAAAGACAACTAGATTGTATTCAAATGCCAGTTAACACCGCTTTACTACAATACGTCGATGATCTGCTGATCACCGCACGAAGTGAGCACGAATGTGAAAAAGCATCACTGACAGTTTTACATTTCCTGGCCGACAAGGGACACAAGGTGTCTCCTTCGAAGCTACAATTCTGTGTTCAGCAAGTTGTGTACTTGGGTCACTTGCTGTCCAAAGTGGGGAGACAGCTCACTCCCGATCGCATTCAGTTAATTGTGAACATGCCGCAACCCAAGACACAAAAGGAAGTGCGGGCCTTCATAGGCCTCACCTCGTACTGCAGACAATGGATTCCCCAGTATGCATTTCTAGCTAAACCACTCATCCAGTTAACGACACAGGAGGCAGCGACTTCGACTGTCCTCCCTTGGACTCAGGAACACACACAAGCTTTTGAAGAATTAAAGAAAGTTTTATGCCAAGCACCAGTTTTAGCGACACCATGTTACAGCAAACCGTTTACACTTTTTGTTACAGAACGTGATGGCACAGCGTTGTCTGTCCTCACTCAAGACCAAGCAGGTTCACATAAGCCTTGTGCTTATTTTTCTAGTACATTGGATTCAGTAGCTCAAGCACTCCCTGCGTGCTTAAAGTCAGTAGCAGCAACAGCGTTAGCAATAAGACAAAGTGATTCAATTGTTTTAGGTCATCAGTTAACAGTTCAAGTACCACATTCTGTAGAGGTTTTGTTAAACAGAACCCAGACTCAACACTTAACTATAGCACGACTGACAGGTTATGAATTAACACTATTCCAGCCACACATAGAAATCAGACGTTGCAGCATCCTGAACCCAGCAACACTGTTACCTACAGTTATGACAGATCCAGCTCCGCATGATTGTATAGAAATAATTAATGCAGTAACTAAGCCTAGACGAGACTTAACAGATGTCCCATTGACAAATCCAGACCTGACACTTTATGTGGATGGTTCATGCATGAGAACAAGTACAGGAGAATTAGTGGCCGCGTACGCCGTGACCACTGAAACTGAAATTAAAGAAACACATCGTATTGACACACTGTCTGCTCAAGCGGCAGAGCTCATCGCTCTGACTCGAGCCTGTATTCTAGCCAAGAACAGAAATGTTAACATATACACAGATTCCCGCTATGCCTTCGGAGTTGTACACGACTTCGGAGTCCTCTGGCAAGAACGAGGTTTTCTGACTTCCCATGGGGCCAAGATCCAACATGGCCCCCTCATTCAAGCACTGTTAGAAGCAATACATTTGCCCTCGGGCATATCAGTCATGAAGTGTAAGGCACATACTAAAGTCACAGATTCTGTTTCCCAGGGTAACGACCTGGCAGACCAGACAGCAAAACATACAGCACTGACTCACACCCAGACTACTGATGTGACAAAGACAATAGTCCAGACCCAGTGTATGGCAGTTAGAGATCCCGCCCTAGATGTAATTGATATCCAGACACATGCTACCCCAGAGGAGATAAAGAAATGGACTGAACTAGGAGGGATTCAGACAGATCAAGGTTGGGTGACGAAGGGAAAATCTATATGGTTTCTCCCCGACTCAATGGTTCAAGTCATGATAAATACAGCACATAGTCCTGCCCATCTTGGAGAGAAAGCCATGTTAGACAGTTTACAGAATCTCTGGTACAACAAACACTTACGAGCAGCAGCAAAACAGAAAGTGCGTACTTGCATGATCTGTTGTCAGTTCAATCCAGGTAAAAGTGTCCCTGTTGAGCAAGGTGGATTTCATCCTCCCGATCACCCTTTTGAAGTCCTCCAGATGGATTATATCCAGATGAATAGCTGTAGAGGATTTAAGTATGTCCTTGTAATTGTTTGTGCTCTGTCCCGCTGGACCGAAGCATACCCAGTCCCAGACTACACTGCTCCGACCACTGCCAGACAGTTGGTTCGTGAATTCTTCCCACGGTACGGTTTGCCCCGTGTCGTGTATTCAGATAACGGACAGCCGTTCTCGTCCGAGCTGATGAGACAAGTTTCCCTCTTGCTAGGATATCAGTGGAGGTTCCACTGTGTCCGACATCCCGAAGCAGCTGGCCTTGTAGAAAGGCATAATCAGACACTAAAAATCCGTCTTGCCAAGATCTGTCAGGAAAAAGGGGTCGACTGGATAGTCGCCCTGCCCGTGGCACTATTCTACATGAGAATGGTCGCCCACTCGAGATCAGGGCTATCCCCGTACGAAGTGGTCTTTGGCAGACCGCCGAATATGTGGGGGACGCCCGTTCCGAAAAAGATCACTGATATTGATTGTAACATGTTGACAGATTACCTTGCCTCCTTGATGTCTGCACTCCAATCATGTCGTTCACAGGTTGCCGCAGCCTTCCCTGATAACACCGATGTAAAGGCGCATGAGGTCCGTCCAGGGGACCTGGTACTCGTCCGGAATTTCGACCGGAAAAGTCCGCTGGAGCCCCGCTGGAAGTCTCCAAAGACCGTTCTGCTTACCACCAGGACCGCCGTGAAAATCGAGGGGAGAAAGGGGTGGGTCCACACGAGTCACATCAAACTATGCAATGAACTAAAAAACGGACTGAAACAGGACTCTGACTCGTCCACCCCCACCAAAGACTGTGTTGAAGCACAAGACGTTACTGTGCCTAAAAGAGAAAAGACTCCTCAAGAACTTTACCGTATGAAGCTTCGATCTAGCAAGTCAGACAGTTTAATTGTTTAAGTCCTCCCCTAGGTGAATCGGTTAAATAGTTTCTGACATGTATCCCCTAGATCGAGTTAGAGAGAGAGAGGAAAAGAGAAGAACATATTGCAAATCACTTCGTAGTCACTGCATAGTGACACTAATAATCATGTTTATTCTGAGTATTCTAATTATTATTGCCAGCATTCTGCTTCCTATGTACTGGCCTATTTTCAGGCGTGAACAATCTGCTTACAATGTCTCTGCTGAACACACTTTTAGTGAACTTCCCGCACATGAACTCTCTTACAGACTTGCGCTGCGCAACAATACATTCATTAGTATGTTACACCATTCCCATCAGACAAATAATGCTACAGACTGTTGGATATGTGGCCGACTCCCTCCCTACCAGAATTACAAGGGAGCTCTGCCTCTCTTTCCGTACCCATTCACTCACAATGGCTCCTGTGGAGCATGGTTTAAAATAATTAATTCTTTAGATCCTGATATTGCTGTTTTCGATGGGGGCTGGGTTTGGGGAAACTTGAACTTAGTCCTGCTCAACGTCTGTTATCCTGATAAAGAGGGACTTCCCACTCGAATAGGAACTGATCTAGAAAATGAAGTATATGGATTAGGTAATTACACAATTAGCCTTATGATCCTCACTGTTGAATCTGAAACTGCTCCAGTTCTGCCCCATATGTTAGTACTACCAGTCACAGGTGAATTATGTGTTAGCAAGAAAGGTTCAGTACACGTAGGTCATAGTAAATGCACTACTGTGGTCGAGTTCAGTGACCATGGTAAATCGTCCTTTAAAGCTATCAGTCATTCCTACTTTGTTTGTGGTCATACCGCATACATACGTTTGCCTCCAGATTGGGATGGTACCTGTTACATTGCCTTCCTCCTGCCACCTGTTTTTCTAGCTCCCCCTGATTACCATAGAAATACGAATCTAGCACCGAATAGACCCAAAAGAGATATTCCCCTTGTCGACTACACAGAAACGGCATGGGAACAGTACACTGATTTCAATAAAGGATTCTTTTTCTTCCTAGGGCCTGTCCAAAACAGTAAATTAATACGCAGATTAACGAGAACACTCGAAGCAGTAGTGAACGAAACTGCCTCCGCTCTAGGTAACTTAACAGAGGAGCAGTCTGCTATACGGACTGTTGTCCTTCAAAATCGCCTTGTGATTGACGTCATCTTGGCAGATAGAGGTGGAGCCTGTAAGGTCATCGGGTCAAGTTGCTGTGTTTTCATTCCACAAAACGCACCATCTGTCTATCAAGCTATCACCCGTTTACATAAAATTGCAAATCAGATACATCAGAATCCAGGCACCTGGACTTGGTCCGGTTGGTTCTGGACTACGTTAACAGCTTGGGGATGGAAGATCTTATCCTTCCTAGGCATTGGCCTTGTTATAGTATTCAGTTGTTGCCTGTGCCTGCAGTGTGGGCCAGCGATATGTGGACTGTGTGCCACATCCTGCATTGAGCATTCCAGTTGCCTCTCAAACAGTCAAAGAAAGAAAGACGAACATATAATGTTACAAGAACAAACTGATCGATTTATGAGGATCGATATATCATGAAGGGTCCGTAGGGAACAAGGAGGGAATGAGGTAATATAAATTTTATGGTCATGTTGTGTTCCCTAGCGAGTACCCCACCGACTCCATGTACGAGTTAAAAGTGCATGTAACTTCCCTCCTGTACCAGCTATGAAGACGCAAATACATTTGCGTCCAACGTTAACTTGTCCTCTTTCAGACCCACCATGAATGGGTTTGATGGTCCGTTCCTAAGTATGCTATGCCAACGTCTTTTTGAAGTGTACTCCTACGTTTTTCAGCCTGGCTGAAAGTAGGCCCTGAATCTCTGCCACCGAGCCTCTTTTCTGGCTTCTGACTGCGAGGGCCTCTGCCCAAGCAGCCCCCGTACCCGTGAACTCTGACTTACTTCTAGCGCGGCCCTCCGTGCTCAGCTCAGCCTGCTGACTGCCAAGATTGACTATAATCTTCGAGTTATCTGTTTTCCTCCCCGAAGATACATTCCAGCCTGCTAGCTTCAGTAAACATCCTTCCTCAGCTACAGGGCTAAAGGGCCGACCTGTCTTTATGCAAGTAATTCATAGCCTCTGTTGCCATGCTTCCATGGAAGGCCCCATGCCCCCACGCTTCTCATACAGACACTCAGGCGCTTATACACGCACTCACAGCAAGTATAGAATAGCTTCTGCTCTAGAGACCTTTCTGCCCAGATAGCTTAGTTCCTAAACATCAGATATCAGATATGATAGAAGCACAAGTTGATCTGACATGCCAGACTTCTGTCTCTTTCCGCCAGTGTAAATGTCAAGTCCCCTGCACCCCGTCTATCACACGTCATGCAGCTGCGCGCGCATCCAAGCTTCCGATTTCTGCTGACATTGCAACATTCTGTTAGCACCACCCCTTGGTGCCACCCACTTGCGTCACCTATCAGTGACGTTTCTAGCACACACCCTAGTTCACGCCTAGTTTACGCCTCTTGATGATGTACTAGCACCACGTGTATACTGTTATCTTGTCTTCTCTCAGCTGTTACGCCTCTTACATTGAACATTATGATGTAAATCAAGTATATAAGCTATGTATTGTCAATAAACGACGGCGCGCTCATCTATCCCTTCTGACATCCTGTGTGGTGGTCAGAACATGATATCCTGATTCCTTTATGAGGAATAAAACCCTTAGAAACTCTTACACCACGGACTCTGTTTTCCTTCATTTCGATTGAGTTATTATTGATTAAGTACTTATCTGCATAGAAATTAAGAGAGTAAATTAATTATTTACATCAAGTGACCAAAATTGCCATTTTTACAGAGTTTTGCTTACTCAAAATCTTCCAATTTTGACCAATTTCAGGCACAGAAATTACTTTAAACACACTTATTTTAGTTGAAAAAGTAATAACTCACATCCAACCGTCATTTAAAGTCAAAAGATTAAATGTTAAAATTTCATCAATATTGACCATTTTTTCAACGTTCGACTGGTCCGGGGTCATCGTTTTTCATCAGAAAATGGATTTTTTGGACTCTTCCAAAAATGATTCAAAATTTCATTTGGATCGGGCCTCATGTTGAATAACCACTTTTTAAACCCTCACAGTGACCAAAATTGCCATTTTTACAGAGTTTTGCTTACTCAAAAGCTTCAAATTTTGACCAATTTCAGGCACAGAAATGACTTTAAACACACTTATTTTAGTTGAAAAAGTAATAACTCACATCCAACCGTCATTTAAAGTCAAAAGATTAAATGTTAAAATTTCATCAATATTGACCATTTTTTCAACGTTCGACTGGTCCGGGGTGGTCATTTTTCATCAGAAAATTGATTTTTTGGACTCTACCAAAAATGATTCAAAATGTCATTTGGATCAGGCCTCATGTTGAATAACCACTTTTTAAACCCTCACAGTGACCAAAATTGCCATTTTTACAGAGTTTTGCTTACTCAAAATCTTCCAATTTTGACCAATTTCAGGCACAGAAATGACTTTAAACACACTTATTTTAGTTGAAAAAGTAATAACTCACATCCAACCGTCATTTAAAGTCAAAAGATTAAATGTTAAAATTTCAGCAATATTGACCATTTTTTCAACGTTCGATTGGTCATCGTTTTTCATCAGAAAATTGATTTTTTGCACTCTACCAAAAATGATTCAAAATGTCATTTGGATCGGGCCTCATGTTGAATAACCACTTTTTAAACCCTCACAGTGACCAAAATTGCCATTTTTACAGAGTTTTGCTTACTCAAAATCTTCAATTTTGACCAATTTCAGGCACAGAAATGACTTTAAACACACTTATTTTAGTTGAAAAAGTAATACCTCAAATCCAACCGTCATTTAAAGTCAAAAGATTAAATGTTAAAATTTCATCAATATTGACCATTTTTTCAACGTTCGACTGGTCCGGGGTCATCGTTTTTCATCAGAAAATGGATTTTTTGGACTCTTCCAAAAATGATTCAAAATGTCATTTGGATCGGGCCTCATGTTGAATAACCACTTTTTAAACCCTCACAGTGACCAAAATTGCCATTTTTACAGAGTTTTGCTTACTCAAAAGCTTCAAATTTTGACCAATTTCAGGCACAGAAATGACTTTAAACACACTTATTTTAGTTGAAAAAGTAATAACTCACATCCAACTGTCATTTAAAGTCAAAAGATTAAATGTTAAAATTTCATCAATATTGACCATTTTTTCAACGTTTGAATGGTCCGGGGTCATCGTTTTTCATCAGAAAATTGATTTTTTGCACTCTACCAAAAATGATTCAGAATGTCATTTGGATCGGGCCTCATTTTGAATAACCACTTTTTAAACCCTCACAGTGACCAAAATTGCCATTTTTACAGAGTTTTGCTTACTCAAAATCTTCAATTTTGACCAATTTCAGGCACAGAAATGACTTTAAACACACTTATTTTAGTTGAAAAAGTAATAACTCAAATCCAACCGTCATTTAAAGTCAAAAGATTAAATGTTAAAATTTCATCAATATTGACAATTTTTTCAACGTTCGACTGGTCCGGGGTCATCGTTTTTCATCAGAAAATGGATTTTTTGGACTCTTCCAAAAATGATTCAAAATGTCATTTGGATCGGGCCTCATGTTGAATAACCACTTTTTAAACCCTCACAGTGACCAAAATTGCCATTTTTACAGAGTTTTGCTTACTCAAAAGCTTCAAATTTTGACCAATTTCAGGCACAGAAATGACTTTAAACACACTTATTTTAGTTGAAAAAGCAATAACTCACATCCAACCGTCATTTAAAGTCAAAAGATTAAATGTTAAAATTTCATCAATATTGACCATTTTTTCAACGTTCGACTGGTCCGGGGTCATCGTTTTTCATCAGAAAATTGATTTTTTGCACTCTACCAAAAATGATTCAGAATGTCATTTGGATCGGGCCTCATGTTGAATAACCACTTTTTAAACCCTCACAGTGACCAAAATTGCCATTTTTACAGAGTTTTGCTTACTCAAAAGCTTCAAATTTTGACCAATTTCAGGCACAGAAATGACTTTAAACACACTTATTTTAGTTGAAAAAGTAATAACTCCCATCCAACCGTCATTTAAAGTCAAAAGATTAAATGTTAAAATTTCAGCAATATTGACCATTTTTTCAACGTTCGACTGGTCCGGGGTCATCGTTTTTCATCAGAAAATTGATTTTTTGCACTCTACCAAAAATGATTCAAAATGTCATTTGGATCGGGCCTCATGTTGAATAACCACTTTTTAAACCCTCACAGTTCCCAAAATTGCCATTTTTACAGAGTTTTGCTTACTCAAAATCTTCAATTTTGACCAATTTCAGGGACAGAAATGACTTTAAACACACTTATTTTAGTTGAAAAAGTAATAACTCACATCCAACCGTCATTTAAAGTCAAAAGATTAAATGTTAAAATTTCATCAATATTGACCATTTTTTCAATGTTCGACTGGTCCGGGGTCATCGTTTTTCATCAGAAAATGGATTTTTTGGACTCTTCCAAAAATGATTCAAAATGTCATTTGGATCGGGCCTCATGTTGAATAACCACTTTTTAAACCCTCACAGTGACCAAAATTGCCATTTTTACAGAGTTTTGCTTACTCAAAATCTTCCAATTTTGTCCAATTTCAGGCACAGAAATGACTTTAAACACACTTATTTTAGTTGAAAAAGTAATAACTCACATCCAACCGTCATTTAAAGTCAAAAGATTAAATGTTAAAATTTCATCAATATTGACCATTTTTTCAACGTTCGACTGGTCCGGGGTCATCGTTTTTCATCAGAAAATGGATTTTTTGGACTCTTCCAAAAATGATTCAAAATGTCATTTGGATCGGGCCTCATGTTGAATAACCACTTTTTAAACCCTCACAGTGACCAAAATTGCCATTTTTACAGAGTTTTGCTTACTCAAAGCTTCAAATTTTGACCAATTTCAGGCACAGAAATGACTTTAAACACACTTATTTTAGTTGAAAAAGTAATAACTCACATCCAACCGTCATTTAAAGTCAAAATATTAAATGTTAAAATTTCATCAATATTGACCATTTTTTCAACGTTCGACTGGTCCGGGGTCATCGTTTTTCATCAGAAAATTGATTTTTTGCACTCTACCAAAAATGATTCAGAATGTCATTTGGATCAGGCCTCATGTTGAATAACCACTTTTTAAACCCTCACAGTGACCAAAATTGCCATTTTTACAGAGTTTTGCTTACTCAAAAGCTTCAAATGTTGACCAATTTCAGGCACAGAAATGACTTTAAACACACTTATTTTAGTTGAAAAAGTAATAACTCACATCCAACCGTCATTTAAAGTCAAAAGATCAAATGTTAAAATTTCAGCAATATTGACCATTTTTTCAACGTTCGACTGATCCGGGGTCATCGTTTTTCATCAGAAAATTGATTTTTTGCACTCTACCAAAAATGATTCAAAATGTCATTTGGATCGGGCCTCATGTTGAATAACCACTTTTTAAACCCTCACAGTGACCAAAATTGCCATTTTTACAGAGTTTTGCTTACTCAAAATCTTCAATTTTGACCAATTTCAGGCACAGAAATGACTTTAAACACACTTATTTTAGTTGAAAAAGTAATACCTCAAATCCAACCGTCATTTAAAGTCAAAAGATTAAATGTTAAAATTTCATCAATATTGACCATTTTTTCAACGTTCGACTGGTCCGGGGTCATCGTTTTTCATCAGAAAATGGATTTTTTGGACTCTTCCAAAAATGATTCAAAATGTCATTTGGATCGGGCCTCATGTTGAATAACCACTTTTTAAACCCTCACAGTGACCAAAATTGCCATTTTTACAGAGTTTTGCTTACTCAAAAGCTTCAAATTTTGACCAATTTCAGGCACAGAAATGACTTTAAACACACTTATTTTAGTTGAAAAAGTAATAACTCACATCCAACTGTCATTTAAAGTCAAAAGATTAAATGTTAAAATTTCATCAATATTGACCATTTTTTCAACGTTCGACTGGTCCGGGGTCATCGTTTTTCATCAGAAAATTGATTTTTTGCACTCTACCAAAAATGATTCAGAATGTCATTTGGATCGGGCCTCATTTTGAATAACCACTTTTTAAACCCTCACAGTGACCAAAATTGCCATTTTTACAGAGTTTTGCTTACTCAAAATCTTCAATTTTGATCAATTTCAGGCACAGAAATGACTTTAAACACACTTATTTTAGTTGAAAAAGTAATAACTCACATCCAACCGTCATTTAAAGTCAAAAGATTAAATGTTAAAATTTCATCAATATTGACCATTTTTTCAACGTTCGACTGGTCCGGGGTCATCGTTTTTCATCAGAAAATTGATTTTTTGGACTCTCTCAAAAATGATTCAAAATGTCATTTGGATCGGGCCTCATGTTGAATAACCACTTTTTAAACCCTCACAGTGACCAAAATTGCCATTTTTACAGAGTTTTGCTTACTCAAATGCTTCAAATTTTGACCAATTTCAGGCACAGAAATGACTTTAAACACACTTATTTTAGTTGAAAAAGTAATAACTCACATCCAACCGTCATTTAAAGTCAAAAGATTAAATGTTAAAATTTCATCAATATTGACCATTTTTTCAACGTTCGACTGGTCCGGGGTCATCGTTTTTCATCAGAAAATTGATTTTTTGCACTCTACCAAAAATGATTCAGAATGTCATTTGGATCGGGCCTCATTTTGAATAACCACTTTTTAAACCCTCACAGTGACCAAAATTGCCATTTTTACAGAGTTTTGCTTACTCAAAATCTTCAATTTTGACCAATTTCAGGCACAGAAATGACTTTAAACACACTTATTTTAGTTGAAAAAGTAATAACTCAAATCCAACCGTCATTTAAAGTCAAAAGATTAAATGTTAAAATTTCATCAATATTGACCATTTTTTCAACGTTCGACTGGTCCGGGGTCATCGTTTTTCATCAGAAAATGGATTTTTTGGACTCTTCCAAAAATGATTCAAAATGTCATTTGGATCGGGCCTCATGTTGAATAACCACTTTTTAAACCCTCACAGTGACCAAAATTGCCATTTTTACAGAGTTTTGCTTACTCAAAAGCTTCAAATTTTGACCAATTTCAGGCACAGAAATGACTTTAAACACACTTATTTTAGTTGAAAAAGCAATAACTCACATCCAACCGTCATTTAAAGTCAAAAGATTAAATGTTAAAATTTCATCAATATTGACCATTTTTTCAACGTTCGACTGGTCCGGGGTCATCGTTTTTCATCAGAAAATTGATTTTTTGCACTCTACCAAAAATGATTCAGAATGTCATTTGGATCGGGCCTCATGTTGAATAACCACTTTTTAAACCCTCACAGTGACCAAAATTGCCATTTTTACAGAGTTTTGCTTACTCAAAAGCTTCAAATTTTGACCAATTTCAGGCACAGAAATGACTTTAAACACACTTATTTTAGTTGAAAAAGTAATAACTCCCATCCAACCGTCATTTAAAGTCAAAAGATTAAATGTTAAAATTTCAGCAATATTGACCATTTTTTCAACGTTCGACTGGTCCGGGGTCATCGTTTTTCATCAGAAAATTGATTTTTTGCACTCTACCAAAAATGATTCAAAATGTCATTTGGATCGGGCCTCATGTTGAATAACCACTTTTTAAACCCTCACAGTGACCAAAATTGCCATTTTTACAGAGTTTTGCTTACTCAAAATCTTCAATTTTGACCAATTTCAGGGACAGAAATGACTTTAAACACACTTATTTTAGTTGAAAAAGGAATAACTCACATCCAACCGTCATTTAAAGTCAAAAGATTAAATGTTAAAATTTCATCAATATTGACCATTTTTTCAATGTTCGACTGGTCCGGGGTCATCGTTTTTCATCAGAAAATGGATTTTTTGGACTCTTCCAAAAATGATTCAAAATGTCATTTGGATCGGGCCTCATGTTGAATAACCACTTTTTAAACCCTCACAGTGACCAAAATTGCCATTTTTACAGAGTTTTGCTTACTCAAAATCTTCCAATTTTGTCCAATTTCAGGCACAGAAATGACTTTAAACACACTTATTTTAGTTGAAAAAGTAATAACTCACATCCAACCGTCATTTAAAGTCAAAAGATTAAATGTTAAAATTTCATCAATATTGACCATTTTTTCAACGTTCGACTGGTCCGGGGTCATCGTTTTTCATCAGAAAATGGATTTTTTGGACTCTTCCAAAAATGATTCAAAATGTCATTTGGATCGGGCCTCATGTTGAATAACCACTTTTTAAACCCTCACAGTGACCAAAATTGCCATTTTTACAGAGTTTTGCTTACTCAAAAGCTTCAAATTTTGACCAATTTCAGGCACAGAAATGACTTTAAACACACTTATTTTAGTTGAAAAAGTAATAACTCACATCCAACCGTCATTTAAAGTCAAAAGATTAAATGTTAAAATTTCATCAATATTGACCATTTTTTCAACGTTCGACTGGTCCGGGGTCATCGTTTTTCATCAGAAAATTGATTTTTTGCACTCTACCAAAAATGATTCAGAATGTCATTTGGATCGGGCCTCATGTTGAATAACCACTTTTTAAACCCTCACAGTGACCAAAATTGCCATTTTTACAGAGTTTTGCTTACTCAAAAGCTTCAAATTTTGACCAATTTCAGGCACAGAAATGACTTTAAACACACTTATTTTAGTTGAAAAAGTAATAACTCACATCCAACCGTCATTTAAAGTCAAAAGATCAAATGTTAAAATTTCAGCAATATTGACCATTATTTCAACGTTCGACTGATCCGGGGTCATCGTTTTTCATCAGAAAATTGATTTTTTGCACTCTACCAAAAATGATTCAAAATGTCATTTGGATCGGGCCTCATGTTGAATAACCACTTTTTAAACCCTCACAGTGACCAAAATTGCCATTTTTACAGAGTTTTGCTTACTCAAAATCTTCAATTTTGACCAATTTCAGGCACAGAAATGACTTTAAACACACTTATTTTAGTTGAAAAAGTAATAACTCACATCCAACCGTCATTTAAAGTCAAAAGATTAAATGTTAAAATTTCATCAATATTGACCATTTTTTCAATGTTCGACTGGTCCGGGGTCATCGTTTTTCATCAGAAAATGGATTTTTTGGACTCTTCCAAAAATGATTCAAAATGTCATTTGGATCGGGCCTCATGTTGAATAACCACTTTTTAAACCCTCACAGTGACCAAAATTGCCATTTTTACAGAGTTTTGCTTACTCAAAATCTTCCAATTTTGACCAATTTCAGGCACAGAAATTACTTTAAACACACTTATTTTAGTTGAAAAAGTATTAACTCACATCCAACCGTCATTTAAAGTCAAAAGATTAAATGTTAAAATTTCATCAATATTGACCATTTTTTCAACGTTCGACTGGTCCGGGGTCATCGTTTTTCATCAGAAAATGGATTTTTTGGACTCTTCCAAAAATGATTCAAAATGTCATTTGGATCGGGCCTCATGTTGAATAACCACTTTTTAAACCCTCACAGTGACCAAAATTGCCATTTTTACAGAGTTTTGCTTACTCAAAAGCTTCAAATTTTGACCAATTTCAGGCACAGAAATGACTTTAAACACACTTATTTTAGTTGAAAAAGTAATAACTCACATCCAACTGTCATTTAAAGTCAAAAGATTAAATGTTAAAATTTCATCAATATTGACCATTTTTTCAACGTTCGACTGGTCCGGGGTGGTCATTTTTCATCAGAAAATTGATTTTTTGGACTCTACCAAAAATGATTCAAAATGTCATTTGGATCAGGCCTCATGTTGAATAACCACTTTTTAAACCCTCACAGTGACCACAATTGCCATTTTTACAGAGTTTTGCTTACTCAAAATCTTCCAATTTTGACCAATTTCAGGCACAGAAATGACTTTAAACACACTTATTTTAGTTGAAAAAGTAATAACTCACATCCAACCGTCATTTAAAGTCAAAAGATTAAATGTTAAAATTTCAGCAATATTGACCATTTTTTCAACGTTCGATTGGTCCGGGGTCATCGTTTTTCATCAGAAAATTGATTTTTTGCACTCTACCAAAAATGATTCAAAATGTCATTTGGATCGGGCCTCATGTTGAATAACCACTTTTTAAACCCTCACAGTGACCAAAATTGCCATTTTTACAGAGTTTTGCTTACTCAAAATCTTCAATTTTGACCAATTTCAGGCACAGAAATGACTTTAAACACACTTATTTTAGTTGAAAAAGTAATACCTCAAATCCAACCGTCATTTAAAGTCAAAAGATTAAATGTTAAAATTTCATCAATATTGACCATTTTTTCAACGTTCGACTGGTCCGGGGTCATCGTTTTTCATCAGAAAATGGATTTTTTGGACTCTTCCAAAAATGATTCAAAATGTAATTTGGATCGGGCCTCATGTTGAATAACCACTTTTTAAACCCTCACAGTGACCAAAATTGCCATTTTTACAGAGTTTTGCTTACTCAAAATCTTCAATTTTGACCAATTTCAGGCACAGAAATGACTTTAAACACACTTATTTTAGTTGAAAAAGTAATAACTCAAATCCAACCGTCATTTAAAGTCAAAAGATTAAATGTTAAAATTTCATCAATATTGACAATTTTTTCAACGTTCGACTGGTCCGGGGTCATCGTTTTTCATCAGAAAATGGATTTTTTGGACTCTTCCAAAAATGATTCAAAATGTCATTTGGATCGGGCCTCATGTTGAATAACCACTTTTTAAACCCTCACAGTGACCAAAATTGCCATTTTTACAGAGTTTTGCTTACTCAAAAGCTTCAAATTTTGACCAATTTCAGGCACAGAAATGACTTTAAACACACTTATTTTAGTTGAAAAAGCAATACCTCACATCCAACCGTCATTTAAAGTCAAAAGATTAAATGTTAAAATTTCATCAATATTGACCATTTTTTCAACGTTCGACTGGTCCGGGGTCATCGTTTTTCATCAGAAAATTGATTTTTTGCACTCTACCAAAAATGATTCAGAATGTCATTTGGATCGGGCCTCATGTTGAATAACCACTTTTTAAACCCTCACAGTGACCAAAATTGCCATTTTTACAGAGTTTTGCTTACTCAAAAGCTTCAAATTTTGACCAATTTCAGGCACAGAAATGACTTTAAACACACTTATTTTAGTTGAAAAAGCAATAACTCACATCCAACCGTCATTTAAAGTCAAAAGATTAAATGTTAAAATTTCATCAATATTGACCATTTTTTCAACGTTCGACTGGTCCGGGGTCATCGTTTTTCATCAGAAAATTGATTTTTTGCACTCTACCAAAAATGATTCAGAATGTCATTTGGATCGGGCCTCATGTTGAATAACCACTTTTTAAACCCTCACAGTGACCAAAATTGCCATTTTTACAGAGTTTTGCTTACTCAAAAGCTTCAAATTTTGACCAATTTCAGGCACAGAAATGACTTTAAACACACTTATTTTAGTTGAAAAAGTAATAACTCCCATCCAACCGTCATTTAAAGTCAAAAGATTAAATGTTAAAATTTCAGCAATATTGACCATTTTTTCAACGTTCGACTGGTCCGGGGTCATCGTTTTTCATCAGAAAATTGATTTTTTGCACTCTACCAAAAATGATTCAAAATGTCATTTGGATCGGGCCTCATGTTGAATAACCACTTTTTAAACCCTCACAGTGACCAAAATTGCCATTTTTACAGAGTTTTGCTTACTCAAAATCTTCAATTTTGACCAATTTCAGGGACAGAAATGACTTTAAACACACTTATTTTAGTTGAAAAAGTAATAACTCACATCCAACCGTCATTTAAAGTCAAAAGATTAAATGTTAAAATTTCATCAATATTGACCATTTTTTCAATGTTCGACTGGTCCGGGGTCATCGTTTTTCATCAGAAAATGGATTTTTTGGACTCTTCCAAAAATGATTCAAAATGTCATTTGGATCGGGCCTCATGTTGAATAACCACTTTTTAAACCCTCACAGTGACCAAAATTGCCATTTTTACAGAGTTTTGCTTACTCAAAATCTTCCAATTTTGTCCAATTTCAGGCACAGAAATTACTTTAAACACACTTATTTTAGTTGAAAAAGTAATAACTCACATCCAACCGTCATTTAAAGTCAAAAGATTAAATGTTAAAATTTCATCAATATTGACCATTTTTTCAACGTTCGACTGGTCCGGGGTCATCGTTTTTCATCAGAAAATGGATTTTTTGGACTCTTCCAAAAATGATTCAAAATGTCATTTGGATCGGGCCTCATGTTGAATAACCACTTTTTAAACCCTCACAGTGACCAAAATTGCCATTTTTACAGAGTTTTGCTTACTCAAAGCTTCAAATTTTGACCAATTTCAGGCACAGAAATGACTTTAAACACACTTATTTTAGTTGAAAAAGTAATAACTCACATCCAACCGTCATTTAAAGTCAAAAGATTAAATGTTAAAATTTCATCAATATTGACCATTTTTTCAACGTTCGACTGGTCCGGGGTCATCGTTTTTCATCAGAAAATTGATTTTTTGCACTCTACCAAAAATGATTCAGAATGTCATTTGGATCGGGCCTCATTTTGAATAACCACTTTTTAAACCCTCACAGTGACCAAAATTGCCATTTTTACAGAGTTTTGCTTACTCAAAATCTTCAATTTTGATCAATTTCAGGCACAGAAATGACTTTAAACACACTTATTTTAGTTGAAAAAGTAATAACTCAAATCCAACCGTCATTTAAAGTCAAAAGATTAAATGTTAAAATTTCATCAATATTGACCATTTTTTCAACGTTCGACTGGTCCGGGGTCATCGTTTTTCATCAGAAAATGGATTTTTTGGACTCTTCCAAAAATGATTCAAAATGTCATTTGGATCGGGCCTCATGTTGAATAACCACTTTTTAAACCCTCACAGTGACCAAAATTGCCATTTTTACAGAGTTTTGCTTACTCAAAAGCTTCAAATTTTGACCAATTTCAGGCACAGAAATGACTTTAAACACACTTATTTTAGTTGAAAAAGCAATAACTCACATCCAACCGTCATTTAAAGTCAAAAGATTAAATGTTAAAATTTCATCAATATTGACCATTTTTTCAACGTTCGACTGGTCCGGGGTCATCGTTTTTCATCAGAAAATTGATTTTTTGCACTCTACCAAAAATGATTCAGAATGTCATTTGGATCGGGCCTCATGTTGAATAACCACTTTTTAAACCCTCACAGTGACCAAAATTGCCATTTTTACAGAGTTTTGCTTACTCAAAATCTTCCAATTTTGACCAATTTCAGGCACAGAAATGACTTTAAACACACTTATTTTAGTTGAAAAAGTAATAACTCACATCCAACCGTCATTTAAAGTCAAAAGATTAAATGTTAAAATTTCATCAATATTGACCATTTTTTCAACGTTCGACTGGTCCGGGGTCATCGTTTTTCATCAGAAAATGGATTTTTTGGACTCTTCCAAAAATGATTCAAAATGTCATTTGGATCGGGCCTCATGTTGAATAACCACTTTTTAAACCCTCACAGTGACCAAAATTGCCATTTTTACAGAGTTTTGCTTACTCAAATGCTTCAAATTTTGACCAATTTCAGGCACAGAAATGACTTTAAACACACTTATTTTAGTTGAAAAAGTAATAACTCACATCCAACCGTCATTTAAAGTCAAAAGATTAAATGTTAAAATTTCATCAATATTGACCATTTTTTCAACGTTCGACTGGTCCGGGGTCATCGTTTTTCATCAGAAAATTGATTTTTTGCACTCTACCAAAAATGATTCAGAATGTCATTTGGATCGGGCCTCATTTTGAATAACCACTTTTTAAACCCTCACAGTGACCAAAATTGCCATTTTTACAGAGTTTTGCTTACTCAAAATCTTCAATTTTGACCAATTTCAGGCACAGAAATGACTTTAAACACACTTATTTTAGTTGAAAAAGTAATAACTCAAATCCAACCGTCATTTAAAGTCAAAAGATTAAATGTTAAAATTTCATCAATATTGACCATTTTTTCAACGTTCGACTGGTCCGGGGTCATCGTTTTTCATCAGAAAATGGATTTTTTGGACTCTTCCAAAAATGATTCAAAATGTCATTTGGATCGGGCCTCATGTTGAATAACCACTTTTTAAACCCTCACAGTGACCAAAATTGCCATTTTTACAGAGTTTTGCTTACTCAAAAGCTTCAAATTTTGACCAATTTCAGGCACAGAAATGACTTTAAACACACTTATTTTAGTTGAAAAAGTAATAACTCCCATCCAACCGTCATTTAAAGTCAAAAGATTAAATGTTAAAATTTCAGCAATATTGACCATTTTTTCAACGTTCGACTGGTCCGGGGTCATCGTTTTTCATCAGAAAATTGATTTTTTGCACTCTACCAAAAATGATTCAGAATGTCATTTGGATCGGGCCTCATGTTGAATAACCACTTTTTAAACCCTCACAGTGACCAAAATTGCCATTTTTACAGAGTTTTGCTTACTCAAAAGCTTCAAATTTTGACCAATTTCAGGCACAGAAATGACTTTAAACACACTTATTTTAGTTGAAAAAGTAATAACTCCCATCCAACCGTCATTTAAAGTCAAAAGATTAAATGTTAAAATTTCAGCAATATTGACCATTTTTTCAACGTTCGACTGGTCCGGGGTCATCGTTTTTCATCAGAAAATTGATTTTTTGCACTCTACCAAAAATGATTCAAAATGTCATTTGGATCGGGCCTCATGTTGAATAACCACTTTTTAAACCCTCACAGTGACCAAAATTGCCATTTTTACAGAGTTTTGCTTACTCAAAATCTTCAATTTTGACCAATTTCAGGGACAGAAATGACTTTAAACACACTTATTTTAGTTGAAAAAGTAATAACTCACATCCAACCGTCATTTAAAGTCAAAAGATTAAATGTTAAAATTTCATCAATATTGACCATTTTTTCAATGTTCGACTGGTCCGGGGTCATCGTTTTTCATCAGAAAATGGATTTTTTGGACTCTTCCAAAAATGATTCAAAATGTCATTTGGATCGGGCCTCATGTTGAATAACCACTTTTTAAACCCTCACAGTGACCAAAATTGCCATTTTTACAGAGTTTTGCTTACTCAAAATCTTCCAATTTTGTCCAATTTCAGGCACAGAAATGACTTTAAACACACTTATTTTAGTTGAAAAAGTAATAACTCACATCCAACCGTCATTTAAAGTCAAAAGATTAAATGTTAAAATTTCATCAATATTGACCATTTTTTCAACGTTCGACTGGTCCGGGGTCATCGTTTTTCATCAGAAAATGGATTTTTTGGACTCTTCCAAAAATGATTCAAAATGTCATTTGGATCGGGCCTCATGTTGAATAACCACTTTTTAAACCCTCACAGTGACCAAAATTGCCATTTTTACAGAGTTTTGCTTACTCAAAAGCTTCAAATTTTGACCAATTTCAGGCACAGAAATGACTTTAAACACACTTATGTTAGTTGAAAAAGTAATAACTCACATCCAACCGTCATTTAAAGTCAAAAGATTAAATGTTAAAATTTCATCAATATTGACCATTTTTTCAACGTTCGACTGGTCCGGGGTCATCGTTTTTCATCAGAAAATTGATTTTTTGCACTCTACCAAAAATGATTCAGAATGTCATTTGGATCGGGCCTCATGTTGAATAACCACTTTTTAAACCCTCACAGTGACCAAAATTGCCATTTTTACAGAGTTTTGCTTACTCAAAAGCTTCAAATTTTGACCAATTTCAGGCACAGAAATGACTTTAAACACACTTATTTTAGTTGAAAAAGTAATAACTCCCATCCAACCGTCATTTAAAGTCAAAAGATTAAATGTTAAAATTTCAGCAATATTGACCATTTTTTCAACGTTCGACTGGTCCGGGGTCATCGTTTTTCATCAGAAAATTGATTTTTTGCACTCTACCAAAAATGATTCAAAATGTCATTTGGATCGGGCCTCATGTTGAATAACCACTTTTTAAACCCTCACAGTGACCAAAATTGCCATTTTTACAGAGTTTTGCTTACTCAAAATCTTCAATTTTGACCAATTTCAGGGACAGAAATGACTTTAAACACACTTATTTTAGTTGAAAAAGTAATAACTCACATCCAACCGTCATTTAAAGTCAAAAGATTAAATGTTAAAATTTCATCAATATTGACCATTTTTTCAATGTTCGACTGGTCCGGGGTCATCGTTTTTCATCAGAAAATGGATTTTTTGGACTCTTCCAAAAATGATTCAAAATGTCATTTGGATCGGGCCTCATGTTGAATAACCACTTTTTAAACCCTCACAGTGACCAAAATTGCCATTTTTACAGAGTTTTGCTTACTCAAAATCTTCCAATTTTGTCCAATTTCAGGCACAGAAATTACTTTAAACACACTTATTTTAGTTGAAAAAGTAATAACTCACATCCAACCGTCATTTAAAGTCAAAAGATTAAATGTTAAAATTTCATCAATATTGACCATTTTTTCAACGTTCGACTGGTCCGGGGTCATCGTTTTTCATCAGAAAATGGATTTTTTGGACTCTTCCAAAAATGATTCAAAATGTCATTTGGATCGGGCCTCATGTTGAATAACCACTTTTTAAACCCTCACAGTGACCAAAATTGCCATTTTTACAGAGTTTTGCTTACTCAAAGCTTCAAATTTTGACCAATTTCAGGCACAGAAATGACTTTAAACACACTTATTTTAGTTGAAAAAGTAATAACTCACATCCAACCGTCATTTAAAGTCAAAAGATTAAATGTTAAAATTTCATCAATATTGACCATTTTTTCAACGTTCGACTGGTCCGGGGTCATCGTTTTTCATCAGAAAATTGATTTTTTGCACTCTACCAAAAATGATTCAGAATGTCATTTGGATCGGGCCTCATGTTGAATAACCACTTTTTAAACCCTCACAGTGACCAAAATTGCCATTTTTACAGAGTTTTGCTTACTCAAAAGCTTCAAATTTTGACCAATTTCAGGCACAGAAATGACTTTAAACACACTTATTTTAGTTGAAAAAGTAATAACTCACATCCAACCGTCATTTAAAGTCAAAAGATCAAATGTTAAAATTTCAGCAATATTGACCATTTTTTCAACGTTCGACTGATCCGGGGTCATCGTTTTTCATCAGAAAATTGATTTTTTGCACTCTACCAAAAATGATTCAAAATGTCATTTGGATCGGGCCTCATGTTGAATAACCACTTTTTAAACCCTCACAGTGACCAAAATTGCCATTTTTACAGAGTTTTGCTTACTCAAAATCTTCAATTTTGACCAATTTCAGGCACAGAAATGACTTTAAACACACTTATTTTAGTTGAAAAAGTAATAACTCACATCCAACCGTCATTTAAAGTCAAAAGATTAAATGTTAAAATTTCATCAATATTGACCATTTTTTCAATGTTCGACTGGTCCGGGGTCATCGTTTTTCATCAGAAAATGGATTTTTTGGACTCTTCCAAAAATGATTCAAAATGTCATTTGGATCGGGCCTCATGTTGAATAACCACTTTTTAAACCCTCACAGTGACCAAAATTGCCATTTTTACAGAGTTTTGCTTACTCAAAATCTTCCAATTTTGACCAATTTCAGGCACAGAAATTACTTTAAACACACTTATTTTAGTTGAAAAAGTATTAACTCACATCCAACCGTCATTTAAAGTCAAAAGATTAAATGTTAAAATTTCATCAATATTGACCATTTTTTCAACGTTCGACTGGTCCGGGGTCATCGTTTTTCATCAGAAAATGGATTTTTTGGACTCTTCCAAAAATGATTCAAAATGTCATTTGGATCGGGCCTCATGTTGAATAACCACTTTTTAAACCCTCACAGTGACCAAAATTGCCATTTTTACAGAGTTTTGCTTACTCAAAATCTTCCAATTTTGACCAATTTCAGGCACAGAAATTACTTTAAACACACTTATTTTAGTTGAAAAAGTATTAACTCACATCCAACCGTCATTTAAAGTCAAAAGATTAAATGTTAAAATTTCATCAATATTGACCATTTTTTCAACGTTCGACTGGTCCGGGGTCATCGTTTTTCATCAGAAAATGGATTTTTTGGACTCTTCCAAAAATGATTCAAAATGTCATTTGGATCGGGCCTCATGTTGAATAACCACTTTTTAAACCCTCACAGTGACCAAAATTGCCATTTTTACAGAGTTTTGCTTACTCAAAAGCTTCAAATTTTGACCAATTTCAGGCACAGAAATGACTTTAAACACACTTATTTTAGTTGAAAAAGTAATAACTCACATCCAACTGTCATTTAAAGTCAAAAGATTAAATGTTAAAATTTCATCAATATTGACCATTTTTTCAACGTTCGACTGGTCCGGGGTGGTCATTTTTCATCAGAAAATTGATTTTTTGGACTCTACCAAAAATGATTCAAAATGTCATTTGGATCAGGCCTCATGTTGAATAACCACTTTTTAAACCCTCACAGTGACCACAATTGCCATTTTTACAGAGTTTTGCTTACTCAAAATCTTCCAATTTTGACCAATTTCAGGCACAGAAATGACTTTAAACACACTTATTTTAGTTGAAAAAGTAATAACTCACATCCAACCGTCATTTAAAGTCAAAAGATTAAATGTTAAAATTTCAGCAATATTGACCATTTTTTCAACGTTCGATTGGTCCGGGGTCATCGTTTTTCATCAGAAAATTGATTTTTTGCACTCTACCAAAAATGATTCAAAATGTCATTTGGATCGGGCCTCATGTTGAATAACCACTTTTTAAACCCTCACAGTGACCAAAATTGCCATTTTTACAGAGTTTTGCTTACTCAAAATCTTCAATTTTGACCAATTTCAGGCACAGAAATGACTTTAAACACACTTATTTTAGTTGAAAAAGTAATACCTCAAATCCAACCGTCATTTAAAGTCAAAAGATTAAATGTTAAAATTTCATCAATATTGACCATTTTTTCAACGTTCGACTGGTCCGGGGTCATCGTTTTTCATCAGAAAATGGATTTTTTGGACTCTTCCAAAAATGATTCAAAATGTAATTTGGATCGGGCCTCATGTTGAATAACCACTTTTTAAACCCTCACAGTGACCAAAATTGCCATTTTTACAGAGTTTTGCTTACTCAAAATCTTCAATTTTGACCAATTTCAGGCACAGAAATGACTTTAAACACACTTATTTTAGTTGAAAAAGTAATAACTCAAATCCAACCGTCATTTAAAGTCAAAAGATTAAATGTTAAAATTTCATCAATATTGACAATTTTTTCAACGTTCGACTGGTCATCGTTTTTCATCAGAAAATGGATTTTTTGGACTCTTCCAAAAATGATTCAAAATGTCATTTGGATCGGGCCTCATGTTGAATAACCACTTTTTAAACCCTCACAGTGACCAAAATTGCCATTTTTACAGAGTTTTGCTTACTCAAAAGCTTCAAATTTTGACCAATTTCAGGCACAGAAATGACTTTAAACACACTTATTTTAGTTGAAAAAGCAATAACTCACATCCAACCGTCATTTAAAGTCAAAAGATTAAATGTTAAAATTTCATCAATATTGACCATTTTTTCAACGTTCGACTGGTCCGGGGTCATCGTTTTTCATCAGAAAATTGATTTTTTGCACTCTACCAAAAATGATTCAGAATGTCATTTGGATCGGGCCTCATGTTGAATAACCACTTTTTAAACCCTCACAGTGACCAAAATTGCCATTTTTACAGAGTTTTGCTTACTCAAAAGCTTCAAATTTTGACCAATTTCAGGCACAGAAATGACTTTAAACACACTTATTTTAGTTGAAAAAGCAATAACTCACATCCAACCGTCATTTAAAGTCAAAAGATTAAATGTTAAAATTTCATCAATATTGACCATTTTTTCAACGTTCGACTGGTCCGGGGTCATCGTTTTTCATCAGAAAATTGATTTTTTGCACTCTACCAAAAATGATTCAGAATGTCATTTGGATCAGGCCTCATGTTGAATAACCACTTTTTAAACCCTCACAGTGACCAAAATTGCCATTTTTACAGAGTTTTGCTTACTCAAAAGCTTCAAATTTTGACCAATTTCAGGCACAGAAATGACTTTAAACACACTTATTTTAGTTGAAAAAGTAATAACTCCCATCCAACCGTCATTTAAAGTCAAAAGATTAAATGTTAAAATTTCAGCAATATTGACCATTTTTTCAACGTTCGACTGGTCCGGGGTCATCGTTTTTCATCAGAAAATTGATTTTTTGCACTCTACCAAAAATGATTCAAAATGTCATTTGGATCGGGCCTCATGTTGAATAACCACTTTTTAAACCCTCACAGTGACCAAAATTGCCATTTTTACAGAGTTTTGCTTACTCAAAATCTTCAATTTTGACCAATTTCAGGGACAGAAATGACTTTAAACACACTTATTTTAGTTGAAAAAGTAATAACTCACATCCAACCGTCATTTAAAGTCAAAAGATTAAATGTTAAAATTTCATCAATATTGACCATTTTTTCAATGTTCGACTGGTCCGGGGTCATCGTTTTTCATCAGAAAATGGATTTTTTGGACTCTTCCAAAAATGATTCAAAATGTCATTTGGATCGGGCCTCATGTTGAATAACCACTTTTTAAACCCTCACAGTGACCAAAATTGCCATTTTTACAGAGTTTTGCTTACTCAAAATCTTCCAATTTTGTCCAATTTCAGGCACAGAAATTACTTTAAACACACTTATTTTAGTTGAAAAAGTAATAACTCACATCCAACCGTCATTTAAAGTCAAAAGATTAAATGTTAAAATTTCATCAATATTGACCATTTTTTCAACGTTCGACTGGTCCGGGGTCATCGTTTTTCATCAGAAAATGGATTTTTTGGACTCTTCCAAAAATGATTCAAAATGTCATTTGGATCGGGCCTCATGTTGAATAACCACTTTTTAAACCCTCACAGTGACCAAAATTGCCATTTTTACAGAGTTTTGCTTACTCAAAGCTTCAAATTTTGACCAATTTCAGGCACAGAAATGACTTTAAACACACTTATTTTAGTTGAAAAAGTAATAACTCACATCCAACCGTCATTTAAAGTCAAAAGATTAAATGTTAAAATTTCATCAATATTGACCATTTTTTCAACGTTCGACTGGTCCGGGGTCATCGTTTTTCATCAGAAAATTGATTTTTTGCACTCTACCAAAAATGATTCAGAATGTCATTTGGATCGGGCCTCATGTTGAATAACCACTTTTTAAACCCTCACAGTGACCAAAATTGCCATTTTTACAGAGTTTTGCTTACTCAAAAGCTTCAAATTTTGACCAATTTCAGGCACAGAAATGACTTTAAACACACTTATTTTAGTTGAAAAAGTAATAACTCACATCCAACTGTCATTTAAAGTCAAAAGATTAAATGTTAAAATTTCATCAATATTGACCATTTTTTCAACGTTCGACTGGTCCGGGGTCATCGTTTTTCATCAGAAAATTGATTTTTTGCACTCTACCAAAAATGATTCAGAATGTCATTTGGATCGGGCCTCATTTTGAATAACCACTTTTTAAACCCTCACAGTGACCAAAATTGCCATTTTTACAGAGTTTTGCTTACTCAAAATCTTCAATTTTGATCAATTTCAGGCACAGAAATGACTTTAAACACACTTATTTTAGTTGAAAAAGTAATAACTCAAATCCAACCGTCATTTAAAGTCAAAAGATTAAATGTTAAAATTTCATCAATATTGACCATTTTTTCAACGTTCGACTGGTCCGGGGTCATCGTTTTTCATCAGAAAATGGATTTTTTGGACTCTTCCAAAAATGATTCAAAATGTCATTTGGATCGGGCCTCATGTTGAATAACCACTTTTTAAACCCTCACAGTGACCAAAATTGCCATTTTTACAGAGTTTTGCTTACTCAAAAGCTTCAAATTTTGACCAATTTCAGGCACAGAAATGACTTTAAACACACTTATTTTAGTTGAAAAAGCAATAACTCACATCCAACCGTCATTTAAAGTCAAAAGATTAAATGTTAAAATTTCATCAATATTGACCATTTTTTCAACGTTCGACTGGTCCGGGGTCATCGTTTTTCATCAGAAAATTGATTTTTTGCACTCTACCAAAAATGATTCAGAATGTCATTTGGATCGGGCCTCATGTTGAATAACCACTTTTTAAACCCTCACAGTGACCAAAATTGCCATTTTTACAGAGTTTTGCTTACTCAAAATCTTCCAATTTTGACCAATTTCAGGCACAGAAATGACTTTAAACACACTTATTTTAGTTGAAAAAGTAATAACTCACATCCAACCGTCATTTAAAGTCAAAAGATTAAATGTTAAAATTTCATCAATATTGACCATTTTTTCAACGTTCGACTGGTCCGGGGTCATCGTTTTTCATCAGAAAATGGATTTTTTGGACTCTTCCAAAAATGATTCAAAATGTCATTTGGATCGGGCCTCATGTTGAATAACCACTTTTTAAACCCTCACAGTGACCAAAATTGCCATTTTTACAGAGTTTTGCTTACTCAAATGCTTCAAATTTTGACCAATTTCAGGCACAGAAATGACTTTAAACACACTTATTTTAGTTGAAAAAGTAATAACTCACATCCAACCGTCATTTAAAGTCAAAAGATTAAATGTTAAAATTTCATCAATATTGACCATTTTTTCAACGTTCGACTGGTCCGGGGTCATCGTTTTTCATCAGAAAATTGATTTTTTGCACTCTACCAAAAATGATTCAGAATGTCATTTGGATCGGGCCTCATTTTGAATAACCACTTTTTAAACCCTCACAGTGACCAAAATTGCCATTTTTACAGAGTTTTGCTTACTCAAAATCTTCAATTTTGACCAATTTCAGGCACAGAAATGACTTTAAACACACTTATTTTAGTTGAAAAAGTAATAACTCAAATCCAACCGTCATTTAAAGTCAAAAGATTAAATGTTAAAATTTCATCAATATTGACCATTTTTTCAACGTTCGACTGGTCCGGGGTCATCGTTTTTCATCAGAAAATGGATTTTTTGTACTCTTCCAAAAATGATTCAAAATGTCATTTGGATCGGGCCTCATGTTGAATAACCACTTTTTAAACCCTCACAGTGACCAAAATTGCCATTTTTACAGAGTTTTGCTTACTCAAAAGCTTCAAATTTTGACCAATTTCAGGCACAGAAATGACTTTAAACACACTTATTTTAGTTGAAAAAGTAATAACTCCCATCCAACCGTCATTTAAAGTCAAAAGATTAAATGTTAAAATTTCAGCAATATTGACCATTTTTTCAACGTTCGACTGGTCCGGGGTCATCGTTTTTCATCAGAAAATTGATTTTTTGCACTCTACCAAAAATGATTCAGAATGTCATTTGGATCGGGCCTCATGTTGAATAACCACTTTTTAAACCCTCACAGTGACCAAAATTGCCATTTTTACAGAGTTTTGCTTACTCAAAAGCTTCAAATTTTGACCAATTTCAGGCACAGAAATGACTTTAAACACACTTATTTTAGTTGAAAAAGTAATAACTCCCATCCAACCGTCATTTAAAGTCAAAAGATTAAATGTTAAAATTTCAGCAATATTGACCATTTTTTCAACGTTCGACTGGTCCGGGGTCATCGTTTTTCATCAGAAAATTGATTTTTTGCACTCTACCAAAAATGATTCAAAATGTCATTTGGATCGGGCCTCATGTTGAATAACCACTTTTTAAACCCTCACAGTGACCAAAATTGCCATTTTTACAGAGTTTTGCTTACTCAAAATCTTCAATTTTGACCAATTTCAGGGACAGAAATGACTTTAAACACACTTATTTTAGTTGAAAAAGTAATAACTCACATCCAACCGTCATTTAAAGTCAAAAGATTAAATGTTAAAATTTCATCAATATTGACCATTTTTTCAATGTTCGACTGGTCCGGGGTCATCGTTTTTCATCAGAAAATGGATTTTTTGGACTCTTCCAAAAATGATTCAAAATGTCATTTGGATCGGGCCTCATGTTGAATAACCACTTTTTAAACCCTCACAGTGACCAAAATTGCCATTTTTACAGAGTTTTGCTTACTCAAAATCTTCCAATTTTGTCCAATTTCAGGCACAGAAATGACTTTAAACACACTTATTTTAGTTGAAAAAGTAATAACTCACATCCAACCGTCATTTAAAGTCAAAAGATTAAATGTTAAAATTTCATCAATATTGACCATTTTTTCAACGTTCGACTGGTCCGGGGTCATCGTTTTTCATCAGAAAATGGATTTTTTGGACTCTTCCAAAAATGATTCAAAATGTCATTTGGATCGGGCCTCATGTTGAATAACCACTTTTTAAACCCTCACAGTGACCAAAATTGCCATTTTTACAGAGTTTTGCTTACTCAAAAGCTTCAAATTTTGACCAATTTCAGGCACAGAAATGACTTTAAACACACTTATGTTAGTTGAAAAAGTAATAACTCACATCCAACCGTCATTTAAAGTCAAAAGATTAAATGTTAAAATTTCATCAATATTGACCATTTTTTCAACGTTCGACTGGTCCGGGGTCATCGTTTTTCATCAGAAAATTGATTTTTTGCACTCTACCAAAAATGATTCAGAATGTCATTTGGATCGGGCCTCATGTTGAATAACCACTTTTTAAACCCTCACAGTGACCAAAATTGCCATTTTTACAGAGTTTTGCTTACTCAAAAGCTTCAAATTTTGACCAATTTCAGGCACAGAAATGACTTTAAACACACTTATTTTAGTTGAAAAAGTAATAACTCCCATCCAACCGTCATTTAAAGTCAAAAGATTAAATGTTAAAATTTCAGCAATATTGACCATTTTTTCAACGTTCGACTGGTCCGGGGTCATCGTTTTTCATCAGAAAATTGATTTTTTGCACTCTACCAAAAATGATTCAAAATGTCATTTGGATCGGGCCTCATGTTGAATAACCACTTTTTAAACCCTCACAGTGACCAAAATTGCCATTTTTACAGAGTTTTGCTTACTCAAAATCTTCAATTTTGACCAATTTCAGGGACAGAAATGACTTTAAACACACTTATTTTAGTTGAAAAAGTAATAACTCACATCCAACCGTCATTTAAAGTCAAAAGATTAAATGTTAAAATTTCATCAATATTGACCATTTTTTCAATGTTCGACTGGTCCGGGGTCATCGTTTTTCATCAGAAAATGGATTTTTTGGACTCTTCCAAAAATGATTCAAAATGTCATTTGGATCGGGCCTCATGTTGAATAACCACTTTTTAAACCCTCACAGTGACCAAAATTGCCATTTTTACAGAGTTTTGCTTACTCAAAATCTTCCAATTTTGTCCAATTTCAGGCACAGAAATTACTTTAAACACACTTATTTTAGTTGAAAAAGTAATAACTCACATCCAACCGTCATTTAAAGTCAAAAGATTAAATGTTAAAATTTCATCAATATTGACCATTTTTTCAACGTTCGACTGGTCCGGGGTCATCGTTTTTCATCAGAAAATGGATTTTTTGGACTCTTCCAAAAATGATTCAAAATGTCATTTGGATCGGGCCTCATGTTGAATAACCACTTTTTAAACCCTCACAGTGACCAAAATTGCCATTTTTACAGAGTTTTGCTTACTCAAAGCTTCAAATTTTGACCAATTTCAGGCACAGAAATGACTTTAAACACACTTATTTTAGTTGAAAAAGTAATAACTCACATCCAACCGTCATTTAAAGTCAAAAGATTAAATGTTAAAATTTCATCAATATTGACCATTTTTTCAACGTTCGACTGGTCCGGGGTCATCGTTTTTCATCAGAAAATTGATTTTTTGCACTCTACCAAAAATGATTCAGAATGTCATTTGGATCGGGCCTCATGTTGAATAACCACTTTTTAAACCCTCACAGTGACCAAAATTGCCATTTTTACAGAGTTTTGCTTACTCAAAAGCTTCAAATTTTGACCAATTTCAGGCACAGAAATGACTTTAAACACACTTATTTTAGTTGAAAAAGTAATAACTCCCATCCAACCGTCATTTAAAGTCAAAAGATTAAATGTTAAAATTTCAGCAATATTGACCATTTTTTCAACGTTCGACTGGTCCGGGGTCATCGTTTTTCATCAGAAAATTGATTTTTTGCACTCTACCAAAAATGATTCAAAATGTCATTTGGATCGGGCCTCATGTTGAATAACCACTTTTTAAACCCTCACAGTGACCAAAATTGCCATTTTTACAGAGTTTTGCTTACTCAAAATCTTCAATTTTGACCAATTTCAGGGACAGAAATGACTTTAAACACACTTATTTTAGTTGAAAAAGTAATAACTCACATCCAACCGTCATTTAAAGTCAAAAGATTAAATGTTAAAATTTCATCAATATTGACCATTTTTTCAATGTTCGACTGGTCCGGGGTCATCGTTTTTCATCAGAAAATGGATTTTTTGGACTCTTCCAAAAATGATTCAAAATGTCATTTGGATCGGGCCTCATGTTGAATAACCACTTTTTAAACCCTCACAGTGACCAAAATTGCCATTTTTACAGAGTTTTGCTTACTCAAAATCTTCCAATTTTGTCCAATTTCAGGCACAGAAATGACTTTAAACACACTTATTTTAGTTGAAAAAGTAATAACTCACATCCAACCGTCATTTAAAGTCAAAAGATTAAATGTTAAAATTTCATCAATATTGACCATTTTTTCAACGTTCGACTGGTCCGGGGTCATCGTTTTTCATCAGAAAATGGATTTTTTGGACTCTTCCAAAAATGATTCAAAATGTCATTTGGATCGGGCCTCATGTTGAATAACCACTTTTTAAACCCTCACAGTGACCAAAATTGCCATTTTTACAGAGTTTTGCTTACTCAAAAGCTTCAAATTTTGACCAATTTCAGGCACAGAAATGACTTTAAACACACTTATGTTAGTTGAAAAAGTAATAACTCACATCCAACCGTCATTTAAAGTCAAAAGATTAAATGTTAAAATTTCATCAATATTGACCATTTTTTCAACGTTCGACTGGTCCGGGGTCATCGTTTTTCATCAGAAAATTGATTTTTTGCACTCTACCAAAAATGATTCAGAATGTCATTTGGATCGGGCCTCATGTTGAATAACCACTTTTTAAACCCTCACAGTGACCAAAATTGCCATTTTTACAGAGTTTTGCTTACTCAAAAGCTTCAAATTTTGACCAATTTCAGGCACAGAAATGACTTTAAACACACTTATTTTAGTTGAAAAAGTAATAACTCCCATCCAACCGTCATTTAAAGTCAAAAGATTAAATGTTAAAATTTCAGCAATATTGACCATTTTTTCAACGTTCGACTGGTCCGGGGTCATCGTTTTTCATCAGAAAATTGATTTTTTGCACTCTACCAAAAATGATTCAAAATGTCATTTGGATCGGGCCTCATGTTGAATAACCACTTTTTAAACCCTCACAGTGACCAAAATTGCCATTTTTACAGAGTTTTGCTTACTCAAAATCTTCAATTTTGACCAATTTCAGGGACAGAAATGACTTTAAACACACTTATTTTAGTTGAAAAAGTAATAACTCACATCCAACCGTCATTTAAAGTCAAAAGATTAAATGTTAAAATTTCATCAATATTGACCATTTTTTCAATGTTCGACTGGTCCGGGGTCATCGTTTTTCATCAGAAAATGGATTTTTTGGACTCTTCCAAAAATGATTCAAAATGTCATTTGGATCGGGCCTCATGTTGAATAACCACTTTTTAAACCCTCACAGTGACCAAAATTGCCATTTTTACAGAGTTTTGCTTACTCAAAATCTTCCAATTTTGTCCAATTTCAGGCACAGAAATTACTTTAAACACACTTATTTTAGTTGAAAAAGTAATAACTCACATCCAACCGTCATTTAAAGTCAAAAGATTAAATGTTAAAATTTCATCAATATTGACCATTTTTTCAACGTTCGACTGGTCCGGGGTCATCGTTTTTCATCAGAAAATGGATTTTTTGGACTCTTCCAAAAATGATTCAAAATGTCATTTGGATCGGGCCTCATGTTGAATAACCACTTTTTAAACCCTCACAGTGACCAAAATTGCCATTTTTACAGAGTTTTGCTTACTCAAAGCTTCAAATTTTGACCAATTTCAGGCACAGAAATGACTTTAAACACACTTATTTTAGTTGAAAAAGTAATAACTCACATCCAACCGTCATTTAAAGTCAAAAGATTAAATGTTAAAATTTCATCAATATTGACCATTTTTTCAACGTTCGACTGGTCCGGGGTCA
The DNA here is from genome assembly GCF_964263255.1 of Lissotriton vulgaris. NCBI lineage: Eukaryota > Metazoa > Chordata > Amphibia > Caudata > Salamandridae > Lissotriton > Lissotriton vulgaris. The sequence continues at coordinate 1,092,250 of NW_028251941.1, forward strand.
TCGTTTTTCATCAGAAAATTGATTTTTTGCACTCTACCAAAAATGATTCAGAATGTCATTTGGATCGGGCCTCATGTTGAATAACCACTTTTTAAACCCTCACAGTGACCAAAATTGCCATTTTTACAGAGTTTTGCTTACTCAAAAGCTTCAAATTTTGACCAATTTCAGGCACAGAAATGACTTTAAACACACTTATTTTAGTTGAAAAAGTAATAACTCACATCCAACTGTCATTTAAAGTCAAAAGATTAAATGTTAAAATTTCATCAATATTGACCATTTTTTCAACGTTCGACTGGTCCGGGGTCATCGTTTTTCATCAGAAAATTGATTTTTTGCACTCTACCAAAAATGATTCAGAATGTCATTTGGATCGGGCCTCATTTTGAATAACCACTTTTTAAACCCTCACAGTGACCAAAATTGCCATTTTTACAGAGTTTTGCTTACTCAAAATCTTCAATTTTGATCAATTTCAGGCACAGAAATGACTTTAAACACACTTATTTTAGTTGAAAAAGTAATAACTCAAATCCAACCGTCATTTAAAGTCAAAAGATTAAATGTTAAAATTTCATCAATATTGACCATTTTTTCAACGTTCGACTGGTCCGGGGTCATCGTTTTTCATCAGAAAATGGATTTTTTGGACTCTTCCAAAAATGATTCAAAATGTCATTTGGATCGGGCCTCATGTTGAATAACCACTTTTTAAACCCTCACAGTGACCAAAATTGCCATTTTTACAGAGTTTTGCTTACTCAAAAGCTTCAAATTTTGACCAATTTCAGGCACAGAAATGACTTTAAACACACTTATTTTAGTTGAAAAAGCAATAACTCACATCCAACCGTCATTTAAAGTCAAAAGATTAAATGTTAAAATTTCATCAATATTGACCATTTTTTCAACGTTCGACTGGTCCGGGGTCATCGTTTTTCATCAGAAAATTGATTTTTTGCACTCTACCAAAAATGATTCAGAATGTCATTTGGATCGGGCCTCATGTTGAATAACCACTTTTTAAACCCTCACAGTGACCAAAATTGCCATTTTTACAGAGTTTTGCTTACTCAAAATCTTCCAATTTTGACCAATTTCAGGCACAGAAATGACTTTAAACACACTTATTTTAGTTGAAAAAGTAATAACTCACATCCAACCGTCATTTAAAGTCAAAAGATTAAATGTTAAAATTTCATCAATATTGACCATTTTTTCAACGTTCGACTGGTCCGGGGTCATCGTTTTTCATCAGAAAATGGATTTTTTGGACTCTTCCAAAAATGATTCAAAATGTCATTTGGATCGGGCCTCATGTTGAATAACCACTTTTTAAACCCTCACAGTGACCAAAATTGCCATTTTTACAGAGTTTTGCTTACTCAAATGCTTCAAGTTTTGACCAATTTCAGGCACAGAAATGACTTTAAACACACTTATTTTAGTTGAAAAAGTAATAACTCACATCCAACCGTCATTTAAAGTCAAAAGATTAAATGTTAAAATTTCATCAATATTGACCATTTTTTCAACGTTCGACTGGTCCGGGGTCATCGTTTTTCATCAGAAAATTGATTTTTTGCACTCTACCAAAAATGATTCAGAATGTCATTTGGATCGGGCCTCATTTTGAATAACCACTTTTTAAACCCTCACAGTGACCAAAATTGCCATTTTTACAGAGTTTTGCTTACTCAAAATCTTCAATTTTGACCAATTTCAGGCACAGAAATGACTTTAAACACACTTATTTTAGTTGAAAAAGTAATAACTCAAATCCAACCGTCATTTAAAGTCAAAAGATTAAATGTTAAAATTTCATCAATATTGACCATTTTTTCAACGTTCGACTGGTCCGGGGTCATCGTTTTTCATCAGAAAATGGATTTTTTGGACTCTTCCAAAAATGATTCAAAATGTCATTTGGATCGGGCCTCATGTTGAATAACCACTTTTTAAACCCTCACAGTGACCAAAATTGCCATTTTTACAGAGTTTTGCTTACTCAAAAGCTTCAAATTTTGACCAATTTCAGGCACAGAAATGACTTTAAACACACTTATTTTAGTTGAAAAAGCAATAACTCACATCCAACCGTCATTTAAAGTCAAAAGATTAAATGTTAAAATTTCATCAATATTGACCATTTTTTCAACGTTCGACTGGTCCGGGGTCATCGTTTTTCATCAGAAAATTGATTTTTTGCACTCTACCAAAAATGATTCAGAATGTCATTTGGATCGGGCCTCATGTTGAATAACCACTTTTTAAACCCTCACAGTGACCAAAATTGCCATTTTTACAGAGTTTTGCTTACTCAAAAGCTTCAAATTTTGACCAATTTCAGGCACAGAAATGACTTTAAACACACTTATTTTAGTTGAAAAAGTAATAACTCCCATCCAACCGTCATTTAAAGTCAAAAGATTAAATGTTAAAATTTCAGCAATATTGACCATTTTTTCAACGTTCGACTGGTCCGGGGTCATCGTTTTTCATCAGAAAATTGATTTTTTGCACTCTAGAAAAAATGATTCAAAATGTCATTTGGATCGGGCCTCATGTTGAATAACCACTTTGTAAACCCTCACAGTGACCAAAATTGCCATTTTTACAGAGTTTTGCTTACTCAAAATCTTCAATTTTGACCAATTTCAGGGACAGAAATGACTTTAAACACACTTATTTTAGTTGAAAAAGTAATAACTCACATCCAACCGTCATTTAAAGTCAAAAGATTAAATGTTAAAATTTCATCAATATTGACCATTTTTTCAATGTTCGACTGGTCCGGGGTCATCGTTTTTCATCAGAAAATGGATTTTTTGGACTCTTCCAAAAATGATTCAAAATGTCATTTGGATCGGGCCTCATGTTGAATAACCACTTTTTAAACCCTCACAGTGACCAAAATTGCCATTTTTACAGAGTTTTGCTTACTCAAAAGCTTCAAATTTTGACCAATTTCAGGCACAGAAATGACTTTAAACACACTTATTTTAGTTGAAAAAGTAATAACTCACATCCAACCGTCATTTAAAGTCAAAAGATTAAATGTTAAAATTTCATCAATATTGACCATTTTTTCAACGTTCGACTGGTCCGGGGTCATCGTTTTTCATCAGAAAATTGATTTTTTGCACTCTACCAAAAATGATTCAGAATGTCATTTGGATCGGGCCTCATGTTGAATAACCACTTTTTAAACCCTCACAGTGACCAAAATTGCCATTTTTACAGAGTTTTGCTTACTCAAAAGCTTCAAATTTTGACCAATTTCAGGCACAGAAATGACTTTAAACACACTTATTTTAGTTGAAAAAGTAATAACTCACATCCAACCGTCATTTAAAGTCAAAAGACTAAATGTTAAAATTTCATCAATATTGACCATTTTTTCAATGTTCGACTGGTCCGGGGTCATCGTTTTTCATCAGAAAATGGATTTTTTGGACTCTTCCAAAAATGATTCAAAATGTCATTTGGATCGGGCCTCATGTTGAATAACCACTTTTTAAACCCTCACAGTGACCAAAATTGCCATTTTTACAGAGTTTTGCTTACTCAAAATCTTCCAATTTTGACCAATTTCAGGCACAGAAATTACTTTAAACACACTTATTTTAGTTGAAAAAGTAATAACTCACATCCAACCGTCATTTAAAGTCAAAAGATTAAATGTTAAAATTTCATCAATATTGACCATTTTTTCAACGTTCGACTGGTCCGGGGTCATCGTTTTTCATCAGAAAATGGATTTTTTGGACTCTTCCAAAAATGATTCAAAATGTCATTTGGATCGGGCCTCATGTTGAATAACCACTTTTTAAACCCTCACAGTGACCAAAATTGCCATTTTTACAGAGTTTTGCTTACTCAAAAGCTTCAAATTTTGACCAATTTCAGGCACAGAAATGACTTTAAACACACTTATTTTAGTTGAAAAAGTAATAACTCACATCCAACTGTCATTTAAAGTCAAAAGATTAAATGTTAAAATTTCATCAATATTGACCATTTTTTCAACGTTCGACTGGTCCGGGGTGGTCATTTTTCATCAGAAAATTGATTTTTTGGACTCTACCAAAAATGATTCAAAATGTCATTTGGATCAGGCCTCATGTTGAATAACCACTTTTTAAACCCTCACAGTGACCACAATTGCCATTTTTACAGAGTTTTGCTTACTCAAAATCTTCCAATTTTGACCAATTTCAGGCACAGAAATGACTTTAAACACACTTATTTTAGTTGAAAAAGTAATAACTCACATCCAACCGTCATTTAAAGTCAAAAGATTAAATGTTAAAATTTCAGCAATATTGACCATTTTTTCAACGTTCGATTGGTCCGGGGTCATCGTTTTTCATCAGAAAATTGATTTTTTGCACTCTACCAAAAATGATTCAAAATGTCATTTGGATCGGGCCTCATGTTGAATAACCACTTTTTAAACCCTCACAGTGACCAAAATTGCCATTTTTACAGAGTTTTGCTTACTCAAAATCTTCAATTTTGACCAATTTCAGGCACCGAAATGACTTTAAACACACTTATTTTAGTTGAAAAAGTAATACCTCAAATCCAACCGTCATTTAAAGTCAAAAGATTAAATGTTAAAATTTCATCAATATTGACCATTTTTTCAACGTTCGACTGGTCCGGGGTCATCGTTTTTCATCAGAAAATGGATTTTTTGGACTCTTCCAAAAATGATTCAAAATGTCATTTGGATCGGGCCTCATGTTGAATAACCACTTTTTAAACCCTCACAGTGACCAAAATTGCCATTTTTACAGAGTTTTGCTTACTCAAAATCTTCAATTTTGACCAATTTCAGGCACAGAAATGACTTTAAACACACTTATTTTAGTTGAAAAAGTAATAACTCAAATCCAACCGTCATTTAAAGTCAAAAGATTAAATGTTAAAATTTCATCAATATTGACAATTTTTTCAACGTTCGACTGGTCCGGGGTCATCGTTTTTCATCAGAAAATGGATTTTTTGGACTCTTCCAAAAATGATTCAAAATGTCATTTGGATCGGGCCTCATGTTGAATAACCACTTTTTAAACCCTCACAGTGACCAAAATTGACATTTTTACAGAGTTTTGCTTACTCAAAAGCTTCAAATTTTGACCAATTTCAGGCACAGAAATGACTTTAAACACACTTATTTTAGTTGAAAAAGCAATAACTCACATCCAACCGTCATTTAAAGTCAAAAGATTAAATGTTAAAATTTCATCAATATTGACCATTTTTTCAACGTTCGACTGGTCCGGGGTCATCGTTTTTCATCAGAAAATTGATTTTTTGCACTCTACCAAAAATGATTCAGAATGTCATTTGGATCGGTCCTCATGTTGAATAACCACTTTTTAAACCCTCACAGTGACCAAAATTGCCATTTTTACAGAGTTTTGCTTACTCAAAAGCTTCAAATTTTGACCAATTTCAGGCACAGAAATGACTTTAAACACACTTATTTTAGTTGAAAAAGTAATAACTCACATCCAACCGTCATTTAAAGTCAAAAGATTAAATGTTAAAATTTCAGCAATATTGACCATTTTTTCAACGTTCGACTGGTCCGGGGTCATCGTTTTTCATCAGAAAATTGATTTTTTGCACTCTACCAAAAATGATTCAAAATGTCATTTGGATCGGGCCTCATGTTGAATAACCACTTTTTAAACCCTCACAGTGACCAAAATTGCCATTTTTACAGAGTTTTGCTTACTCAAAATCTTCAATTTTGACCAATTTCAGGGACAGAAATGACTTTAAACACACTTATTTTAGTTGAAAAAGTAATAACTCACATCCAACCGTCATTTAAAGTCAAAAGATTAAATGTTAAAATTTCATCAATATTGACCATTTTTTCAATGTTCGACTGGTCCGGGGTCATCGTTTTTCATCAGAAAATGGATTTTTTGGACTCTTCCAAAAATGATTCAAAATGTCATTTGGATCGGGCCTCATGTTGAATAACCACTTTTTAAACCCTCACAGTGACCAAAATTGCCATTTTTACAGAGTTTTGCTTACTCAAAATCTTCCAATTTTGACCAATTTCAGGCACAGAAATGACTTTAAACACACTTATTTTAGTTGAAAAAGTAATAACTCACATCCAACCGTCATTTAAAGTCAAAAGATTAAATGTTAAAATTTCATCAATATTGACCATTTTTTCAACGTTCGACTGGTCCGGGGTCATCGTTTTTCATCAGAAAATGGATTTTTTGGACTCTTCCAAAAATGATTCAAAATGTCATTTGGATCGGGCCTCATGTTGAATAACCACTTTTTAAACCCTCACAGTGACCAAAATTGCCATTTTTACAGAGTTTTGCTTACTCAAAATCTTCAATTTTGACCAATTTCAGGCACAGAAATGACTTTAAACACACTTATTTTAGTTGAAAAAGTAATACCTCAAATCCAACCGTCATTTAAAGTCAAAAGATTAAATGTTAAAATTTCATCAATATTGACCATTTTTTCAACGTTCGACTGGTCCGGGGTCATCGTTTTTCATCAGAAAATGGATTTTTTGGACTCTTCCAAAAATGATTCAAAATGTCATTTGGATCGGGCCTCATGTTGAATAACCACTTTTTAAACCCTCACAGTGACCAAAATTGCCATTTTTACAGAGTTTTGCTTACTCAAAAGCTTCAAATTTTGACCAATTTCAGGCACAGAAATGACTTTAAACACACTTATTTTAGTTGAAAAAGCAATAACTCACATCCAACCGTCATTTAAAGTCAAAAGATTAAATGTTAAAATTTCATCAATATTGACCATTTTTTCAACGTTCGACTGGTCCGGGGTCATCGTTTTTCATCAGAAAATTGATTTTTTGCACTCTACCAAAAATGATTCAGAATGTCATTTGGATCGGGCCTCATGTTGAATAACCACTTTTTAAACCCTCACAGTGACCAAAATTGCCATTTTTACAGAGTTTTGCTTACTCAAAAGCTTCAAATTTTGACCAATTTCAGGCACAGAAATGACTTTAAACACACTTATTTTAGTTGAAAAAGTAATAACTCACATCCAACCGTCATTTAAAGTCAAAAGATTAAATGTTAAAATTTCAGCAATATTGACCATTTTTTCAACGTTCGACTGGTCCGGGGTCATCGTTTTTCATCAGAAAATTGATTTTTTGCACTCTACCAAAAATGATTCAAAATGTCATTTGGATCGGGCCTCATGTTGAATAACCACTTTTTAAACCCTCACAGTGACCAAAATTGCCATTTTTACAGAGTTTTGCTTACTCAAAATCTTCAATTTTGACCAATTTCAGGGACAGAAATGACTTTAAACACATTTATTTTAGTTGAAAAAGTAATAACTCACATCCAACCGTCATTTAAAGTCAAAAGATTAAATATTAAAATTTCATCAATATTGACCATTTTTTCAATGTTCGACTGGTCCGGGGTCATCGTTTTTCATCAGAAAATGGATTTTTTGGACTCTTCCAAAAATGATTCAAAATGTCATTTGGATCGGGCCTCATGTTGAATAACCACTTTTTAAACCCTCACAGTGACCAAAATTGCCATTTTTACAGAGTTTTGCTTACTCAAAATCTTCCAATTTTGACCAATTTCAGGCACAGAAATGACTTTAAACACACTTATTTTAGTTGAAAAAGTAATAACTCACATCCAACCGTCATTTAAAGTCAAAAGATTAAATGTTAAAATTTCATCAATATTGACCATTTTTTCAACGTTCGACTGGTCCGGGGTCATCGTTTTACATCAGAAAATGGATTTTTTGGACTCTTCCAAAAATGATTCAAAATGTCATTTGGATCGGGCCTCATGTTGAATAACCACTTTTTAAACCCTCACAGTGACCAAAATTGCCATTTTTACAGAGTTTTGCTTACTCAAAAGCTTCAAATTTTGACCAATTTCAGGCACAGAAATGACTTTAAACACACTTATTTTAGTTGAAAAAGTAATAACTCACATCCAACCGTCATTTAAAGTCAAAAGATTAAATGTTAAAATTTCATCAATATTGACCATTTTTTCAACGTTCGACTGGTCCGGGGTCATCGTTTTTCATCAGAAAATTGATTTTTTGCACTCTACCAAAAATGATTCAGAATGTCATTTGGATCGGGCCTCATGTTGAATAACCACTTTTTAAACCCTCACAGTGACCAAAATTGCCATTTTTACAGAGTTTTGCTTACTCAAAAGCTTCAAATTTTGACCAATTTCAGGCACAGAAATGACTTTAAACACACTTATTTTAGTTGAAAAAGTAATAACTCACATCCAACCGTCATTTAAAGTCAAAAGATCAAATGTTAAAATTTCAGCAATATTGACCATTTTTTCAACGTTCGACTGATCCGGGGTCATCGTTTTTCATCAGAAAATTGATTTTTTGCACTCTACCAAAAATGATTCAAAATGTCATTTGGATCGGGCCTCATGTTGAATAACCACTTTTTAAACCCTCACAGTGACCAAAATTGCCATTTTTACAGAGTTTTGCTTACTCAAAATCTTCAATTTTGACCAATTTCAGGCACAGAAATGACTTTAAACACACTTATTTTAGTTGAAAAAGTAATAACTCACATCCAACCGTCATTTAAAGTCAAAAGATTAAATGTTAAAATTTCATCAATTATGACCATTTTTTCAATGTTCGACTGGTCCGGGGTCATCGTTTTTCATCAGAAAATGGACTTTTTGGACTCTTCCAAAAATGATTCAAAATGTCATTTGGATCGGGCCTCATGTTGAATACCCACTTTTTAAACCCTCACAGTGACCAAAATTGCCATTTTTACAGAGTTTTGCTTACTCAAAATCTTCCAATTTTGACCAATTTCAGGCACAGAAATTACTTTAAACACACTTATTTTAGTTGAAAAAGTAATAACTCACATCCAACCGTCATTTAAAGTCAAAAGATTAAATGTTAAAATTTCATCAATATTGACCATTTTTTCAACGTTCGACTGGTCCGGGGTCATCGTTTTTCATCAGAAAATGGATTTTTTGGACTCTTCCAAAAATGATTCAAAATGTCATTTGGATCGGGCCTCATGTTGAATAACCACTTTTTAAAACCTCACAGTGACCAAAATTGCCATTTTTACAGAGTTTTGCTTACTCAAAAGCTTCAAATTTTGACCAATTTCAGGCACAGAAATGACTTTAAACACACTTATTTTAGTTGAAAAAGTAATAACTCACATCCAACCGTCATTTAAAGTCAAAAGATTAAATGTTAAAATTTCATCAATATTGACCATTTTTTCAACGTTCGACTGGTCCGGGGTGGTCATTTTTCATCAGAAAATTGATTTTTTGGACTCTACCAAAAATGATTCAAAATGTCATTTGGATCAGGCCTCATGTTGAATAACCACTTTTTAAACCCTCACAGTGACCAAAATTGCCATTTTTACAGAGTTTTGCTTACTCAAAATCTTCCAATTTTGACCAATTTCAGGCACAGAAATGACTTTAAACACACTTATTTTAGTTGAAAAAGTAATAACTCACATCCAACCGTCATTTAAAGTCAAAAGATTAAATGTTAAAATTTCATCAATATTGACCATTTTTTCAACGTTCGACTGGTCCGGGGTCATCGTTTTTCATCAGAAAATTGATTTTTTGGACTCTTCCAAAAATGATTCAAAATGTCATTTGGATCGGGCCTCATGTTGAATAACCACTTTTTAAACCCTCACAGTGACCAAAATTGCCATTTTTACAGAGTTTTGCTTACTCAAAAGCTTCAAATTTTGACCAATTTCAGGCACAGAAATGACTTTAAACACACTTATTTTAGTTGAAAAAGTAATAACTCACATCCAACTGTCATTTAAAGTCAAAAGATTAAATGTTAAAATTTCATCAATATTGACCATTTTTTCAACGTTCGACTGGTCCGGGGTCATCGTTTTTCATCGGAAAATTGATTTTTTGCACTCTACCAAAAATGATTCAGAATGTCATTTGGATCGGGCCTCATGTTGAATAACCACTTTTTAAACCCTCACAGTGACCAAAATTGCCATTTTTACAGAGTTTTGCTTACTCAAAGCTTCAAATTTTGACCAATTTCAGGCACAGAAATGACTTTAAACACACTTATTTTAGTTGAAAAAGTAATAACTCACATCCAACCGTCATTTAAAGTCAAAAGATTAAATGTTAAAATTTCATCAATATTGACCATTTTTTCAACGTTCGACTGGTCCAGGGTCATCGTTTTTCATCAGAAAATTGATTTTTTGCACTCTACCAAAAATGATTCAGAATGTCATTTGGATCGGGCCTCATGTTGAATAACCACTTTTTAAACCCTCACAGTGACCAAAATTGCCATTTTTACAGAGTTTTGCTTACTCAAAAGCTTCAAATTTTGACCAATTTCAGGCACAGAAATGACTTTAAACACACTTATTTTAGTTGAAAAAGTAATAACTCACATCCAACTGTCATTTAAAGTCAAAAGATTAAATGTTAAAATTTCATCAATATTGACCATTTTTTCAACGTTCGACTGGTCCGGGGTCATCGTTTTTCATCAGAAAATTGATTTTTTGCACTCTACCAAAAATGATTCAGAATGTCATTTGGATCGGGCCTCATTTTGAATAACCACTTTTTAAACCCTCACAGTGACCAAAATTGCCATTTTTACAGAGTTTTGCTTACTCAAAATCTTCAATTTTGATCAATTTCAGGCACAGAAATGACTTTAAACACACTTATTTTAGTTGAAAAAGTAATAACTCAAATCCAACCGTCATTTAAAGTCAAAAGATTAAATGTTAAAATTTCATCAATATTGACCATTTTTTCAACGTTCGACTGGTCCGGGGTCATCGTTTTTCATCAGAAAATGGATTTTTTGGACTCTTCCAAAAATGATTCAAAATGTCATTTGGATCGGGCCTCATGTTGAATAACCACTTTTTAAACCCTCACAGTGACCAAAATTGCCATTTTTACAGAGTTTTGCTTACTCAAAAGCTTCAAATTTTGACCAATTTCAGGCACAGAAATGACTTTAAACACACTTATTTTAGTTGAAAAAGCAATAACTCACATCCAACCGTCATTTAAAGTCAAAAGATTAAATGTTGAAATTTCATCAATATTGACCATTTTTTCAACGTTCGACTGGTCCGGGGTCATCGTTTTTCATCAGAAAATTGATTTTTTGCACTCTACCAAAAATGATTCAGAATGTCATTTGGATCGGGCCTCATGTTGAATAACCACTTTTTAAACCCTCACAGTGACCAAAATTGCCATTTTTACAGAGTTTTGCTTACTCAAAATCTTCCAATTTTGACCAATTTCAGGCACAGAAATGACTTTAAACACACTTATTTTAGTTGAAAAAGTAATAACTCACATCCAACCGTCATTTAAAGTCAAAAGATTAAATGTTAAAATTTCATCAATATTGACCATTTTTTCAACGTTCGACTGGTCCGGGGTCATCGTTTTTCATCAGAAAATGGATTTTTTGGACTCTTCCAAAAATGATTCAAAATGTCATTTGGATCGGGCCTCATGTTGAATAACCACTTTTTAAACCCTCACAGTGACCAAAATTGCCATTTTTACAGAGTTTTGCTTACTCAAATGCTTCAAATTTTGACCAATTTCAGGCACAGAAATGACTTTAAACACACTTATTTTAGTTGAAAAAGTAATAACTCACATCCAACCGTCATTTAAAGTCAAAAGATTAAATGTTAAAATTTCATCAATATTGACCATTTTTTCAACGTTCGACTGGTCCGGGGTCATCGTTTTTCATCAGAAAATTGATTTTTTGCACTCTACCAAAAATGATTCAGAATGTCATTTGGATCGGGCCTCATTTTGAATAACCACTTTTTAAACCCTCACAGTGACCAAAATTGCCATTTTTACAGAGTTTTGCTTACTCAAAATCTTCAATTTTGACCAATTTCAGGCACAGAAATGACTTTAAACACACTTATTTTAGTTGAAAAAGTAATAACTCAAATCCAACCATCATTTAAAGTCAAAAGATTAAATGTTAAAATTTCATCAATATTGACCATTTTTTCAACGTTCGACTGGTCCGGGGTCATCGTTTTTCATCAGAAAATGGATTTTTTGGACTCTTCCAAAAATGATTCAAAATGTCATTTGGATCGGGCCTCATGTTGAATAACCACTTTTTAAACCCTCACAGTGACCAAAATTGCCATTTTTACAGAGTTTTGCTTACTCAAAAGCTTCAAATTTTGACCAATTTCAGGCACAGAAATGACTTTAAACACACTTATTTTAGTTGAAAAAGCAATAACTCACATCCAACCGTCATTTAAAGTCAAAAGATTAAATGTTAAAATTTCATCAATATTGACCATTTTTTCAACGTTCGACTGGTCCGGGGTCATTGTTTTTCATCAGAAAATTGATTTTTTGCACTCTACCAAAAATGATTCAGAATGTCATTTGGATCGGGCCTCATGTTGAATAACCACTTTTTAAACCCTCACAGTGACCAAAATTGCCATTTTTACAGAGTTTTGCTTACTCAAAAGCTTCAAATTTTGACCAATTTCAGGCACAGAAATGACTTTAAACACACTTATTTTAGTTGAAAAAGTAATAACTCCCATCCAACCGTCATTTAAAGTCAAAAGATTAAATGTTAAAATTTCAGCAATATTGACCATTTTTTCAACGTTCGACTGGTCCGGGGTCATCGTTTTTCATCAGAAAATTGATTTTTTGCACTCTACCAAAAATGATTCAAAATGTCATTTGGATCGGGCCTCATGTTGAATAACCACTTTTTAAACCCTCACAGTGACCAAAATTGCCATTTTTACAGAGTTTTGCTTACTCAAAATCTTCAATTTTGACCAATTTCAGGGACAGAAATGACTTTAAACACACTTATTTTAGTTGAAAAAGTAATAACTCACATCCAACCGTCATTTAAAGTCAAAAGATTAAATGTTAAAATTTCATCAATATTGACCATTTTTTCAATGTTCGACTGGTCCGGGGTCATCGTTTTTCATCAGAAAATGGATTTTTTGGACTCTTCCAAAAATGATTCAAAATGTCATTTGGATCGGGCCTCATGTTGAATAACCACTTTTTAAACCCTCACAGTGACCAAAATTGCCATTTTTACAGAGTTTTGCTTACTCAAAAGCTTCAAATTTTGACCAATTTCAGGCACAGAAATGACTTTAAACACACTTATTTTAGTTGAAAAAGTAATAACTCACATCCAACCGTCATTTAAAGTCAAAAGATTAAATGTTAAAATTTCATCAATATTGACCATTTTTTCAACGTTCGACTGGTCCGGGGTCATCGTTTTTCATCAGAAAATTGATTTTTTGCACTCTACCAAAAATGATTCAGAATGTCATTTGGATCGGGCCTCATGTTGAATAACCACTTTTTAAACCCTCACAGTGACCAAAATTGCCATTTTTACAGAGTTTTGCTTACTCAAAAGCTTCAAATTTTGACCAATTTCAGGCACAGAAATGACTTTAAACACACTTATTTTAGTTGAAAAAGTAATAACTCACATCCAACCGTCATTTAAAGTCAAAAGACTAAATGTTAAAATTTCATCAATATTGACCATTTTTTCAATGTTCGACTGGTCCGGGGTCATCGTTTTTCATCAGAAAATGGATTTTTTGGACTCTTCCAAAAATGATTCAAAATGTCATTTGGATCGGGCCTCATGTTGAATAACCACTTTTTAAACCCTCACAGTGACCAAAATTGCCATTTTTACAGAGTTTTGCTTACTCAAAATCTTCCAATTTTGACCAATTTCAGGCACAGAAATTACTTTAAACACACTTATTTTAGTTGAAAAAGTAATAACTCACATCCAACCGTCATTTAAAGTCAAAAGATTAAATGTTAAAATTTCATCAATATTGACCATTTTTTCAACGTTCGACTGGTCCGGGGTCATCGTTTTTCATCAGAAAATGGATTTTTTGGACTCTTCCAAAAATGATTCAAAATGTCATTTGGATCGGGCCTCATGTTGAATAACCACTTTTTAAACCCTCACAGTGACCAAAATTGCCATTTTTACAGAGTTTTGCTTACTCAAAAGCTTCAAATTTTGACCAATTTCAGGCACAGAAATGACTTTAAACACACTTATTTTAGTTGAAAAAGTAATAACTCACATCCAACTGTCATTTAAAGTCAAAAGATTAAATGTTAAAATTTCATCAATATTGACCATTTTTTCAACGTTCGACTGGTCCGGGGTGGTCATTTTTCATCAGAAAATTGATTTTTTGGACTCTACCAAAAATGATTCAAAATGTCATTTGGATCAGGCCTCATGTTGAATAACCACTTTTTAAACCCTCACAGTGACCACAATTGCCATTTTTACAGAGTTTTGCTTACTCAAAATCTTCCAATTTTGACCAATTTCAGGCACAGAAATGACTTTAAACACACTTATTTTAGTTGAAAAAGTAATAACTCACATCCAACCGTCATTTAAAGTCAAAAGATTAAATGTTAAAATTTCAGCAATATTGACCATTTTTTCAACGTTCGATTGGTCAGGGGTCATCGTTTTTCATCAGAAAATTGATTTTTTGCACTCTACCAAAAATGATTCAAAATGTCATTTGGATCGGGCCTCATGTTGAATAACCACTTTTTAAACCCTCACAGTGACCAAAATTGCCATTTTTACAGAGTTTTGCTTACTCAAAATCTTCAATTTTGACCAATTTCAGGCACAGAAATGACTTTAAACACACTTATTTTAGTTGAAAAAGTAATACCTCAAATCCAACCGTCATTTAAAGTCAAAAGATTAAATGTTAAAATTTCATCAATATTGACCATTTTTTCAACGTTCGACTGGTCCGGGGTCATCGTTTTTCATCAGAAAATGGATTTTTTGGACTCTTCCAAAAATGATTCAAAATGTCATTTGGATCGGGCCTCATGTTGAATAACCACTTTTTAAACCCTCACAGTGACCAAAATTGCCATTTTTACAGAGTTTTGCTTACTCAAAATCTTCAATTTTGACCAATTTCAGGCACAGAAATGACTTTAAACACACTTATTTTAGTTGAAAAAGTAATAACTCAAATCCAACCGTCATTTAAAGTCAAAAGATTAAATGTTAAAATTTCATCAATATTGACAATTTTTTCAACGTTCGACTGGTCCGGGGTCATCGTTTTTCATCAGAAAATGGATTTTTTGGACTCTTCCAAAAATGATTCAAAATGTCATTTGGATCGGGCCTCATGTTGAATAACCACTTTTTAAACCCTCACAGTGACCAAAATTGACATTTTTACAGAGTTTTGCTTACTCAAAAGCTTCAAATTTTGACCAATTTCAGGCACAGAAATGACTTTAAACACACTTATTTTAGTTGAAAAAGCAATAACTCACATCCAACCGTCATTTAAAGTCAAAAGATTAAATGTTAAAATTTCATCAATATTGACCATTTTTTCAACGTTCGACTGGTCCGGGGTCATCGTTTTTCATCAGAAAATTGATTTTTTGCACTCTACCAAAAATGATTCAGAATGTCATTTGGATCGGGCCTCATGTTGAATAACCACTTTTTAAACCCTCACAGTGACCAAAATTGCCATTTTTACAGAGTTTTGCTTACTCAAAAGCTTCAAATTTTGACCAATTTCAGGCACAGAAATGACTTTAAACACACTTATTTTAGTTGAAAAAGTAATAACTCACATCCAACCGTCATTTAAAGTCAAAAGATTAAATGTTAAAATTTCAGCAATATTGACCATTTTTTCAACGTTCGACTGGTCCGGGGTCATCGTTTTTCATCAGAAAATTGATTTTTTGCACTCTACCAAAAATGATTCAAAATGTCATTTGGATCGGGCCTCATGTTGAATAACCACTTTTTAAACCCTCACAGTGACCAAAATTGCCATTTTTACAGAGTTTTGCTTACTCAAAATCTTCAATTTTGACCAATTTCAGGGACAGAAATGACTTTAAACACACTTATTTTAGTTGAAAAAGTAATAACTCACATCCAACCGTCATTTAAAGTCAAAAGATTAAATGTTAAAATTTCATCAATATTGACCATTTTTTCAATGTTCGACTGGTCCGGGGTCATCGTTTTTCATCAGAAAATGGATTTTTTGGACTCTTCCAAAAATGATTCAAAATGTCATTTGGATCGGGCCTCATGTTGAATAACCACTTTTTAAACCCTCACAGTGACCAAAATTACCATTTTTACAGAGTTTTGCTTACTCAAAATCTTCCAATTTTGACCAATTTCAGGCACAGAAATGACTTTAAACACACTTATTTTAGTTGAAAAAGTAATAACTCACATCCAACCGTCATTTAAAGTCAAAAGATTAAATGTTAAAATTTCATCAATATTGACCATTTTTTCAACGTTCGACTGGTCCGGGGTCATCGTTTTTCATCAGAAAATTGATTTTTTGGACTCTTCCAAAAATGATTCAAAATGTCATTTGGATCGGGCCTCATGTTGAATAACCACTTTTTAAACCCTCACAGTGACCAAAATTGCCATTTTTACAGAGTTTTGCTTACTCAAAATCTTCAATTTTGACCAATTTCAGGCACAGAAATGACTTTAAACACACTTATTTTAGTTGAAAAAGTAATACCTCAAATCCAACCGTCATTTAAAGTCAAAAGATTAAATGTTAAAATTTCATCAATATTGACCATTTTTTCAACGTTCGACTGGTCCGGGGTCATCGTTTTTCATCAGAAAATGGATTTTTTGGACTCTTCCAAAAATGATTCAAAATGTCATTTGGATCGGGCCTCATGTTGAATAACCACTTTTTAAACCCTCACAGTGACCAAAATTGCCATTTTTACAGAGTTTTGCTTACTCAAAAGCTTCAAATTTTGACCAATTTCAGGCACAGAAATGACTTTAAACACACTTATTTTAGTTGAAAAAGCAATAACTCACATCCAACCGTCATTTAAAGTCAAAAGATTAAATGTTAAAATTTCATCAATATTGACCATTTTTTCAACGTTCGACTGGTCCGGGGTCATCGTTTTTCATCAGAAAATTGATTTTTTGCACTCTACCAAAAATGATTCAGAATGTCATTTGGATCGGGCCTCATGTTGAATAACCACTTTTTAAACCCTCACAGTGACCAAAATTGCCATTTTTACAGAGTTTTGCTTACTCAAAAGCTTCAAATTTTGACCAATTTCAGGCACAGAAATGACTTTAAACACACTTATTTTAGTTGAAAAAGTAATAACTCACATCCAACCGTCATTTAAAGTCAAAAGATTAAATGTTAAAATTTCAGCAATATTGACCATTTTTTCAACGTTCGACTGGTCCGGGGTCATCGTTTTTCATCAGAAAATTGATTTTTTGCACTCTACCAAAAATGATTCAAAATGTCATTTGGATCGGGCCTCATGTTGAATAACCACTTTTTAAACCCTCACAGTGACCAAAATTGCCATTTTTACAGAGTTTTGCTTACTCAAAATCTTCAATTTTGACCAATTTCAGGGACAGAAATGACTTTAAACACATTTATTTTAGTTGAAAAAGTAATAACTCACATCCAACCGTCATTTAAAGTCAAAAGATTAAATGTTAAAATTTCATCAATATTGACCATTTTTTCAATGTTCGACTGGTCCGGGGTCATCGTTTTTCATCAGAAAATTGATTTTTTGGACTCTTCCAAAAATGATTCAAAATGTCATTTGGATCGGGCCTCATGTTGAATAACCACTTTTTAAACCCTCACAGTGACCAAAATTGCCATTTTTACAGAGTTTTGCTTACTCAAAATCTTCCAATTTTGACCAATTTCAGGCACAGAAATGACTTTAAACACACTTATTTTAGTTGAAAAAGTAATAACTCACATCCAACCGTCATTTAAAGTCAAAAGATTAAATGTTAAAATTTCATCAATATTGACCATTTTTTCAACGTTCGACTGGTCCGGGGTCATCGTTTTACATCAGAAAATGGATTTTTTGGACTCTTCCAAAAATGATTCAAAATGTCATTTGGATCGGGCCTCATGTTGAATAACCACTTTTTAAACCCTCACAGTGACCAAAATTGCCATTTTTACAGAGTTTTGCTTACTCAAAAGCTTCAAATTTTGACCAATTTCAGGCACAGAAATGACTTTAAACACACTTATTTTAGTTGAAAAAGTAATAACTCACATCCAACCGTCATTTAAAGTCAAAAGATTAAATGTTAAAATTTCATCAATATTGACCATTTTTTCAACGTTCGACTGGTCCGGGGTCATCGTTTTTCATCAGAAAATTGATTTTTTGCACTCTACCAAAAATGATTCAGAATGTCATTTGGATCGGGCCTCATGTTGAATAACCACTTTTTAAACCCTCACAGTGACCAAAATTGCCATTTTTACAGAGTTTTGCTTACTCAAAAGCTTCAAATTTTGACCAATTTCAGGCACAGAAATGACTTTAAACACACTTATTTTAGTTGAAAAAGTAATAACTCACATCCAACCGTCATTTAAAGTCAAAAGATCAAATGTTAAAATTTCAGCAATATTGACCATTTTTTCAACGTTCGACTGATCCGGGGTCATCGTTTTTCATCAGAAAATTGATTTTTTGCACTCTACCAAAAATGATTCAAAATGTCATTTGGATCGGGCCTCATGTTGAATAACCACTTTTTAAACCCTCACAGTGACCAAAATTGCCATTTTTACAGAGTTTTGCTTACTCAAAATCTTCAATTTTGACCAATTTCAGGCACAGAAATGACTTTAAACACACTTATTTTAGTTGAAAAAGTAATAACTCACATCCAACCGTCATTTAAAGTCAAAAGATTAAATGTTAAAATTTCATCAATTATGACCATTTTTTCAATGTTCGACTGGTCCGGGGTCATCGTTTTTCATCAGAAAATGGACTTTTTGGACTCTTCCAAAAATGATTCAAAATGTCATTTGGATCGGGCCTCATGTTGAATACCCACTTTTTAAACCCTCACAGTGACCAAAATTGCCATTTTTACAGAGTTTTGCTTACTCAAAATCTTCCAATTTTGACCAATTTCAGGCACAGAAATTACTTTAAACACACTTATTTTAGTTGAAAAAGTAATAACTCACATCCAACCGTCATTTAAAGTCAAAAGATTAAATGTTAAAATTTCATCAATATTGACCATTTTTTCAACGTTCGACTGGTCCGGGGTCATCGTTTTTCATCAGAAAATGGATTTTTTGGACTCTTCCAAAAATGATTCAAAATGTCATTTGGATCGGGCCTCATGTTGAATAACCACTTTTTAAAACCTCACAGTGACCAAAATTGCCATTTTTACAGAGTTTTGCTTACTCAAAAGCTTCAAATTTTGACCAATTTCAGGCACAGAAATGACTTTAAACACACTTATTTTAGTTGAAAAAGTAATAACTCACATCCAACCGTCATTTAAAGTCAAAAGATTAAATGTTAAAATTTCATCAATATTGACCATTTTTTCAACGTTCGACTGGTCCGGGGTGGTCATTTTTCATCAGAAAATTGATTTTTTGGACTCTACCAAAAATGATTCAAAATGTCATTTGGATCAGGCCTCATGTTGAATAACCACTTTTTAAACCCTCACAGTGACCAAAATTGACATTTTTACAGAGTTTTGCTTACTCAAAATCTTCCAATTTTGACCAATTTCAGGCACAGAAATGACTTTAAACACACTTATTTTAGTTGAAAAAGTAATAACTCACATCCAACCGTCATTTAAAGTCAAAAGATTAAATGTTAAAATTTCATCAATATTGACCATTTTTTCAACGTTCGACTGGTCCGGGGTCATCGTTTTTCATCAGAAAATTGATTTTTTGGACTCTTCCAAAAATGATTCAAAATGTCATTTGGATCGGGCCTCATGTTGAATAACCACTTTTTAAACCCTCACAGTGACCAAAATTGCCATTTTTACAGAGTTTTGCTTACTCAAAAGCTTCAAATTTTGACCAATTTCAGGCACAGAAATGACTTTAAACACACTTATTTTAGTTGAAAAAGTAATAACTCACATCCAACTGTCATTTAAAGTCAAAAGATTAAATGTTAAAATTTCATCAATATTGACCATTTTTTCAACGTTCGACTGGTCCGGGGTCATCGTTTTTCATCGGAAAATTGATTTTTTGCACTCTACCAAAAATGATTCAGAATGTCATTTGGATCGGGCCTCATGTTGAATAACCACTTTTTAAACCCTCACAGTGACCAAAATTGCCATTTTTACAGAGTTTTGCTTACTCAAAATCTTCAATTTTGACCAATTTCAGGCACAGAAATGACTTTAAACACACTTATTTTAGTTGAAAAAGTAATAACTCAAATCCAACCGTCATTTAAAGTCAAAAGATTAAATGTTAAAATTTCATCAATATTGACCATTTTTTCAACGTTCGACTGGTCCGGGGTCATCGTTTTTCATCAGAAAATGGATTTTTTGGACTCTTCCAAAAATGATTCAAAATGTCATTTGGATCGGGCCTCATGTTGAATAACCACTTTTTAAACCCTCACAGTGACCAAAATTGCCATTTTTACAGAGTTTTGCTTACTCATAAGCTTCAAATTTGACCAATTTCAGGCACAGAAATGACTTTAAACACACTTATTTTAGTTGAAAAAGTAATAACTCACATCCAACTGTCATTTAAAGTCAAAAGATTAAATGTTAAAATTTCATCAATATTGACCATTTTTTCAATGTTCGACTGGTCCGGGGTCATCGTTTTTCATCAGAAAATGGATTTTTTGGACTCTTCCAAAAATGATTCAAAATGTCATTTGGATCGGGCCTCATGTTGAATAACCACTTTTTAAACCCTCACAGTGACCAAAATTGCCATTTTTACAGAGTTTTGCTTACTCAAAATCTTCCAATTTTGACCAATTTCAGGGACAGAAATGACTTTAAACACACTTATTTTAGTTGAAAAAGTAATAACTCACATCCAACCGTCATTTAAAGTCAAAAGATTAAATGTTAAAATTTCATCAATGTTGACCATTTTTTCAACGTTCGACTGGTCCGGGGTCATCGTTTTTCATCAGAAAATGGATTTTTTGGACTCTTCCAAAAATGATTCAAAATGTCATTTGGATCGGGCCTCATGTTGAATAACCACTTTTTAAACCCTCACAGTGACCAAAATTGCCATTTTTACAGAGTTTTGCTTACTCAAAAGCTTCAAATTTTGACCAATTTCAGGCACAGAAATGACTTTAAACACACTTATTTTAGTTGAAAAAGTAATAACTCACATCCAACCGTCATTTAAAGTCAAAAGATTAAATGTTAAAATTTCATCAATATTGACCATTTTTTCAACGTTCGACTGGTCCGGGGTCATCGTTTTTCATCAGAAAATTGATTTTTTGCACTCTACCAAAAATGATTCAGAATGTCATTTGGATCGGGCCTCATGTTGAATAACCACTTTTTAAACCCTCACAGTGACCAAAATTGCCATTTTTACAGAGTTTTGCTTACTCAAAAGCTTCAAATTTTGACCAATTTCAGGCACAGAAATGACTTTAAACACACTTATTTTAGTTGAAAAAGTAATAACTCACATCCAACCGTCATTTAAAGTCAAAAGATCAAATGTTAAAATTTCAGCAATATTGACCATTTTTTCAACGTTCGACTGATCCGGGGTCATCGTTTTTCATCAGAAAATTGATTTTTTTGCACTCTACCAAAAATGATTCAAAATGTCATTTGGATCGGGCCTCATGTTGAATAACCACTTTTTAAACCCTCACAGTGACCAAAATTGCCATTTTTACAGAGTTTTGCTTACTCAAAATCTTCAATTTTGACCAATTTCAGGCACAGAAATGACTTTAAACACACTTATTTTAGTTGAAAAAGTAATAACTCACATCCAACCGTCATTTAAAGTCAAAAGATTAAATGTTAAAATTTCATCAATATTGACCATTTTTTCAATGTTCGACTGGTCCGGGGTCATCGTTTTTCATCAGAAAATGGATTTTTTGGACTCTTCCAAAAATGATTCAAAATGTCATTTGGATCGGGCCTCATGTTGAATAACCACTTTTTAAACCCTCACAGTGACCAAAATTGCCATTTTTACAGAGTTTTGCTTACTCAAAATCTTCCAATTTTGACCAATTTCAGGCACAGAAATTACTTTAAACACACTTATTTTAGTTGAAAAAGTAATAACTCACATCCAACCGTCATTTAAAGTCAAAAGATTAAATGTTAAAATTTCATCAATATTGACCATTTTTTCAACGTTCGACTGGTCCGGGGTCATCGTTTTTCATCAGAAAATGGATTTTTTGGACTCTTCCAAAAATGATTCAAAATGTCATTTGGATCGGGCCTCATGTTGAATAACCACTTTTTAAACCCTCACAGTGACCAAAATTGCCATTTTTACAGAGTTTTGCTTACTCAAAAGCTTCAAATTTTGACCAATTTCAGGCACAGAAATGACTTTAAACACACTTATTTTAGTTGAAAAAGTAATAACTCACATCCAACTGTCATTTAAAGTCAAAAGATTAAATGTTAAAATTTCATCAATATTGACCATTTTTTCAACGTTCGACTGGTCCGGGGTCATCGTTTTTCATCAGAAAATTGATTTTTTGCACTCTACCAAAAATGATTCAGAATGTCATTTGGATCGGGCCTCATTTTGAATAACCACTTTTTAAACCCTCACAGTGACCAAAATTGCCATTTTTACAGAGTTTTGCTTACTCAAAATCTTCAATTTTGATCAATTTCAAGCACAGAAATGACTTTAAACACACTTATTTTAGTTGAAAAAGTAATAACTCAAATCCAACCGTCATTTAAAGTCAAAAGATTAAATGTTAAAATTTCATCAATATTGACCATTTTTTCAACGTTCGACTGGTCCGGGGTCATCGTTTTTCATCAGAAAATGGATTTTTTGAACTCTTCCAAAAATGATTCAAAATGTCATTTGGATCGGGCCTCATGTTGAATAACCACTTTTTAAACCCTCACAGTGACCAAAATTGCCATTTTTACAGAGTTTTGCTTACTCAAAAGCTTCAAATTTTGACCAATTTCAGGCACAGAAATGACTTTAAACACACTTATTTTAGTTGAAAAAGCAATAACTCACATCCAACCGTCATTTAAAGTCAAAAGATTAAATGTTAAAATTTCATCAATATTGACCATTTTTCCAACGTTCGACTGGTCCGGGGTCATCGTTTTTCATCAGAAAATTGATTTTTTGCACTCTACCAAAAATGATTCAGAATGTCATTTGGATCGGGCCTCATGTTGAATAACCACTTTTTAAACCCTCACAGTGACCAAAATTGCCATTTTTACAGAGTTTTGCTTACTCAAAATCTTCCAATTTTGACCAATTTCAGGCACAGAAATGACTTTAAACACACTTATTTTAGTTGAAAAAGTAATAACTCACATCCAACCGTCATTTAAAGTCAAAAGATTAAATGTTAAAATTTCATCAATATTGACCATTTTTTCAACGTTCGACTGGTCCGGGGTCATCGTTTTTCATCAGAAAATTGATTTTTTGCACTCTACCAAAAATGATTCAGAATGTCATTTGGATCGGGCCTCATGTTGAATAACCACTTTTTAAACCCTCACAGTGACCAAAATTGCCATTTTTACAGAGTTTTGCTTACTCAAAAGCTTCAAATTTTGACCAATTTCAGGCACAGAAATGACTTTAAACACACTTATTTTAGTTGAAAAAGTAATAACTCACATCCAACCGTCATTTAAAGTCAAAAGATCAAATGTTAAAATTTCAGCAATATTGACCATTTTTTCAACGTTCGACTGATCCGGGGTCATCGTTTTTCATCAGAAAATTGATTTTTTGCACTCTACCAAAAATGATTCAAAATGTCATTTGGATCGGGCCTCATGTTGAATAACCACTTTTTAAACCCTCACAGTGACCAAAATTGCCATTTTTACAGAGTTTTGCTTACTCAAAATCTTCAATTTTGACCAATTTCAGGCACAGAAATGACTTTAAACACACTTATTTTAGTTGAAAAAGTAATACCTCAAATCCAACCGTCATTTAAAGTCAAAAGATTAAATGTTAAAATTTCATCAATATTGACCATTTTTTCAACGTTCGACTGGTCCGGGGTCATCGTTTTTCATCAGAAAATGGATTTTTTGGACTCTTCCAAAAATGATTCAAAATGTCATTTGGATCGGGCCTCATGTTGAATAACCACTTTTTAAACCCTCACAGTGACCAAAATTGCCATTTTTACAGAGTTTTGCTTACTCAAAAGCTTCAAATTTTGACCAATTTCAGGCACAGAAATGACTTTAAACACACTTATTTTAGTTGAAAAAGTAATAACTCACATCCAACTGTCATTTAAAGTCAAAAGATTAAATGTTAAAATTTCATCAATATTGACCATTTTTTCAACGTTCGACTGGTCCGGGGTCATCGTTTTTCATCAGAAAATTGATTTTTTGCACTCTACCAAAAATGATTCAGAATGTCATTTGGATCGGGCCTCATTTTGAATAACCACTTTTTAAACCCTCACAGTGACCAAAATTGCCATTTTTACAGAGTTTTGCTTACTCAAAATCTTCAATTTTGATCAATTTCAGGCACAGAAATGACTTTAAACACACTTATTTTAGTTGAAAAAGTAATAACTCAAATCCAACCGTCATTTAAAGTCAAAAGATTAAATGTTAAAATTTCATCAATATTGACCATTTTTTCAACGTTCGACTGGTCCGGGGTCATCGTTTTTCATCAGAAAATGGATTTTTTGGACTCTTCCAAAAATGATTCAAAATGTCATTTGGATCGGGCCTCATGTTGAATAACCACTTTTTAAACCCTCACAGTGACCAAAATTGCCATTTTTACAGAGTTTTGCTTACTCAAAAGCTTCAAATTTTGACCAATTTCAGGCACAGAAATGACTTTAAACACACTTATTTTAGTTGAAAAAGTAATAACTCACATCCAACCGTCATTTAAAGTCAAAAGATTAAATGTTAAAATTTCATCAATATTGACCATTTTTTCAACGTTCGACTGGTCCGGGGTCATCGTTTTTCATCAGAAAATTGATTTTTTGCACTCTACCAAAAATGATTCAGAATGTCATTTGGATCGGGCCTCATGTTGAATAACCACTTTTTAAACCCTCACAGTGACCAAAATTGCCATTTTTACAGAGTTTTGCTTACTCAAAAGCTTCAAATTTTGACCAATTTCAGGCACAGAAATGACTTTAAACACACTTATTTTAGTTGAAAAAGTAATAACTCACATCCAACCGTCATTTAAAGTCAAAAGATCAAATGTTAAAATTTCAGCAATATTGACCATTTTTTCAACGTTCGACTGATCCGGGGTCATCGTTTTTCATCAGAAAATTGATTTTTTGCACTCTACCAAAAATTATTCAAAATGTCATTTGGATCGGGCCTCATGTTGAATAACCACTTTTTAAACCCTCACAGTGACCAAAATTGCCATTTTTACAGAGTTTTGCTTACTCAAAATCTTCAATTTTGACCAATTTCAGGCACAGAAATGACTTTAAACACACTTATTTTAGTTGAAAAAGTAATAACTCACATCCAACCGTCATTTAAAGTCAAAAGATTAAATGTTAAAATTTCATCAATATTGACCATTTTTTCAATGTTCGACTGGTCCGGGGTCATCGTTTTTCATCAGAAAATGGATTTTTTGGACTCTTCCAAAAATGATTCAAAATGTCATTTGGATCGGGCCTCATGTTGAATAACCACTTTTGAAACCCTCACAGTGACCAAAATTGCCATTTTTACAGAGTTTTGCTTACTCAAAATCTTCCAATTTTGACCAATTTCAGGCACAAAAATTACTTTAAACACACTTATTTTAGTTGAAAAAGTAATAACTCACATCCAACCGTCATTTAAAGTCAAAAGATTAAATGTTAAAATTTCATCAATATTGACCATTTTTTCAATGTTCGACTGGTCCGGGGTCATCGTTTTTCATCAGAAAATGGATTTTTTGGACTCTTCCAAAAATGATTCAAAATGTCATTTGGATCGGGCCTCATGTTGAATAACCACTTTTTAAACCCTCACAGTGACCAAAATTGCCATTTTTACAGAGTTTTGCTTACTCAAAAGCTTCAAATTTTGACCAATTTCAGGCACAGAAATGACTTTAAACACACTTATTTTAGTTGAAAAAGTAATAACTCACATCCAACCGTCATTTAAAGTCAAAAGATTAAATGTTAAAATTTCATCAATATTGACCATTTTTTCAACGTTCGACTGGTCCGGGGTGGTCATTTTTCATCAGAAAATTGATTTTTTGGACTCTACCAAAAATGATTCAAAATGTCATTTGGATCAGGCCTCATGTTGAATAACCACTTTTTAAACCCTCACAGTGACCAAAATTGCCATTTTTACAGAGTTTTGCTTACTCAAAATCTTCCAATTTTGACCAATTTCAGGCACAGAAATGACTTTAAACACACTTATTTTAGTTGAAAAAGTAATAACTCACATCCAACCGTCATTTAAAGTCAAAAGATTAAATGTTAAAATTTCAGCAATATTGACCATTTTTTCAATGTTCGACTGGTCCGGGGTCATCGTTTTTCATCAGAAAATTGATTTTTTGCACTCTACCAAAAATGATTCAAAATGTCATTTGGATCGGGCCTCATGTTGAATAACCACTTTTTAAACCCTCACAGTGACCAAAATTGCCATTTTTACAGAGTTTTGCTTACTCAAAATCTTCAATTTTCACCAATTTCAGGCACAGAAATGACTTTAAACACACTTATTTTAGTTGAAAAAGTAATACCTCAAATCCAACCGTCATTTAAAGTCAAAAGATTAAATGTTAAAATTTCATCAATATTGACCATTTTTTCAACGTTCGACTGGTCCGGGGTCATCGTTTTTCATCAGAAAATGGATTTTTTGGACTCTTCCAAAAATGATTCAAAATGTCATTTGGATCGGGCCTCATGTTGAATAACCACTTTTTAAACCCTCACAGTGACCAAAATTGCCATTTTTACAGAGTTTTGCTTACTCAAAAGCTTCAAATTTTGACCAATTTCAGGCACAGAAATGACTTTAAACACACTTATTTTAGTTGAAAAAGTAATAACTCACATCCAACTGTCATTTAAAGTCAAAAGATTAAATGTTAAAATTTCATCAATATTGACCATTTTTTCAACGTTTGAATGGTCCGGGGTCATCGTTTTTCATCAGAAAATTGATTTTTTGCATTCTACCAAAAATGATTCAGAATGTCATTTGGATCGGGCCTCATTTTGAATAACCACTTTTTAAACCCTCACAGTGACCAAAATTGCCATTTTTACAGAGTTTTGCTTACTCAAAATCTTCAATTTTGACCAATTTCAGGCACAGAAATGACTTTAAACACACTTATTTTAGTTGAAAAAGTAATAACTCAAATCCAACCGTCATTTAAAGTCAAAAGATTAAATGTTAAAATTTCATCAATATTGACAATTTTTTCAACGTTCGACTGGTCCGGGGTCATCGTTTTTCATCAGAAAATGGATTTTTTGGACTCTTCCAAAAATGATTCAAAATGTCATTTGGATCGGGCCTCATGTTGAATAACCACTTTTTAAACCCTCACAGTGACCAAAATTGCCATTTTTACAGAGTTTTGCTTACTCAAAAGCTTCAAATTTTGACCAATTTCAGGCACAGAAATGACTTTAAACACACTTATTTTAGTTGAAAAAGCAATAACTCACATCCAACCGTCATTTAAAGTCAAAAGATTAAATGTTAAAATTTCATCAATATTGACCATTTTTTCAACGTTCGACTGGTCCGGGGTCATCATTTTTCATCAGAAAATTGATTTTTTGCACTCTACCAAAAATGATTCAGAATGTCATTTGGATCGGGCCTCATGTTGAATAACCACTTTTTAAACCCTCACAGTGACCAAAATTGCCATTTTTACAGAGTTTTGCTTACTCAAAAGCTTCAAATTTTGACCAATTTCAGGCACAGAAATGACTTTAAACACACTTATTTTAGTTGAAAAAGTAATAACTCCCATCCAACCGTCATTTAAAGTCAAAAGATTAAATGTTAACATTTCAGCAATATTGACCATTTTTTCAACGTTCGACTGGTCCGGGGTCATCGTTTTTCATCAGAAAATTGATTTTTTGCACTCTACCAAAAATGATTCAAAATGTCATTTGGATCGGGCCTCATGTTGAATAACCACTTTTTAAACCCTCACAGTGACCAAAATTGCCATTTTTACAGAGTTTTGCTTACTCAAAATCTTCAATTTTGACCAATTTCAGGGACAGAAATGACTTTAAACACACTTATTTTAGTTGAAAAAGTAATACCTCAAATCCAACCGTCATTTAAAGTCAAAAGATTAAATGTTAAAATTTCATCAATATTGACCATTTTTTCAACGTTCGACTGGTCCGGGGTCATCGTTTTTCATCAGAAAATGGATTTTTTGGACTCTTCCAAAAATGATTCAAAATGTCATTTGGATCGGGCCTCATGTTGAATAACCACTTTTTAAACCCTCACAGTGACCAAAATTGCCATTTTTACAGAGTTTTGCTTACTCAAAAGCTTCAAATTTTGACCAATTTCAGGCACAGAAATGACTTTAAACACACTTATTTTAGTTGAAAAAGTAATAACTCACATCCAACTGTCATTTAAAGTCAAAAGATTAAATGTTAAAATTTCATCAATATTGACCATTTTTTCAACGTTCGACTGGTCCGGGGTCATCGTTTTTCATCAGAAAATTGATTTTTTGCACTCTACCAAAAATGATTCAAAATGTCATTTGGATCGGGCCTCATTTTGAATAACCACTTTTTAAACCCTCACAGTGACCAAAATTGCCATTTTTACAGAGTTTTGCTTACTCAAAATCTTCAATTTTGATCAATTACAGGCACAGAAATGACTTTAAACACACTTATTTTAGTTGAAAAAGTAATAACTCAAATCCAACCGTCATTTAAAGTCAAAAGATTAAATGTTAAAATTTCATCAATATTGACCATTTTTTCAACGTTCGACTGGTCCGGGGTCATCGTTTTTCATCAGAAAATTGATTTTTTGCACTCTACCAAAAATGATTCAAAATGTCATTTGGATCGGGCCTCATGTTGAATAACCACTTTTTAAACCCTCACAGTGACCAAAATTGCCATTTTTACAGAGTTTTGCTTACTCAAAAGCTTCAAATTTTGACCAATTTCAGGCACAGAAATGACTTTAAACACACTTATTTTAGTTGAAAAAGCAATAACTCACATCCAACCGTCATTTAAAGTCAAAAGATTAAATGTTAAAATTTCAGCAATATTGACCATTTTTTCAACGTTCGACTGGTCCGGGGTCATCGTTTTTCATCAGAAAATTGATTTTTTGCACTCTACCAAAAATGATTCAAAATGTCATTTGGATCGGGCCTCATGTTGAATAACCACTTTTTAAACCCTCACAGTGACCAAAATTGCCATTTTTACAGAGTTTTGCTTACTCAAAATCTTCAATTTTCACCAATTTCAGGCACAGAAATGACTTTAAACACACTTATTTTAGTTGAAAAAGTAATACCTCAAATCCAACCGTCATTTAAAGTCAAAAGATTAAATGTTAAAATTTCATCAATATTGACCATTTTTTCAACGTTCGACTGGTCCGGGGTCATCGTTTTTCATCAGAAAATGGATTTTTTGGACTCTTCCAAAAATGATTCAAAATGTCATTTGGATCGGGCCTCATGTTGAATAACCACTTTTTAAACCCTCACAGTGACCAAAATTGCCATTTTTACAGAGTTTTGCTTACTCAAAAGCTTCAAATTTTGACCAATTTCAGGCACAGAAATGACTTTAAACACACTTATTTTAGTTGAAAAAGTAATAACTCACATCCAACTGTCATTTAAAGTCAAAAGATTAAATGTTAAAATTTCATCAATATTGACCATTTTTTCAACGTTTGAATGGTCCGGGGTCATCGTTTTTCATCAGAAAATTGATTTTTTGCATTCTACCAAAAATGATTCAGAATGTCATTTGGATCGGGCCTCATTTTGAATAACCACTTTTTAAACCCTCACAGTGACCAAAATTGCCATTTTTACAGAGTTTTGCTTACTCAAAATCTTCAATTTTGACCAATTTCAGGCACAGAAATGACTTTAAACACACTTATTTTAGTTGAAAAAGTAATAACTCAAATCCAACCGTCATTTAAAGTCAAAAGATTAAATGTTAAAATTTCATCAATATTGACAATTTTTTCAACGTTCGACTGGTCCGGGGTCATCGTTTTTCATCAGAAAATGGATTTTTTGGACTCTTCCAAAAATGATTCAAAATGTCATTTGGATCGGGCCTCATGTTGAATAACCACTTTTTAAACCCTCACAGTGACCAAAATTGCCATTTTTACAGAGTTTTGCTTACTCAAAAGCTTCAAATTTTGACCAATTTCAGGCACAGAAATGACTTTAAACACACTTATTTTAGTTGAAAAAGCAATAACTCACATCCAACCGTCATTTAAAGTCAAAAGATTAAATGTTAAAATTTCATCAATATTGACCATTTTTTCAACGTTCGACTGGTCCGGGGTCATCATTTTTCATCAGAAAATTGATTTTTTGCACTCTACCAAAAATGATTCAGAATGTCATTTGGATCGGGCCTCATGTTGAATAACCACTTTTTAAACCCTCACAGTGACCAAAATTGCCATTTTTACAGAGTTTTGCTTACTCAAAAGCTTCAAATTTTGACCAATTTCAGGCACAGAAATGACTTTAAACACACTTATTTTAGTTGAAAAAGTAATAACTCCCATCCAACCGTCATTTAAAGTCAAAAGATTAAATGTTAACATTTCAGCAATATTGACCATTTTTTCAACGTTCGACTGGTCCGGGGTCATCGTTTTTCATCAGAAAATTGATTTTTTGCACTCTACCAAAAATGATTCAAAATGTCATTTGGATCGGGCCTCATGTTGAATAACCACTTTTTAAACCCTCACAGTGACCAAAATTGCCATTTTTACAGAGTTTTGCTTACTCAAAATCTTCAATTTTGACCAATTTCAGGGACAGAAATGACTTTAAACACACTTATTTTAGTTGAAAAAGTAATACCTCAAATCCAACCGTCATTTAAAGTCAAAAGATTAAATGTTAAAATTTCATCAATATTGACCATTTTTTCAACGTTCGACTGGTCCGGGGTCATCGTTTTTCATCAGAAAATGGATTTTTTGGACTCTTCCAAAAATGATTCAAAATGTCATTTGGATCGGGCCTCATGTTGAATAACCACTTTTTAAACCCTCACAGTGACCAAAATTGCCATTTTTACAGAGTTTTGCTTACTCAAAAGCTTCAAATTTTGACCAATTTCAGGCACAGAAATGACTTTAAACACACTTATTTTAGTTGAAAAAGTAATAACTCACATCCAACTGTCATTTAAAGTCAAAAGATTAAATGTTAAAATTTCATCAATATTGACCATTTTTTCAACGTTCGACTGGTCCGGGGTCATCGTTTTTCATCAGAAAATTGATTTTTTGCACTCTACCAAAAATGATTCAAAATGTCATTTGGATCGGGCCTCATTTTGAATAACCACTTTTTAAACCCTCACAGTGACCAAAATTGCCATTTTTACAGAGTTTTGCTTACTCAAAATCTTCAATTTTGATCAATTACAGGCACAGAAATGACTTTAAACACACTTATTTTAGTTGAAAAAGTAATAACTCAAATCCAACCGTCATTTAAAGTCAAAAGATTAAATGTTAAAATTTCATCAATATTGACCATTTTTTCAACGTTCGACTGGTCCGGGGTCATCGTTTTTCATCAGAAAATTGATTTTTTGCACTCTACCAAAAATGATTCAAAATGTCATTTGGATCGGGCCTCATGTTGAATAACCACTTTTTAAACCCTCACAGTGACCAAAATTGCCATTTTTACAGAGTTTTGCTTACTCAAAAGCTTCAAATTTTGACCAATTTCAGGCACAGAAATGACTTTAAACACACTTATTTTAGTTGAAAAAGCAATAACTCACATCCAACCGTCATTTAAAGTCAAAAGATTAAATGTTAAAATTTCAGCAATATTGACCATTTTTTCAACGTTCGACTGGTCCGGGGTCATCGTTTTTCATCAGAAAATTGATTTTTTGCACTCTACCAAAAATGATTCAGAATGTCATTTGGATCGGGCCTCATGTTGAATAACCACTTTTTAAACCCTCACAGTGACCAAAATTGCCATTTTTACAGAGTTTTGCTTACTCAAAATCTTCCAATTTTGACCAATTTCAGGCACAGAAATGACTTTAAACACACTTATTTTAGTTGAAAAAGTAATAACTCACATCCAACCGTCATTTAAAGTCAAAAGATTAAATGTTAAAATTTCATCAATATTGACCATTTTTTCAACGTTCGACTGGTCCGGGGTCATCGTTTTTCATCAGAAAATGGATTTTTTGTACTCTTCCAAAAATGATTCAAAATGTCATTTGGATCGGGCCTCATGTTGAATAACCACTTTTTAAACCCTCACAGTGACCAAAATTGCCATTTTTACAGAGTTTTGCTTACTCAAAAGCTTCAAATTTTGACCAATTTCAGGCACAGAAATGACTTTAAACACACTTATTTTAGTTGAAAAAGTAATAACTCACATCCAACCGTCATTTAAAGTCAAAAGATTAAATGTTAAAATTTCATCAATATTGACCATTTTTTCAACGTTCGACTGGTCCGGGGTCATCGTTTTTCATCAGAAAATGGATTTTTTGCACTCTACCAAAAATGATTCAGAATGTCATTTGGATCGGGCCTCATGTTGAATAACCACTTTTTAAACCCTCACAGTGACCAAAATTGCCATTTTTACAGAGTTTTGCTTACTCAAAAGCTTCAAATTTTGACCAATTTCAGGCACAGAAATGACTTTAAACACACTTATTTTAGTTGAAAAAGTAATAACTCACATCCAACCGTCATTTAAAGTCAAAAGATCAAATGTTAAAATTTCAGCAATATTGACCATTTTTTCAACGTTCGACTGATCCGGGGTCATCGTTTTTCATCAGAAAATTGATTTTTTGCACTCTACCAAAAATGATTCAAAATGTCATTTGGATCGGGCCTCATGTTGAATAACCACTTTTTAAACCCTCACAGTGACCAAAATTGCCATTTTTACAGAGTTTTGCTTACTCAAAATCTTCAATTTTGACCAATTTCAGGCACAGAAATGACTTTAAACACACTTATTTTAGTTGAAAAAGTAATAACTCACATCCAACCGTCATTTAAAGTCAAAAGATTAAATGTTAAAATTTCATCAATATTGACCATTTTTTCAATGTTCGACTGGTCCGGGGTCATCGTTTTTCATCAGAAAATGGATTTTTTGGACTCTTCCAAAAATGATTCAAAATGTCATTTGGATCGGGCCTCATGTTGAATAACCACTTTTTAAACCCTCACAGTGACCAAAATTGCCATTTTTACAGAGTTTTGCTTACTCAAAATCTTCCAATTTTGACCAATTTCAGGCACAGAAATTACTTTAAACACACTTATTTTAGTTGAAAAAGTAATAACTCACATCCAACCGTCATTTAAAGTCAAAAGATTAAATGTTAAAATGTCATCAATATTGACCATTTTTTCAACGTTCGACTGGTCCGGGGTCATCGTTTTTCATCAGAAAATGGATTTTTTGGACTCTTCCAAAAATGATTCAAAATGTCATTTGGATCGGGCCTCATGTTGAATAACCACTTTTTAAACCCTCACAGTGACCAAAATTGCCATTTTTACAGAGTTTTGCTTACTCAAAAGCTTCAAATTTTGACCAATTTCAGGCACAGAAATGACTTTAAACACACTTATTTTAGTTGAAAAAGTAATAACTCACATCCAACCGTCATTTAAAGTCAAAAGATTAAATGTTAAAATTTCATCAATATTGACCATTTTTTCAACGTTCGACTGGTCCGGGGTGGTCATTTTTCATCAGAAAATTGATTTTTTGGACTCTACCAAAAATGATTCAAAATGTCATTTGGATCAGGCCTCATGTTGAATAACCACTTTTTAAACCCTCACAGTGACCAAAATTGCCATTTTTACAGAGTTTTGCTTACTCAAAATCTTCCAATTTTGACCAATTTCAGGCACAGAAATGACTTTAAACACACTTATTTTAGTTGAAAAAGTAATAACTCACATCCAACCGTCATTTAAAGTCAAAAGATTAAATGTTAAAATTTCAGCAATATTGACCATTTTTTCAACGTTCGATTGGTCATCGTTTTTCATCAGAAAATTGATTTTTTGCACTCTACCAAAAATGATTCAAAATGTCATTTGGATCGGGCCTCATGTTGAATAACCACTTTTTAAACCCTCACAGTGACCAAAATTGCCATTTTTACAGAGTTTTGCTTACTCAAAATCTTCAATTTTGACCAATTTCAGGCACAGAAATGACTTTAAACACACTTATTTTAGTTGAAAAAGTAATACCTCAAATCCAACCGTCATTTAAAGTCAAAAGATTAAATGTTAAAATTTCATCAATATTGACCATTTTTTCAACGTTCGACTGGTCCGGGGTGGTCATTTTTCATCAGAAAATTGATTTTTTGGACTCTACCAAAAATGATTCAAAATGTCATTTGGATCAGGCCTCATGTTGAATAACCACTTTTTAAACCCTCACAGTGACCAAAATTGCCATTTTTACAGAGTTTTGCTTACTCAAAATCTTCCAATTTTGACCAATTTCAGGCACAGAAATGACTTTAAACACACTTATTTTAGTTGAAAAAGTAATAACTCACATCCAACCGTCATTTAAAGTCAAAAGATTAAATGTTAAAATTTCAGCAATATTGACCATTTTTTCAACGTTCGATTGGTCATCGTTTTTCATCAGAAAATTGATTTTTTGCACTCTACCAAAAATGATTCAAAATGTCATTTGGATCGGGCCTCATGTTGAATAACCACTTTTTAAACCCTCACAGTGACCAAAATTGCCATTTTTACAGAGTTTTGCTTACTCAAAATCTTCAATTTTGACCAATTTCAGGCACAGAAATGACTTTAAACACACTTATTTTAGTTGAAAAAGTAATACCTCAAATCCAACCGTCATTTAAAGTCAAAAGATTAAATGTTAAAATTTCATCAATATTGACCATTTTTTCAACGTTCGACTGGTCCGGGGTCATCGTTTTTCATCAGAAAATGGATTTTTTGGACTCTTCCAAAAATGATTCAAAATGTCATTTGGATCGGGCCTCATGTTGAATAACCACTTTTTAAACCCTCACAGTGACCAAAATTGCCATTTTTACAGAGTTTTGCTTACTCAAAAGCTTCAAATTTTAACCAATTTCAGGCACAGAAATGACTTTAAACACACTTATTTTAGTTGAAAAAGTAATAACTCACATCCAACTGTCATTTAAAGTCAAAAGATTAAATGTTAAAATTTCATCAATATTGACCATTTTTTCAACGTTTGAATGGTCCGGGGTCATCGTTTTTCATCAGAAAATTGATTTTTTGCACTCTACCAAAAATGATTCAGAATGTCATTTGGATCGGGCCTCATTTTGAATAACCACTTTTTAAACCCTCACAGTGACCAAAATTGCCATTGTTACAGAGTTTTGCTTACTCAAAATCTTCAATTTTGACCAATTTCAGGCACAGAAATGACTTTAAACACACTTATTTTAGTTGAAAAAGTAATAACTCAAATCCAACCGTCATTTAAAGTCAAAAGATTAAATGTTAAAATTTCATCAATATTGACAATTTTTTCAACGTTCGACTGGTCCGGGGTCATCGTTTTTCATCAGAAAATGGATTTTTTGGACTCTTCCAAAAATGATTCAAAATGTCATTTGGATCGGGCCTCATGTTGAATAACCACTTTTTAAACCCTCACAGTGACCAAAATTGCCATTTTTACAGAGTTTTGCTTACTCAAAAGCTTCAAATTTTGACCAATTTCAGGCACAGAAATGACTTTAAACACACTTATTTTAGTTGAAAAAGCAATAACTCACATCCAACCGTCATTTAAAGTCAAAAGATTAAATGTTAAAATTTCATCAATATTGACCATTTTTTCAACGTTCGACTGGTCCGGGGTCATCGTTTTTCATCAGAAAATTGATTTTTTGCACTCTACCAAAAATGATTCAGAATGTCATTTGGATCGGGCCTCATGTTGAATAACCACTTTTTAAACCCTCACAGTGACCAAAATTGCCATTTTTACAGAGTTTTGCTTACTCAAAAGCTTCAAATTTTGACCAATTTCAGGCACAGAAATGACTTTAAACACACTTATTTTAGTTGAAAAAGTAATAACTCCCATCCAACCGTCATTTAAAGTCAAAAGATTAAATGTTAAAATTTCAGCAATATTGACCATTTTTTCAACGTTCGACTGGTCCGGGGTCATCGTTTTTCATCAGAAAATTGATTTTTTGCACTCTACCAAAAATGATTCAAAATGTCATTTGGATCGGGCCTCATGTTGAATAACCACTTTTTAAACCCTCACAGTGACCAAAATTGCCATTTTTACAGAGTTTTGCTTACTCAAAATCTTCAATTTTGACCAATTTCAGGGACAGAAATGACTTTAAACACACTTATTTTAGTTGAAAAAGTAATAACTCACATCCAACCGTCATTTAAAGTCAAAAGATTAAATGTTAAAATTTCATCAATATTGACCATTTTTTCAATGTTCGACTGGTCCGGGGTCATCGTTTTTCATCAGAAAATGGATTTTTTGGACTCTTCCAAAAATGATTCAAAATGTCATTTGGATCGGGCCTCATGTTGAATAACCACTTTTTAAACCCTCACAGTGACCAAAATTGCCATTTTTACAGAGTTTTGCTTACTCAAAATCTTCCAATTTTGTCCAATTTCAGGCACAGAAATGACTTTAAACACACTTATTTTAGTTGAAAAAGTAATAACTCACATCCAACCGTCATTTAAAGTCAAAAGATTAAATGTTAAAATTTCATCAATATTGACCATTTTTTCAACGTTCGACTGGTCCGGGGTCATCGTTTTTCATCAGAAAATGGATTTTTTGCACTCTACCAAAAATGATTCAGAATGTCATTTGGATCGGGCCTCATGTTGAATAACCACTTTTTAAACCCTCACAGTGACCAAAATTGCCATTTTTACAGAGTTTTGCTTACTCAAAAGCTTCAAATTTTGACCAATTTCAGGCACAGAAATGACTTTAAACACACTTATTTTAGTTGAAAAAGTAATAACTCACATCCAACCGTCATTTAAAGTCAAAAGATCAAATGTTAAAATTTCAGCAATATTGACCATTTTTTCAACGTTCGACTGATCCGGGGTCATCGTTTTTCATCAGAAAATTGATTTTTTGCACTCTACCAAAAATGATTCAAAATGTCATTTGGATCGGGCCTCATGTTGAATAACCACTTTTTAAACCCTCACAGTGACCAAAATTGCCATTTTTACAGAGTTTTGCTTACTCAAAATCTTCAATTTTGACCAATTTCAGGCACAGAAATGACTTTAAACACACTTATTTTAGTTGAAAAAGTAATAACTCACATCCAACCGTCATTTAAAGTCAAAAGATTAAATGTTAAAATTTCATCAATATTGACCATTTTTTCAATGTTCGACTGGTCCGGGGTCATCGTTTTTCATCAGAAAATGGATTTTTTGGACTCTTCCAAAAATGATTCAAAATGTCATTTGGATCGGGCCTCATGTTGAATAACCACTTTTTAAACCCTCACAGTGACCAAAATTGCCATTTTTACAGAGTTTTGCTTACTCAAAATCTTCCAATTTTGACCAATTTCAGGCACAGAAATTACTTTAAACACACTTATTTTAGTTGAAAAAGTAATAACTCACATCCAACCGTCATTTAAAGTCAAAAGATTAAATGTTAAAATGTCATCAATATTGACCATTTTTTCAACGTTCGACTGGTCCGGGGTCATCGTTTTTCATCAGAAAATGGATTTTTTGGACTCTTCCAAAAATGATTCAAAATGTCATTTGGATCGGGCCTCATGTTGAATAACCACTTTTTAAACCCTCACAGTGACCAAAATTGCCATTTTTACAGAGTTTTGCTTACTCAAAAGCTTCAAATTTTGACCAATTTCAGGCACAGAAATGACTTTAAACACACTTATTTTAGTTGAAAAAGTAATAACTCACATCCAACCGTCATTTAAAGTCAAAAGATTAAATGTTAAAATTTCATCAATATTGACCATTTTTTCAACGTTCGACTGGTCCGGGGTGGTCATTTTTCATCAGAAAATTGATTTTTTGGACTCTACCAAAAATGATTCAAAATGTCATTTGGATCAGGCCTCATGTTGAATAACCACTTTTTAAACCCTCACAGTGACCAAAATTGCCATTTTTACAGAGTTTTGCTTACTCAAAATCTTCCAATTTTGACCAATTTCAGGCACAGAAATGACTTTAAACACACTTATTTTAGTTGAAAAAGTAATAACTCACATCCAACCGTCATTTAAAGTCAAAAGATTAAATGTTAAAATTTCAGCAATATTGACCATTTTTTCAACGTTCGATTGGTCATCGTTTTTCATCAGAAAATTGATTTTTTGCACTCTACCAAAAATGATTCAAAATGTCATTTGGATCGGGCCTCATGTTGAATAACCACTTTTTAAACCCTCACAGTGACCAAAATTGCCATTTTTACAGAGTTTTGCTTACTCAAAATCTTCAATTTTGACCAATTTCAGGCACAGAAATGACTTTAAACACACTTATTTTAGTTGAAAAAGTAATACCTCAAATCCAACCGTCATTTAAAGTCAAAAGATTAAATGTTAAAATTTCATCAATATTGACCATTTTTTCAACGTTCGACTGGTCCGGGGTGGTCATTTTTCATCAGAAAATTGATTTTTTGGACTCTACCAAAAATGATTCAAAATGTCATTTGGATCAGGCCTCATGTTGAATAACCACTTTTTAAACCCTCACAGTGACCAAAATTGCCATTTTTACAGAGTTTTGCTTACTCAAAATCTTCCAATTTTGACCAATTTCAGGCACAGAAATGACTTTAAACACACTTATTTTAGTTGAAAAAGTAATAACTCACATCCAACCGTCATTTAAAGTCAAAAGATTAAATGTTAAAATTTCAGCAATATTGACCATTTTTTCAACGTTCGATTGGTCATCGTTTTTCATCAGAAAATTGATTTTTTGCACTCTACCAAAAATGATTCAAAATGTCATTTGGATCGGGCCTCATGTTGAATAACCACTTTTTAAACCCTCACAGTGACCAAAATTGCCATTTTTACAGAGTTTTGCTTACTCAAAATCTTCAATTTTGACCAATTTCAGGCACAGAAATGACTTTAAACACACTTATTTTAGTTGAAAAAGTAATACCTCAAATCCAACCGTCATTTAAAGTCAAAAGATTAAATGTTAAAATTTCATCAATATTGACCATTTTTTCAACGTTCGACTGGTCCGGGGTCATCGTTTTTCATCAGAAAATGGATTTTTTGGACTCTTCCAAAAATGATTCAAAATGTCATTTGGATCGGGCCTCATGTTGAATAACCACTTTTTAAACCCTCACAGTGACCAAAATTGCCATTTTTACAGAGTTTTGCTTACTCAAAAGCTTCAAATTTTAACCAATTTCAGGCACAGAAATGACTTTAAACACACTTATTTTAGTTGAAAAAGTAATAACTCACATCCAACTGTCATTTAAAGTCAAAAGATTAAATGTTAAAATTTCATCAATATTGACCATTTTTTCAACGTTTGAATGGTCCGGGGTCATCGTTTTTCATCAGAAAATTGATTTTTTGCACTCTACCAAAAATGATTCAGAATGTCATTTGGATCGGGCCTCATTTTGAATAACCACTTTTTAAACCCTCACAGTGACCAAAATTGCCATTGTTACAGAGTTTTGCTTACTCAAAATCTTCAATTTTGACCAATTTCAGGCACAGAAATGACTTTAAACACACTTATTTTAGTTGAAAAAGTAATAACTCAAATCCAACCGTCATTTAAAGTCAAAAGATTAAATGTTAAAATTTCATCAATATTGACAATTTTTTCAACGTTCGACTGGTCCGGGGTCATCGTTTTTCATCAGAAAATGGATTTTTTGGACTCTTCCAAAAATGATTCAAAATGTCATTTGGATCGGGCCTCATGTTGAATAACCACTTTTTAAACCCTCACAGTGACCAAAATTGCCATTTTTACAGAGTTTTGCTTACTCAAAAGCTTCAAATTTTGACCAATTTCAGGCACAGAAATGACTTTAAACACACTTATTTTAGTTGAAAAAGCAATAACTCACATCCAACCGTCATTTAAAGTCAAAAGATTAAATGTTAAAATTTCATCAATATTGACCATTTTTTCAACGTTCGACTGGTCCGGGGTCATCGTTTTTCATCAGAAAATTGATTTTTTGCACTCTACCAAAAATGATTCAGAATGTCATTTGGATCGGGCCTCATGTTGAATAACCACTTTTTAAACCCTCACAGTGACCAAAATTGCCATTTTTACAGAGTTTTGCTTACTCAAAAGCTTCAAATTTTGACCAATTTCAGGCACAGAAATGACTTTAAACACACTTATTTTAGTTGAAAAAGTAATAACTCCCATCCAACCGTCATTTAAAGTCAAAAGATTAAATGTTAAAATTTCAGCAATATTGACCATTTTTTCAACGTTCGACTGGTCCGGGGTCATCGTTTTTCATCAGAAAATTGATTTTTTGCACTCTACCAAAAATGATTCAAAATGTCATTTGGATCGGGCCTCATGTTGAATAACCACTTTTTAAACCCTCACAGTGACCAAAATTGCCATTTTTACAGAGTTTTGCTTACTCAAAATCTTCAATTTTGACCAATTTCAGGGACAGAAATGACTTTAAACACACTTATTTTAGTTGAAAAAGTAATAACTCACATCCAACCGTCATTTAAAGTCAAAAGATTAAATGTTAAAATTTCATCAATATTGACCATTTTTTCAATGTTCGACTGGTCCGGGGTCATCGTTTTTCATCAGAAAATGGATTTTTTGGACTCTTCCAAAAATGATTCAAAATGTCATTTGGATCGGGCCTCATGTTGAATAACCACTTTTTAAACCCTCACAGTGACCAAAATTGCCATTTTTACAGAGTTTTGCTTACTCAAAATCTTCCAATTTTGTCCAATTTCAGGCACAGAAATGACTTTAAACACACTTATTTTAGTTGAAAAAGTAATAACTCACATCCAACCGTCATTTAAAGTCAAAAGATTAAATGTTAAAATTTCATCAATATTGACCATTTTTTCAACGTTCGACTGGTCCGGGGTCATCGTTTTTCATCAGAAAATGGATTTTTTGGACTCTTC